>NC_140996.1:70795482-71280322 GCF_052327205.1 Somniosus microcephalus | reverse complement strand
CTTGGTGTTAGTGCCTATTAGATTCGAGGGGGCTATTTACCCTTGGTGTTAGTGTCTATGAGGATCGAGGGGGCTATTTACCCTTGGTGTTAGTGTCTATGAGGATCGAGGGGGCTATTTACCCTTGGTGTTCGTATCTATGAGGATCGAGGGGGCTACTTACCCTTGGTGTTAGTATCTATGAGGATCGAGGGGGCTATGTACATTTGGTGTTCGTGTCTTTGAGGATCGAGGGGGCTATTTACCCTTGGTGTTAGTGTCTGTGAGGATCGAGGGGGCTATTTACCCTTGGTGTTAGTGTCTATGAGGATCGAGGGGGTTATTTATCCTTGGTGTTAGTGTCTATGAGGATCGAGGGTGGTATTTACCCTTGGTGTTAGTGTCTATGAGGATCGAGGGGGCTATTTACCCTTGGTGTTAGTGTCTATGAGGAGCGAGGGGGCTATTTACCATTGGTGTTAGTCTCTGAGGATCAAGGGGACTATTTACCCTTGGTGTTAGTGTCTATGAGGATCAAGAAGGCTATTTACCCTTGGTGTTAGTGTCGATGAGGATCGAGGGGGCTATTTACCCTTGGTGTTAGTATCTATGAGGATCGAGGGGGCTACTTACCCTTGGTGTTAGTGTCTATGAGGATCGAGGGGGCTATTTACCCTTGGTGTTAGTGTCTATGAGGAGCGAGGGGGCTATTTACCCTTGGTGTTAGTGCTTATGAGGATCGAGGGGGCTATTTACCCTTGGTGTTAGTGTCTATTAGATTCGAGGGGGCTATTTACCCTTGGTGTTAGTGTCTATGAGGATCGAGGGGGCTATTTACCCTTGGTGTTAGTGTCTATGAGGATCGAGGGGCTATTTACCCTTGGTGTTAGTCTCTATGAGGATCGAGGGGGCTACTTAACCTTGTTGTTAGTGTCTATGAGGAAAGAGGGGGCTATTTACCCTTCGTGTTTGTCTCTATGAGGGTCGAGGGGGCTATTTACCCTTGGTGTTTGTGTCTTTGAGGATCGAGGGGGCTATTTAACCTTGGTGTTAGTGTCTGAGGATCGAGGAGGCTATTTACCCTTGGTGTCAGTCTCTATGAGGATTGAGGGGGCTACTTACCCTTGGTGTTAATGTCCAAGAGGATCGAGGGGGCTATTTATCCTTGGTGTTAGTGTCTCTGAGGATCGAGGGGGTTATTTATCCTTGGTGCGAGAGTCTATGAGGATCAAGGGGGCTATTTACCCTTGGTGTTTGCATCTATGAGGATCGAGGGTGCTATTTACCCTTGGTGTTAGTGTCTATGAGGATTCAGGGTGCTATTTACCCTTGGTGTAAGTGACTATGAGGATCGAGGGGGCTATTTACCCTTGGTGTTTGTGTCTATGAGGGTCGAGGGGGCTATTTATCCTTGATGTTATTGTCTATGAGGATCGAGGGGGTTATTTACCCTTGGTGTTAGTCTCTGAGGATCGAGGGGGCTATTTACAGTTGGCGTTAGTGTCTGATGATCGAGGGGGCTATTTACCCTTGGTGTTAGTGTCTATCAGGGTCTAGGGGGCTATTTACCCTTGGTGTTAGTCTCTGAGGATAGAGGGGACTATTTACCCTTGGTGTTTGTGTCTATGAGGATCGAGGGGGATATTTACCCTTGGTGTTAGTCTCTATGAGGATGAAGGGGGCTATTTACCCTTGGTGTTAGTCTCTGAGGACCGAGGGGGCTATTTACCCTTGGTGTTTGTGTCTATGAGGATCGAGGGGGCTATTTAACCTTGGTGTTAGTGTCTATGAGGGTTGAGGGGGCTATTTATCCTTGGTGTTAGTGTCCATGGCGATCGAGGGTGCTTTTTACCCTTGGTGTTAGTCTCTATGAGGGTCGAGGCGGCTATTTACCCTTGGTGTTAGTCTCTGAGGATCGAGGGGGCTATTTACCCTTGGTGTTTGTGTCTGTGAGGATCAAGGGGGCTATTTACCCTTGGTGTTAGTGTCTATGAGGGTTGAGGGGGCTATTTATCCTTGGTGTTAGTGTCTATGAGGATCGAGGGGGCTATTTATCCTTGGTGTTAGTGTCTATGAGGATCGAGGGGGCTATTTACCCTTGGTGTTAGTGCTTATAATGATCGAGGGGGCAATTTACCCTTGGTGTTAGTGTCTGAGGATCGAGGGGGCTATTTACCCTTGGTGTTAGTGTCTATTAGATTCGAGGGGCCTATTTACCCTTGGTGTTGGTGTCTATGAGGATCGAGGGGGCTTTTTACCCTTGGTGTTAGTCTCTGAGGATCGAGGGGGCTATTTACCCTTGGTGTTAGTGCCTCTGAGGATCGAGGGGTCTATTTACCCTTGGTGTTAGTCTCTGAGGATAGAGGGGGCTATTTACCCTTGGTGTTTGTGTCTATGAGGATCGAGGGGGATATTTACCCTTGGTGTTAGTCTCTATGAGGATGAAGGGGGCTATTTACCCTTGGTGTTAGTCTCTGAGGACCGAGGGGGCTATTTACCCTTGGTGTTTGTGTCTATGAGGATCGAGGGGGCTATTTAACCTTGGTGTTAGTGTCTATGAGGGTTGAGGGGGCTATTTATCCTTGGTGTTAGTGTCCATGGCGATCGAGGGTGCTTTTTACCCTTGGTGTTAGTCTCTATGAGGGTCGAGGCGGCTATTTACCCTTGGTGTTAGTCTCTGAGGATCGAGGGGGCTATTTACCCTTGGTGTTTGTGTCTGTGAGGATCAAGGGGGCTATTTACCCTTGGTGTTAGTGTCTATGAGGGTTGAGGGGGCTATTTATCCTTGGTGTTAGTGTCTATGAGGATCGAGGGGGCTATTTATCCTTGGTGTTAGTGTCTATGAGGATCGAGGGGGCTATTTACCCTTGGTGTTAGTGTCTATGAGGATCGAGGGGGCTATTTATCCTTGGTGTTAGTATCTATGAGGATCGAGGGGGCGATTTATCCTTGGTGTTAGTGTCTATGAGGGTCGAGGGGGCTATTTACCCTTGGTGTTAGTCTCTGAGGATCGAGGGGGCTATTTACCCTTGGTGTTAGTGTGTATGAGGGTCGAGGGAGCGATTTACCCTCGGTGTTAGTCTCTGAGGATCGAGGGGGCTATTTACACTTGGTGTCAGTGTCTATGAGGATCGAGGGGGCGATTTACCCTTGGTGATAGTGTCTATGAGGATCGAGGGGGCTATTTACACTTGGTGTTAGTGTCCATGAGGATCGAGGGGGCTATGTACACTTGGTGTTAGTGTCTATGAGGATCGAGGGGGTTATTTATCCTTGGTGTTAGTGTCTATGAGGATCGAGGGGGCTATTTACCCTTGGTGTTAGTGTCTATGAGGATCGAGGGGGCTATTTACCCTTGGTGATAGTGTCTATGAGGATTGAGGGGGCTATTTACCATTGGTGTTAGTCTCTGAGGATCAAGGGGTCTATTTACCCTTGGTGTTAGTCTCTGAGGATAGAGGGGGCTATTTACCCTTGGTGTTTGTGTCTATGAGGATCAAGGGGGCTATTTACCCTTGGTGTTAGTGTCTCTGAGGGTTGAGGGGGCTAATTATCCTTGGTGTTAGTGTCTATGAGGATCGAGGGGGCTATTTATCCTTGGTGTTAGTTTCTATGAGGATCGAGGGGGCTATTTACCCTTGGTGTTAGTGCCTATGAGGATCGAGGGGGCTATTTACCCTTCGTGTTAGTCTCTATGAGGGTCGAGGGGGCTATTTACCCTTGGTGTTAGTGTCTTTGAGGATCGAGGGGGCTATTTAACCTTGGTGTTAGTGTCTGAGGATCGAGGAGGCTATTTACCCTTGGTGTTAGTCTCTATGAGGATTGAGGGGGCTATTTACCCTTGGTGTTAATGTCCATGAGGATCGAGGGGGCTATTTATCCTTGGTGTTAGTGTCTCTGAGGATCGAGGGGGCTATTTGCCCTTGGTGTTAGTGTGTATGAGGGTCGAGGGGGCTATTTACCCTCGGTGTTAGTCTCTGAGGATCGAGGGGGCTATTTACCCTTGGTGTTTGCGTCTATGAGGATCGAGGGGGCTATTTTCCCTCGCTGTTAGTGTCTATGAGGATCGAGGGGACTATTTACCCTTGGTGTTAGTGTCTATGAGGATCCACGGGGCTATTTACCCTTGGTGTTCGTGTCTATGAGGATCGAGGGGGCTATTTACCCTTGGTGTTAGTGTCTATGAGGATTCAGGGTGCTATTTACCCTTGGTGTAAGTGACTATGAGGATCGAGAGGGCTATTTACCCTTGGTGTTAGTGTCTATGAGGGTCGAGGGGTCTATTTATCCTTGATGTTATTGTCTATGAGGATCGAGGGGGTTATTTACCCTTGGTGTTAGTCTCTGAGGATCGAGGGGGCTATTTAGCCTTGGCGCTAGTGTCTGAGGATCGAGGGGGCAATTTACCCTTGGCGTTAGTGTCTGAGGATCGAGGGGGCTATTTACCCTTGGTGTTAGTGTCTATGAGGGTCGAGGGGGCTATTTACCCTTGGTGTTAGTGTCTATGAGGGTCGAGGGGGCTATTTACCCTTGGTGTTAGTGTCTATGAGGATTGAGGGGGCTATATACTCTTGGTGTTATGATCTATGAGGATCGAGGGAGCTATTTCCCCTTGGTGTTAGTGTCTATGAGGATTGAGGGGGCTATTTACCCTTGGTGTTAGTGTCTATGAGGATCGAGGGGCTATTTATCCTTGGTGTTCGTGTGTATGAGGATTGAGGGGGCTATTTACCCTTGGTGTTAGCGTCTATGAGGATCGAGGGGGCTATTTATCCTTGGTGTTAGTGTGTATGAGGGTCGAGGGGGCTATTTACCCTTGGTTTTATTCTCTATGAGGATCGAGGGGGCTATTTACCCTTGATGTTAGTGTCTATGAAGATCGAGGGGGCTATTTACCCTTGGTGTTAGTGTCTACGAGGGTTGAGGGGGCTATTTACCTTTGGCGTTAGTGTCTGAGGATCGAGGGGGCTATTTACCCTTGGTGTTAGTGTCTATGAGGATTGAGGGGGCTATTTACGCTTGGCGTTAGTGTCTATGAGGATCGAGGGGGCTATTTACCCTCGGTGTTAGTGTCTATCAGGATCGAGGGGGCTATTTACCCTTGGTGTTAGTGTCTATGAGGATCAAGGGGGCTATTTACCCTCGGTGTTAGTCTCTATGAGGATCGAGGGGGCTATTTACCCATGGTGTTAGTGTCTATGAGGATCGAGGGGGCTATTTACCCTTGGTGTTAGTGTCTGAGGATCGAGGAGGCTATTTACCCTTGGTGTCAGTCTCTATGAGGATTGAGGGGGCTATTTACCCTTGGTGTTAATGTCCAAGAGGATCGAGGGGGCTATTTATCCTTGGTGTTAGTGTCTCTGAGGATCGAGGGGGTTATTTATCCTTGGTGCGAGAGTCTATGAGGATCAAGGGGGCTATTTACCCTTGGTGTTTGCATCTATGAGGATCGAGGGTGCTATTTACCCTTGGTGTTAGTGTCTATGAGGATTCAGGGTGCTATTTACCCTTGGTGTAAGTGACTATGAGGATTGAGGGGGCTATTTACCCTTGGTGTTTGTGTCTATGAGGGTCGAGGGGGCTATTTATCCTTGATGTTATTGTCTATGAGGATCGAGGGGGTTATTTACCCTTGGTGTTAGTCTCTGAGGATCGAGTGGGCTATTTACAGTTGGCGTTAGTGTCTGATGATCGAGGGGGCTATTTACCCTTGGTGTTAGTGTCTATGAGGGTCGAGGGGGCTATTTACCCTTGGTGTTAGTGTCTATCAGGGTCGAGGGGGCTATTTACCCTCGGTGTTAGTGTCTGAGGATCGAGAGGGCTATTTACACTTGGTGTTAGTCTCTATGAGGATCGAGGGGACTATTTACCCTTGATGTTAGTGTCTATGAGGATCAAGGGGGCTATTTACCCTTGGTGTTAGTGTCTATGAGGATCGAGGGGGCTATTTACCCTTGGTGTTCGTATCTATGAGGATCGAGGGGTCTACTTACCCTTGGTGTTAGTGTCTATGAGGATCGAGGGGGCTATTTACCCTTGGTGTTAGTGTCTATGAGGAGCGAGGGGGCTATTTACCCTTGGTGTTAGTGTCTATGAGGATCGACGGGGCTATTTACCCTTGGTGTTAGTGTCTATGAGGATCGAGGGGGCTATTTACCCTTGGTGTTAGTGTCTATGAGGATTCAGGGTGCTATTTACCCTTGGTGTTAGTGTCTATGAGGATCGACGGGGCTATTTACCCTTGATGATATTGTCTATGAGGATCGATGGGGCTATTTACTCTTGGCGTTAGTGTCCGAGGATCGAGGGGGCTATTTACCCTTGGTGTTAGTGTCTATGAGGATCGAGGGGCCTATTTACCCTTGGTGTTAGTCTCTATGAGGATCGAGGGGGCTATTTACCCTCGGCGTTAGTGTCTGAGGATCGAGGGGGCTATTTACCCTTGGTGTTAGTCTCTATGAGGATCGAGGGGACTATTTACCCTTGGTGTTAGTGTCTATGAGGATCAAAGGGGCTATTTACCCTTGGTGTTAGTGTCTATGAGGATCGAGGGGGCTATTTACCCTTGGTGTTCGTATCTATGAGGATCGAGGGGGCTACTTACCCTTGGTGTTAGTGTCTGTGAGGATCGAGGGGGCTATTTACCCTTGGTGTTAGTGTCTATGAGGATCGAGGGGGTTATTTATCCTTGGTGTTAGTGTCTATGAGGATCGAGGGTGGTATTTACCCTTGGTGTTAGTGCCTATGAGGATCGAGGGGGCTATTTCCCCTTGGTGATAGTGTCTATGAGGATCGAGGGGGCTATTTACCATTGGTGTTAGTCTCTGAGGATCAAGGGGACTATTTACCCTTGGTGTTAGTGTCTATGAGGATCAAGGGGGCTATTTACCCTTGGTGTTAGTGTCGATGAGGATCGAGGGGGCTATTTACCCTTGGTGTTAGGATCTATGAGGATCGAGGGGGCTACTTACCCTTGGTGTTAATGTCTATGAGGATCGAGGGGGCTATTTACCCTTGGTGTTAGTGTCTATGAGGAGCGAGGGGGCTATTTACCCTTGGTGTTAGTGCTTATGAGGATCGAGGGGGCTATTTACCCTTGGTGTTAGTGCCTATTAGATTCGAGGGGGCTATTTACCCTTGGTGTTAATGCTTATGAGGATCGAGGGGGCTATTTACCCTTGGTGTTAGTGTCTATTAGATTCGAGGGGGCTATTTACCCTTGGTGTTAGTGTCTATGAGGATCGAGGGGGCTATTTACCCTTGGTGTTAGTGTCTATGAGGATCGAGGGTGCTATTTACCCTTGGTGTTAGTCTCTATGAGGATCGAGGGGGCTATTTACCCTTGGTGTTAGTGTCTATGAGGAGCGAGGGGTCTATTTACCGTTGGTCTTAGTGCTTATGAGGATCGAGGGGGCTATTTACCCTTGGTGTTAGTGCCTATTAGATTCGAGGGGGCTATTTACCCTTGGTGTTAGTGTCTATGAGGATCGAGGGGGCTATTTACCCTTGGTGTTAGTGTCTATGAGGATCGAGGGGGCTATTTACCCTTGGTGTTCGTATCTATGAGGATCGAGGGGGCTACTTACCCTTGGTGTTAGTATCTATGAGGATCGAGGGGGCTATGTACATTTGGTGTTCGTGTCTTTGAGGATCGAGGGGGCTATTTACCCTTGGTGTTAGTGTCTGTGAGGATCGAGGGGGCTATTTACCCTTGGTGTTAGTGTCTATGAGGATCGAGGGGGTTATTTATCCTTGGTGTTAGTGTCTATGAGGATCGAGGGTGGTATTTACCCTTGGTGTTAGTGTCTATGAGGATCGAGGGGGCTATTTACCCTTGGTGTTAGTGTCTATGAGGAGCGAGGGGGCTATTTACCATTGGTGTTAGTCTCTGAGGATCAAGGGGACTATTTACCCTTGGTGTTAGTGTCTATGAGGATCAAGGAGGCTATTTACCCTTGGTGTTAGTGTCGATGAGGATCGAGGGGGCTATTTACCCTTGGTGTTAGTATCTATGAGGATCGAGGGGGCTACTTACCCTTGGTGTTAGTGTCTATGAGGATCGAGGGGGCTATTTACCCTTGGTGTTAGTGTCTATGAGGAGCGAGGGGGCTATTTACCCTTGGTGTTAGTGCTTATGAGGATCGAGGGGGCTATTTACCCTTGGTGTTAGTGTCTATTAGATTCGAGGGGGCTATTTACCCTTGGTGTTAGTGTCTATGAGGATCGAGGGGGCTATTTACCCTTGGTGTTAGTGTCTATGAGGATCGAGGGGCTATTTACCCTTGGTGTTAGTCTCTATGAGGATCGAGGGGGCTACTTAGCCTTGTTGTTAGTGTCTATGAGGAAAGAGGGGGCTATTTACCCTTCGTGTTAGTCTCTATGAGGGTCGAGGGGGCTATTTACCCTTGGTGTTTGTGTCTTTGAGGATCGAGGGGGCTATTTAACCTTGGTGTTAGTGTCTGAGGATCGAGGAGGCTATTTACCCTTGGTGTCAGTCTCTATGAGGATTGAGGGGGCTATTTACCCTTGGTGTTAATGTCCAAGAGGATCGAGGGGGCTATTTATCCTTGGTGTTAGTGTCTCTGAGGATCGAGGGGGTTATTTATCCTTGGTGCGAGAGTCTATGAGGATCAAGGGGGCTATTTACCCTTGGTGTTTGCATCTATGAGGATCGAGGGTGCTATTTACCCTTGGTGTTAGTGTCTATGAGGATTCAGGGTGCTATTTACCCTTGGTGTAAGTGACTATGAGGATCGAGGGGGCTATTTACCCTTGGTGTTTGTGTCTATGAGGGTCGAGGGGGCTATTTATCCTTGATGTTATTGTCTATGAGGATCGAGGGGGTTATTTACCCTTGGTGTTAGTCTCTGAGGATCGAGGGGGCTATTTACAGTTGGCGTTAGTGTCTGATGATCGAGGGGGCTATTTACCCTTGGTGTTAGTGTCTATCAGGGTCTAGGGGGCTATTTACCCTTGGTGTTAGTCTCTGAGGATAGAGGGGGCTATTTACCCTTGGTGTTTGTGTCTATGAGGATCGAGGGGGATATTTACCCTTGGTGTTAGTCTCTATGAGGATGAAGGGGGCTATTTACCCTTGGTGTTAGTCTCTGAGGACCGAGGGGGCTATTTACCCTTGGTGTTTGTGTCTATGAGGATCGAGGGGGCTATTTAACCTTGGTGTTAGTGTCTATGAGGGTTGAGGGGGCTATTTATCCTTGGTGTTAGTGTCCATGGCGATCGAGGGTGCTTTTTACCCTTGGTGTTAGTCTCTATGAGGGTCGAGGCGGCTATTTACCCTTGGTGTTAGTCTCTGAGGATCGAGGGGGCTATTTACCCTTGGTGTTAGTGTCTATGAGGGTTGAGGGGGCTATTTATCCTTGGTGTTAGTGTCTATGAGGATCGAGGGGGCTATTTATCCTTGGTGTTAGTGTCTATGAGGATCGAGGGGGCTATTTACCCTTGGTGTTAGTGCTTATAATGATCGAGGGGGCAATTTACCCTTGGTGTTAGTGTCTGAGGATCGAGGGGGCTATTTACCCTTGGTGTTAGTGTCTATTAGATTCGAGGGGGCTATTTACCCTTGGTGTTGGTGTCTATGAGGATCGAGGGGGCTTTTTACCCTTGGTGTTAGTCTCTGAGGATCGAGGGGGCTATTTACCCTTGGTGTTAGTGCCTCTGAGGATCGAGGGGCCTATTTACCCTTGGTGTTAGTCTCTGAGGATAGAGGGGGCTATTTACCCTTGGTGTTTGTGTCTATGAGGATCGAGGGGGATATTTACCCTTGGTGTTAGTCTCTATGAGGATGAAGGGGGCTATTTACCCTTGGTGTTAGTCTCTGAGGACCGAGGGGGCTATTTACCCTTGGTGTTTGTGTCTATGAGGATCGAGGGGGCTATTTAACCTTGGTGTTAGTGTCTATGAGGGTTGAGGGGGCTATTTATCCTTGGTGTTAGTGTCCATGGCGATCGAGGGTGCTTTTTACCCTTGGTGTTAGTCTCTATGAGGGTCGAGGCGGCTATTTACCCTTGGTGTTAGTCTCTGAGGATCGAGGGGGCTATTTACCCTTGGTGTTTGTGTCTGTGAGGATCAAGGGGGCTATTTACCCTTGGTGTTAGTGTCTATGAGGGTTGAGGGGGCTATTTATCCTTGGTGTTAGTGTCTATGAGGATCGAGGGGGCTATTTATCCTTGGTGTTAGTGTCTATGAGGATCGAGGGGGCTATTTACCCTTGGTGTTAGTGTCTATGAGGATCGAGGGGGCTATTTATCCTTGGTGTTAGTATCTATGAGGATCGAGGGGGCGATTTATCCTTGGTGTTAGTGTCTATGAGGGTCGAGGGGGCTATTTACCCTTGGTGTTAGTCTCTGAGGATCGAGGGGGCTATTTACCCTTGGTGTTAGTGTGTATGAGGGTCGAGGGAGCTATTTACCCTCGGTGTTAGTCTCTGAGGATCGAGGGGGCTATTTACACTTGGTGTCAGTGTCTATGAGGATCGAGGGGGCGATTTACCCTTGGTGATAGTGTCTATGAGGATCGAGGGGGCTATTTACACTTGGTGTTAGTGTCCATGAGGATCGAGGGGGCTATGTACACTTGGTGTTAGTGTCTATGAGGATCGAGGGGGTTATTTATCCTTGGTGTTAGTGTCTATGAGGATCGAGGGGGCTATTTACCCTTGGTGTTAGTGTCTATGAGGATCGAGGGGGCTATTTACCCTTGGTGATAGTGTCTATGAGGATTGAGGGGGCTATTTACCATTGGTGTTTGTGTCTATGAGGATCAAGGGGGCTATTTACCCTTGGTGTTAGTGTCTCTGAGGGTTGAGGGGGCTAATTATCCTTGGTGTTAGTGTCTATGAGGATCGAGGGGGCTATTTATCCTTGGTGTTAGTTTCTATGAGGATCGAGGGGGCTATTTACCCTTGGTGTTAGTGCCTATGAGGATCGAGGGGGCTATTTACCCTTCGTGTTAGTCTCTATGAGGGTCGAGGGGGCTATTTACCCTTGGTGTTAGTGTCTTTGAGGATCGAGGGGGCTATTTAACCTTGGTGTTAGTGTCTGAGGATCGAGGAGGCTATTTACCCTTGGTGTTAGTCTCTATGAGGATTGAGGGGGCTATTTACCCTTGGTGTTAATGTCCATGAGGATCGAGGGGGCTATTTATCCTTGGTGTTAGTGTCTCTGAGGATCGAGGGGGCTATTTGCCCTTGGTGTTAGTGTGTATGAGGGTCGAGGGGGCTATTTACCCTCGGTGTTAGTCTCTGAGGATCGAGGGGGCTATTTACCCTTGGTGTTTGCGTCTATGAGGATCGAGGGGGCTATTTTCCCTCGCTGTTAGTGTCTATGAGGATCGAGGGGACTATTTACCCTTGGTGTTCGTGTCTATGAGGATCGAGGGGGCTATTTACCCTTGGTGTTAGTGTCTATGAGGATTCAGGGTGCTATTTACCCTTGGTGTAAGTGACTATGAGGATCGAGAGGGCTATTTACCCTTGGTGTTAGTGTCTATGAGGGTCGAGGGGTCTATTTATCCTTGATGTTATTGTCTATGAGGATCGAGGGGGTTATTTACCCTTGGTGTTAGTCTCTGAGGATCGAGGGGGCTATTTAGCCTTGGCGCTAGTGTCTGAGGATCGAGGGGGCAATTTACCCTTGGCGTTAGTGTCTGAGGATCGAGGGGGCTATTTACCCTTGGTGTTAGTGTCTATGAGGGTCGAGGGGGCTATTTACCCTTGGTGTTAGTGTCTATGAGGGTCGAGGGGGCTATTTACCCTTGGTGTTAGTGTCTATGAGGATTGAGGGGGCTATATACTCTTGGTGTTATGATCTATGAGGATCGAGGGAGCTATTTCCCCTTGGTGTTAGTGTCTATGAGGATTGAGGGGGCTATTTACCCTTGGTGTTAGTGTCTATGAGGATCGAGGGGCTATTTATCCTTGGTGTTCGTGTGTATGAGGATTGAGGGGGCTATTTACCCTTGGTGTTAGCGTCTATGAGGATCGAGGGGGCTATTTATCCTTGGTGTTAGTGTGTATGAGGGTCGAGGGGGCTATTTACCCTTGGTTTTATTCTCTATGAGGATCGAGGGGGCTATTTACCCTTGATGTTAGTGTCTATGAAGATCGAGGGGGCTATTTACCCTTGGTGTTAGTGTCTACGAGGGTTGAGGGGGCTATTTACCTTTGGCGTTAGTGTCTGAGGATCGAGGGGGCTATTTACCCTTGGTGTTAGTGTCTATGAGGATTGAGAGGGCTATTTACGCTTGGCGTTAGTGTCTATGAGGATCGAGGGGGCTATTTACCCTCGGTGTTAGTGTCTATCAGGATCGAGGGGGCTATTTACCCTTGGTGTTAGTGTCTATGAGGATCGAGGGGGCTATTTACCCTCGGTGTTAGTCTCTATGAGGATCGAGGGGGCTATTTACCCATGGTGTTAGTGTCTATGAGGATCGAGGGGGCTATTTACCCTTGGTGTTAGTGTCTGAGGATCGAGGAGGCTATTTACCCTTGGTGTCAGTCTCTATGAGGATTGAGGGGGCTATTTACCCTTGGTGTTAATGTCCAAGAGGATCGAGGGGGCTATTTATCCTTGGTGTTAGTGTCTCTGAGGATCGAGGGGGTTATTTATCCTTGGTGCGAGAGTCTATGAGGATCAAGGGGGCTATTTACCCTTGGTGTTTGCATCTATGAGGATCGAGGGTGCTATTTACCCTTGGTGTTAGTGTCTATGAGGATTCAGGGTGCTATTTACCCTTGGTGTAAGTGACTATGAGGATTGAGGGGGCTATTTACCCTTGGTGTTTGTGTCTATGAGGGTCGAGGGGGCTATTTATCCTTGATGTTATTGTCTATGAGGATCGAGGGGGTTATTTACCCTTGGTGTTAGTCTCTGAGGATCGAGTGGGCTATTTACAGTTGGCGTTAGTGTCTGATGATCGAGGGGGCTATTTACCCTTGGTGTTAGTGTCTATGAGGGTCGAGGGGGCTATTTACCCTTGGTGTTAGTGTCTATCAGGGTCGAGGGGGCTATTTACCCTCGGTGTTAGTGTCTGAGGATCGAGAGGGCTATTTACCCTTGGTGTTAGTGTCTATGAGGATCAAGGGGGCTATTTACCCTTGGTGTTAGTGTCTATGAGGATCGAGGGGGCTATTTACCCTTGGTGTTCGTATCTATGAGGATCGAGGGGTCTACTTACCCTTGGTGTTAGTGTCTATGAGGATCGAGGGGGCTATTTACCCTTGGTGTTAGTGTCTATGAGGAGCGAGGGGGCTATTTACCCTTGGTGTTACTGTCTATGAGGGTCGAGGGGGCTATTTACCCTTGGTATTAGTGTCTATGAGGATCGAGGGGGCTATTTACCCTTGGTGTTAGTGCTTATAATGATCGAGGGGGCAATTTACCCTTGGTGTTAGTGTCTGAGGATCGAGGGGGCTATTTACCCTTGGTGTTAGTGTCTATTAGATTCGAGGGGGCTATTTACCCTTGGTGTTAGTGTCTATGAGGATCGAGGGGGCTTTTTACCCTTGGTGTTAGTCTCTGAGGATCGAGGGGGCTATTTACCCTTGGTGTTAGTGCCTCTGAGGATCGAGGGGCCTATTTACCCTTGGTGTTAGTCTCTGAGGATAGAGGGGGCAATTTACCCTTGGTGTTTGTGTCTATGAGGATCGAGGGGGATATTTACCCTTGGTGTTAGTCTCTATGAGGATGAAGGGGGCTATTTACCCTTGGTGTTAGTCTCTGAGGATCGAGGGGGCTATTTACCCTTGGTGTTTGTGTCTATGAGGATCGAGGGGGCTATTTAACCTTGGTGTTAGTGTCTATGAGGGTTGAGGGGGCTATTTATCCTTGGTGTTAGTGTCCATGGCGATCGAGGGTGCTTTTTACCCTTGGTGTTAGTCTCTATGAGGGTCGAGGCGGCTATTTACCCTTGGTGTTAGTCTCTGAGGATCGAGGGGGCTATTTACCCTTGGTGTTTGTGTCTGTGAGGATCAAGGGGGCTATTTACCCTTGGTGTTAGTGTCTATGAGGGTTGAGGGGGCTATTTATCCTTGGTGTTAGTGTCTATGAGGATCGAGGGGGCTATTTATCCTTGGTGTTAGTGTCTATGAGGATCGAGGGGGCTATTTACCCTTGGTGTTAGTGTCTATGAGGATCGAGGGGGCTATTTATCCTTGGTGTTAGTATCTATGAGGATCGAGGGGGCGATTTATCCTTGGTGTTAGTGTCTATGAGGGTCGAGGGGGCTATTTACCCTTGGTGTTAGTCTCTGAGGATCGAGGGGGCTATTTATCCTTGGTGTTAGTTTCTATGAGGATCGAGGGGGCTATTTACCCTTGGTGTTAGTGCCTATGAGGATCGAGGGGGCTATTTACCCTTCGTGTTAGTCTCTATGAGGGTCGAGGGGGCTATTTACCCTTGGTGTTAGTGTCTTTGAGGATCGAGGGGGCTATTTAACCTTGGTGTTAGTGTCTGAGGATCGAGGAGGCTATTTACCCTTGGTGTTAGTCTCTATGAGGATTGAGGGGGCTATTTACCCTTGGTGTTAATGTCCATGAGGATCGAGGGGGCTATTTATCCTTGGTGTTAGTGTCTCTGAGGATCGAGGGGGCTATTTGCCCTTGGTGTTAGTGTGTATGAGGGTCGAGGGGGCTATTTACCCTCGGTGTTAGTCTCTGAGGATCGAGGGGGCTATTTACCCTTGGTGTTTGCGTCTATGAGGATCGAGGGGGCTATTTTCCCTCGCTGTTAGTGTCTATGAGGATCGAGGGGACTATTTACCCTTGGTGTTCGTGTCTATGAGGATCGAGGGGGCTATTTACCCTTGGTGTTAGTGTCTATGAGGATTCAGGGTGCTATTTACCCTTGGTGTAAGTGACTATGAGGATCGAGAGGGCTATTTACCCTTGGTGTTAGTGTCTATGAGGGTCGAGGGGTCTATTTATCCTTGATGTTATTGTCTATGAGGATCGAGGGGGTTATTTACCCTTGGTGTTAGTCTCTGAGGATCGAGGGGGCTATTTAGCCTTGGCGCTAGTGTCTGAGGATCGAGGGGGCAATTTACCCTTGGCGTTAGTGTCTGAGGATCGAGGGGGCTATTTACCCTTGGTGTTAGTGTCTATGAGGGTCGAGGGGGCTATTTACCCTTGGTGTTAGTGTCTATGAGGGTCGAGGGGGCTATTTACCCTTGGTGTTAGTGTCTATGAGGATTGAGGGGGCTATATACTCTTGGTGTTATGATCTATGAGGATCGAGGGAGCTATTTCCCCTTGGTGTTAGTGTCTATGAGGATTGAGGGGGCTATTTACCCTTGGTGTTAGTGTCTATGAGGATCGAGGGGCTATTTATCCTTGGTGTTCGTGTGTATGAGGATTGAGGGGGCTATTTACCCTTGGTGTTAGCGTCTATGAGGATCGAGGGGGCTATTTATCCTTGGTGTTAGTGTGTATGAGGGTCGAGGGGGCTATTTACCCTTGGTTTTATTCTCTATGAGGATCGAGGGGGCTATTTACCCTTGATGTTAGTGTCTATGAAGATCGAGGGGGCTATTTACCCTTGGTGTTAGTGTCTACGAGGGTTGAGGGGGCTATTTACCTTTGGCGTTAGTGTCTGAGGATCGAGGGGGCTATTTACCCTTGGTGTTAGTGTCTATGAGGATTGAGAGGGCTATTTACGCTTGGCGTTAGTGTCTATGAGGATCGAGGGGGCTATTTACCCTCGGTGTTAGTGTCTATCAGGATCGAGGGGGCTATTTACCCTTGGTGTTAGTGTCTATGAGGATCGAGGGGGCTATTTACCCTCGGTGTTAGTCTCTATGAGGATCGAGGGGGCTATTTACCCATGGTGTTAGTGTCTATGAGGATCGAGGGGGCTATTTACCCTTGGTGTTAGTGTCTGAGGATCGAGGAGGCTATTTACCCTTGGTGTCAGTCTCTATGAGGATTGAGGGGGCTATTTACCCTTGGTGTTAATGTCCAAGAGGATCGAGGGGGCTATTTATCCTTGGTGTTAGTGTCTCTGAGGATCGAGGGGGTTATTTATCCTTGGTGCGAGAGTCTATGAGGATCAAGGGGGCTATTTACCCTTGGTGTTTGCATCTATGAGGATCGAGGGTGCTATTTACCCTTGGTGTTAGTGTCTATGAGGATTCAGGGTGCTATTTACCCTTGGTGTAAGTGACTATGAGGATTGAGGGGGCTATTTACCCTTGGTGTTTGTGTCTATGAGGGTCGAGGGGGCTATTTATCCTTGATGTTATTGTCTATGAGGATCGAGGGGGTTATTTACCCTTGGTGTTAGTCTCTGAGGATCGAGTGGGCTATTTACAGTTGGCGTTAGTGTCTGATGATCGAGGGGGCTATTTACCCTTGGTGTTAGTGTCTATGAGGGTCGAGGGGGCTATTTACCCTTGGTGTTAGTGTCTATCAGGGTCGAGGGGGCTATTTACCCTCGGTGTTAGTGTCTGAGGATCGAGAGGGCTATTTACCCTTGGTGTTAGTGTCTATGAGGATCAAGGGGGCTATTTGCCCTTGGTGTTAGTGTCTATGAGGATCGAGGGGGCTATTTACCCTTGGTGTTCGTATCTATGAGGATCGAGGGGTCTACTTACCCTTGGTGTTAGTGTCTATGAGGATCGAGGGGGCTATTTACCCTTGGTGTTAGTGTCTATGAGGAGCGAGGGGGCTATTTACCCTTGGTGTTACTGTCTATGAGGGTCGAGGGGGCTATTTACCCTTGGTATTAGTGTCTATGAGGATCGAGGGGGCTATTTACCCTTGGTGTTAGTGCTTATAATGATCGAGGGGGCAATTTACCCTTGGTGTTAGTGTCTGAGGATCGAGGGGGCTATTTACCCTTGGTGTTAGTGTCTATTAGATTCGAGGGGGCTATTTACCCTTGGTGTTAGTGTCTATGAGGATCGAGGGGGCTTTTTACCCTTGGTGTTAGTCTCTGAGGATCGAGGGGGCTATTTACCCTTGGTGTTAGTGCCTCTGAGGATCGAGGGGCCTATTTACCCTTGGTGTTAGTCTCTGAGGATAGAGGGGGCAATTTACCCTTGGTGTTTGTGTCTATGAGGATCGAGGGGGATATTTACCCTTGGTGTTAGTCTCTATGAGGATGAAGGGGGCTATTTACCCTTGGTGTTAGTCTCTGAGGATCGAGGGGGCTATTTACCCTTGGTGTTTGTGTCTATGAGGATCGAGGGGGCTATTTAACCTTGGTGTTAGTGTCTATGAGGGTTGAGGGGGCTATTTATCCTTGGTGTTAGTGTCCATGGCGATCGAGGGTGCTTTTTACCCTTGGTGTTAGTCTCTATGAGGGTCGAGGCGGCTATTTACCCTTGGTGTTAGTCTCTGAGGATCGAGGGGGCTATTTACCCTTGGTGTTTGTGTCTGTGAGGATCAAGGGGGCTATTTACCCTTGGTGTTAGTGTCTATGAGGGTTGAGGGGGCTATTTATCCTTGGTGTTAGTGTCTATGAGGATCGAGGGGGCTATTTATCCTTGGTGTTAGTGTCTATGAGGATCGAGGGGGCTATTTACCCTTGGTGTTAGTGTCTATGAGGATCGAGGGGGCTATTTATCCTTGGTGTTAGTATCTATGAGGATCGAGGGGGCGATTTATCCTTGGTGTTAGTGTCTATGAGGGTCGAGGGGGCTATTTACCCTTGGTGTTAGTCTCTGAGGATCGAGGGGGCTATTTACCCTTGGTGTTAGTGTGTATGAGGGTCGAGGGAGCTATTTACCCTCGGTGTTAGTCTCTGAGGATCGAGGGGGCTATTTACACTTGGTGTTAGTGTCTATGAGGATCGAGGGGGCGATTTACCCTTGGTGATAGTGTCTATGAGGATCGAGGGGGCTATTTACACTTGGTGTTAGTGTCCATGAGGATCGAGGGGGCTGTGTACACTTGGTGTTAGTGTCTATGTGGATCGAGGGGGTTATTTATCCTTGGTGTTAGTGTCTATGAGGATCGAGGGGGCTATTTACCCTTGGTGATAGTGTCTATGAGGATCGAGGGGGCTATTTACCATTGGTGTTAGTCTCTGAGGATCAAGGGGTCTATTTACCCTTGGTGTTAGTCTCTGAGGATAGAGGGGGCTATTTACCCTTGGTGTTTGTGTCTATGAGGATTTTGGGGGCTATTTACCCTTGGTGTTAGTGTCTCTGAGGGTTGAGGGGGCTAATTATCCTTGGTGTTAGTGTCTATGAGGATCGAGGGGGCTATTTATCCTTGGTGTTAGTGTCTATGAGGATCGAGGGGGCTATTTACCCTTGGTGTTAGTGCCTATGAGGATCGAGGGGGCTATTTACCCTTCGTGTTAGTCTCTATGAGGGTCGAGGGGGCTATTTACCCTTGGTGTTAGTGTCTTTGAGGATCGAGGGGGCTATTTAACCTTGGTGTTAGTGTCTGAGGATCGAGGAGGCTATTTACCCTTCGTGTTAGTCTCTATGAGGATTGAGGGGGCTATTTACCCTTGGTGTTAATGTCCATGAGGATCGAGGGGGCTATTTATCCTTGGTTTTAATGTCTCTGAGGATCGAGGGGGCTATTTGCCCTTGGTGTTAGTGTGTATGAGGGTCGAGGGGGCTATTTACCCTCGGTGTTAGTCTCTGAGGATCGAGGGGGCTATTTACCCTTGGTGTTTGCGTCTATGTGGATCGAGGGGGCTATTTTCCCTCGCTGTTAGTGTCTATGAGGATCGAGGGGACTATTTACCCTTGGTGTTAGTGCCTATGAGGATCCACGGGGCTATTTACCCTTGGTGTTAGTGTCTATGAGGTTCGAGGGGGCTATTTACCCTTGGTGTTAGTGTCTATGAGGATTCAGGGTGCTATTTACCCTTGGTGTAAGTGACTATGAGGATCGAGAGGGCTATTTACCCTTGGTGTTATTGTCCATGAGGATCGAGGGGGTTATTTACCCTTGGTGTTAGTCTCTGAGGATCGAGGGGGCTATTTACCCTTGGCGCTAGTGTCTGAGGATCGAGGGGGCAATTTACCCTTGGCGTTAGTGTCTGAGGATCGAGGGGGCTATTTACCCTTGGTGTTAGTGTCTATGAGGGTCGAGGGGGCTATTTACCCTTGGTGTTAGTGTCTATGAGGGTCGAGGGGGCTATTTACCCTTGGTGTTAGTGTCTATGAGGATTGAGGGGGCTATATACTCTTGGTGTTATGATCTATGAGGATCGAGGGAGCTATTTCCCCTTGGTGTTAGTGTCTATGAGGATTGAGGGGGCTATTTACCCTTGGTGTTAGTGTCTATGAGGATCGAGGGGCTATTTATCCTTGGTGTTCGTGTGTATGAGGATTGAGGGGGCTATTTACCCTTGGTGTTAGCGTCTATGAGGATCGAGGGGGCTATTTATCCTTGGTGTTAGTGTGTATGAGGGTCGAGGGGGCTATTTACCCTTGGTTTTATTCTCTATGAGGATCGAGGGGGCTATTTACCCTTGATGTTAGTGTCTATGAAGATCGAGGGGGCTATTTACCCTTGGTGTTAGTGTCTACGAGGGTTGAGGGGGCTATTTACCTTTGGCGTTAGTGTCTGAGGATCGAGGGGGCTATTTACCCTTGGTGTTAGTCTCTGAGGATGGAGGGGGCTATTTACCCTTGGTGTTTGTGTCTATGAGGATCGAGGGGGCTGCTTAACCTTGTTGTTAGTGTCTATGAGGATCGAGGGGGCTATTTACCCTTCGTGTTATCCTCTATGAGGGTCGAGGTGGCTATTTACCCTTGGTGTTAGTGTCTTTGAGGATCGAGGGGGCTATTTAACCTTGGTGTTCGTGTCTGAGGATCGAGGAGGCTATTTACCCTTGGTGTTAGTCTCTATGAGGATTGAGGGGCTATTTACCCTTGGTGTTAATGTCCATGAGGATCGAGGGGGCTATTTATCCTTGGTGTTAGTGTCTCTGAGGATCGAGGGGGTTATTTATCCTTGGTGCTAGTGTCTATGAGGATCGAGCGGGCTATTTCCCCTTGGTGTTTGCGTCTATGAGGATCGAGGGGGCTATTTTCCCTCGCTGTTAGTGTCTATGAGGATCGAGGGGACTATTTACCCTTGGTGTTAGTGTCTATGAGGATCGACGGGGCTATTTACCCTTGGTGTTAGTGTCTATGAGGATCGAGGGGGCTATTTACCCTTGGTGTTAGTGTCTATGAGGATTCAGGGTGCTATTTACCCTTGATGATATTGTCTATGAGGATCGATGGGGCTATTTACTCTTGGCGTTAGTGTCCGAGGATCGAGGGGGCTATTTACCCTTGGTGTTAGTGTCTATGAGGATCGAGGGGCCTATTTACCCTTGGTGTTAGTCTCTATGAGGATCGAGGGGGCTATTTACCCTCGGCGTTAGTGTCTGAGGATCGAGCGGGCTATTTACCCTTGGTGTTAGTCTCTATGAGGATCGAGGGGACTATTTACCCTTGGTGTTAGTGTCTATGAGGATCAAGGGGGCTATTTACCCTTGGTGTTAGTGTCTATGAGGATCGAGGGGGCTATTTACCCTTGGTGTTCGTATCTATGAGGATCGAGGGGGCTACTTACCCTTGGTGTTAGTATCTATGAGGATCGAGGGGGCTATGTACATTTGGTGTTTCTGTCTTTGAGGATCGAGGGGGCTATTTACCCTTGGTGTTAGTGTCTGTGAGGATCGAGGGGGCTATTTACCCTTGGTGTTAGTGTCTATGAGGATCGAGGGGGTTATTTATCCTTGGTGTTAGTGTCTATGAGGATCGAGGGTGGTATTTACCCTTGGTGTTAGTGCCTATGAGGATCGAGGGGGCTATTTCCCCTTGGTGTTAGTGTCTATGAGGATCGAGGGGGCTATTTACCATTGGTGTTAGTCTCTGAGGATCAAGGGGACTATTTACCCTTGGTGTTAGTGTCTATGAGGATCAAGGGGGCTATTTACCCTTGGTGTTAGTGTCGATGAGGATCGAGGGGGCTATTTACCCTTGGTGATAGTGACTATGAGGATCGAGGGGGCTATTTCCCCTTGGTGATAGTGTCTATGAGGATCGAGGGGGCTATTTACCATTGGTGTTAGTCTCTGAGGATCAAGGGGACTATTTACCCTTGGTGTTAGTGTCTATGAGGATCAAGGGGGCTATTTACCCTTGGTGTTAGTGTCGATGAGGATCGAGGGGGCTATTTACCCTTGGTGTTAGGATCTATGAGGATCGAGGGGGCTACTTCCCCTTGGTGTTAATGTCTATGAGGATCGAGGGGGCTATTTACCCTTGGTGTTAGTGTCTATGAGGAGCGAGGGGGCTATTTACCCTTGGTGTTAGTGCTTATGAGGATCGAGGGGGCTATTTACCCTTGGTGTTAGTGCCTATTAGATTCGAGGGGGCTATTTACCCTTGGTGTTAGTGTCTATGAGGATCGAGGGGGCTATTTACCCTTGGTGTTAGTGCTTATGAGGATCGAGGGGGCTATTTACCCTTGGTGTTAGTGTCTATTAGATTCGAGGGGGCTATTTACCCTTGGTGTTAGTGTCTATGAGGATCGAGGGGGCTATTTACCCTTGGTGTTAGTGTCTATGAGGATCGAGGGTGCTATTTACCCTTGGTGTTAGTGTCTATTAGATTCGAGGGGCCTATTTACCCTTGGTGTTAGTCTCTATGAGGATCGAGGGGGCTATTTACCCTCGGCGTTAGTGTCTGAGGATCGAGGGGGCTATTTACCCTTGGTGTTAGTCTCTATGAGGATCGAGGGGACTATTTACCCTTGGTGTTAGTGTCTATGAGGATCAAGGGGGCTATTTACCTTGGTGTTAGTGTCTATGAGGATCGAGGGGGCTATTTACCCTTGGTGTTCGTATCTATGAGGATCGAGGGGGCTACTTACCCTTGGTGTTAGTATCTATGAGGATCGAGGGGGCTATTTACCCTTGGTGTTAGTGTCTGTGAGGATCGAGGGGGCTATTTACCCTTGGTGTTAGTGTCTATGAGGATCGAGGGGGTTATTTATCCTTGGTGTTAGTGTCTATGAGGATCGAGGGTGGTATTTACCCTTGGTGTTAGTGTCTATGAGGATCGAGGGGGTTATTTATCCTTGGTGTTAGTGTCTATGAGGATCGAGGGGGTTATTTATCCTTGGTGTTAGTGTCTATGAGGATCGAGGGTGGTATTTACCCTTGGTGTTAGTGTCTATGAGGATCGAGGGGGCTATTTCCCCTTGGTGACAGTGTCTATGAGGATCGAGGGGGCTATTTACCATTGGTGTTAGTCTCTGAGGATCAAGGGGACTATTTACCCTTGGTGTTAGTGTCTATGAGGATCAAGGGGGCTATTTACCCTTGGTGTTAGTGTCGATGAGGATCGAGGGGGCTATTTACCCTTGGTGATAGTGTCTATGAGGATCGAGGGGGCTATTTCCCCTTGGTGATAGTGTCTATGAGGATCGAGGGGGCTATTTACCATTGGTGTTAGTCTCTGAGGATCAAGGGGACTATTTACCCTTGGTGTTAGTGTCTATGAGGATCAAGGGGGCTATTTACCCTTGGTGTTAGTGTCGATGAGGATCGAGGGGGCTATTTACCCTTGGTGTTAGGATCTATGAGGATCGAGGGGGCTACTTCCCCTTGGTGTTAATGTCTATGAGGATCGAGGGGGCTATTTACCCTTGGTGTTAGTGTCTATGAGGAGCGAGGGGGCTATTTACCCTTGGTGTTAGTGCTTATGAGGATCGAGGGGGCTATTTACCCTTGGTGTTAGTGCCTATTAGATTCGAGGGGGCTATTTACCCTTGGTGTTAGTGTCTATGAGGATCGAGGGGGCTATTTACCCTTGGTGTTAGTGTCTATGAGGAGCGAGGGGGCTATTTACCCTTGGTGTTAGTGCTTATGAGGATCGAGGGGGCTATTTACCCTTGGTGTTAGTGTCTATTAGATTCGAGGGGGCTATTTACCCTTGGTGTTAGTGTCTATGAGGATCGAGGGGGCTATTTACCCTTGGTGTTAGTGTCTATGAGGATCGAGGGTGCTATTTACCCTTGGTGTTAGTCTCTATGAGGATCGAGGGGGCTATTTACCCTTGGTGTTAGTGTCTATGAGGAGCGAGGAGTCTATTTACCGTTGGTCTTAGTGCTTATGAGGATCGAGGGGGCTATTTACCCTTGGTGTTAGTGCCTATTAGATTCGAGGGGGCTATTTACCCTTGGTGTTAGTGTCTATGAGGATCGAGGGGGCTATTTACCCTTGGTGTTAGTGTCTATGAGGATCGAGGGGGCTATTTACCCTTGGTGTTCGTATCTATGAGGATCGAGGGGGCTACTTACCGTTGGTGTTAGTATCTATGAGGATCGAGGGGGCTATGTACATTTGGTGTTCGTGTCTTTGAGGATCGAGGGGGCTATTTACCCTTGGTGTTAGTGTCTGTGAGGATCGAGGGGGCTATTTACCCTTGGTGTTAGTGTCTATGAGGAGCGAGGGGGCTATTTACCATTGGTGTTAGTCTCTGAGGATCAAGGGGACTATTTACCCTTGGTGTTAGTGTCTATGAGGATCAAGGAGGCTATTTACCCTTGGTGTTAGTGTCGATGAGGATCGAGGGGGCTATTTACCCTTGGTGTTAGTATCTATGAGGATCGAGGGGGCTACTTACCCTTGGTGTTAGTGTCTATGAGGATCGAGGGGGCTATTTACCCTTGGTGTTAGTGTCTATGAGGAGCGAGGGGGCTATTTACCCTTGGTGTTAGTGCTTATGAGGATCGAGGGGGCTATTTACCCTTGGTGTTAGTGTCTATTAGATTCGAGGGGGCTATTTACCCTTGGTGTTTGTGTCTATGAGGATCGAGGGGGCTATTTACCCTTGGTGTTAGTGTCTATGAGGATCGAGGGGCTATTTACCCTTGGTGTTAGTCTCTATGAGGATCGAGGGGGCTACTTAACCTTGTTGTTAGTGTCTATGAGGAAAGAGGGGGCTATTTACCCTTCGTGTTAGTCTCTATGAGGGTCGAGGGGGCTATTTACCCTTGGTGTTTGTGTCTTTGAGGATCGAGGGGGCTATTTAACCTTGGTGTTAGTGTCTGAGGATCGAGGAGGCTATTTACCCTTGGTGTCAGTCTCTATGAGGATTGAGGGGGCTATTTACCCTTGGTGTTAATGTCCAAGAGGATCGAGGGGGCTATTTATCCTTGGTGTTAGTGTCTCTGAGGATCGAGGGGGATATTTATCCTTGGTGCGAGAGTCTATGAGGATCAAGGGGGCTATTTACCCTTGGTGTTTGCATCTATGAGGATCGAGGGTGCTATTTACCCTTGGTGTTAGTGTCTATGAGGATTCAGGGTGCTATTTACCCTTGGTGTAAGTGACTATGAGGATCGAGGGGGCTATTTACCCTTGGTGTTTGTGTCTATGAGGGTCGAGGGGGCTATTTATCCTTGATGTTATTGTCTGTGAGGATCGAGGGGGTTATTTACCCTTGGTGTTTGTCTCTGAGGATCGAGGGGGCTATTTACAGTTGGCGTTAGTGTCTGATGATCGAGGGGGCTATTTACCCTTGGTGTTAGTGTCTATGAGGGTCGAGGGGGCTATTTACCCTTGGTGTTAGTGTCTATCAGGGTCTAGGGGGCTATTTACCCTTGGTGTTACTGTCTATGAGGGTCGAGGGGGCTATTTACCCTTGGTATTAGTGTCTATGAGGATCGAGGGGGCTATTTACCCTTGGTGTTAGTGCTTATAATGATCGAGGGGGCAATTTACCCTTGGTGTTAGTGTCTGAGGATCGAGGGGGCTATTTACCCTTGGTGTTAGTGTCTATTAGATTCGAGGGGGCTATTTACCCTTGGTGTTGGTGTCTATGAGGATCGAGGGGGCTTTTTACCCTTGGTGTTAGTCTCTGAGGATCGAGGGGGCTATTTACCCTTGGTGTTAGTGCCTCTGAGGATCGAGGGGCCTATTTACCCTTGGTGTTAGTCTCTGAGGATAGAGGGGGCTATTTACCCTTGGTGTTTGTGTCTATGAGGATCGAGGGGGATATTTACCCTTGGTGTTAGTCTCTATGAGGATGAAGGGGGCTATTTACCCTTGGTGTTAGTCTCTGAGGACCGAGGGGGCTATTTACCCTTGGTGTTTGTGTCTATGAGGATCGAGGGGGCTATTTAACCTTGGTGTTAGTGTCTATGAGGGTTGAGGGGGCTATTTATCCTTGGTGTTAGTGTCCATGGCGATCGCGGGTGCTTTTTACCCTTGGTGTTAGTCTCTATGAGGGTCGAGGCGGCTATTTACCCTTGGTGTTAGTCTCTGAGGATCGAGGGGGCTATTTACCCTTGGTGTTTGTGTCTGTGAGGATCAAGGGGGCTATTTACCCTTGGTGTTAGTGTCTATGAGGGTTGAGGGGGCTATTTATCCTTGGTGTTAGTGTCTATGAGGATCGAGGGGGCTATTTATCCTTGGTGTTAGTGTCTATGAGGATCGAGGGGGCTATTTACCCTTGGTGTTAGTGTCTATGAGGATCGAGGGGGCTATTTATCCTTGGTGTTAGTATCTATGAGGATCGAGGGGGCGATTTATCCTTGGTGTTAGTGTCTATGAGGGTCGAGGGGGCTATTTACCCTTGGTGTTAGTCTCTGAGGATCGAGGGGGCTATTTACCCTTGGTGTTAGTGTGTATGAGGGTCGAGGGAGCTATTTACCCTCGGTGTTAGTCTCTGAGGATCGAGGGGGCTATTTACACTTGGTGTCAGTGTCTATGAGGATCGAGGGGGCGATTTACCCTTGGTGATAGTGTCTATGAGGATCGAGGGGGCTATTTACACTTGGTGTTAGTGTCCATGAGG
Organism: Somniosus microcephalus; assembly: GCF_052327205.1. Lineage (NCBI taxonomy): Eukaryota > Metazoa > Chordata > Chondrichthyes > Squaliformes > Somniosidae > Somniosus > Somniosus microcephalus. The sequence goes on along the minus strand of NC_140996.1, from coordinate 71,254,564 downwards.
ATCGAGGGGGCTATGTACACTTGGTGTTAGTGTCTATGAGGATCGAGGGGGTTATTTATCCTTGGTGTTAGTGTCTATGAGGATCGAGGGGGCTATTTACCCTTGGTGTTAGTGTCTATGAGGATCGAGGGGGCTATTTACCCTTGGTGATAGTGTCTATGAGGATTGAGGGGGCTATTTACCATTGGTGTTAGTCTCTGAGGATCAAGGGGTCTATTTACCCTTGGTGTTAGTCTCTGAGGATAGAGGGGGCTATTTACCCTTGGTGTTTGTGTCTATGAGGATCAAGGGGGCTATTTACCCTTGGTGTTAGTGTCTCTGAGGGTTGAGGGGGCTAATTATCCTTGGTGTTAGTGTCTATGAGGATCGAGGGGGCTATTTATCCTTGGTGTTAGTTTCTATGAGGATCGAGGGGGCTATTTACCCTTGGTGTTAGTGCCTATGAGGATCGAGGGGGCTATTTACCCTTCGTGTTAGTCTCTATGAGGGTCGAGGGGGCTATTTACCCTTGGTGTTAGTGTCTTTGAGGATCGAGGGGGCTATTTAACCTTGGTGTTAGTGTCTGAGGATCGAGGAGGCTATTTACCCTTGGTGTTAGTCTCTATGAGGATTGAGGGGGCTATTTACCCTTGGTGTTAATGTCCATGAGGATCGAGGGGGCTATTTATCCTTGGTGTTAGTGTCTCTGAGGATCGAGGGGGCTATTTGCCCTTGGTGTTAGTGTGTATGAGGGTCGAGGGGGCTATTTACCCTCGGTGTTAGTCTCTGAGGATCGAGGGGGCTATTTACCCTTGGTGTTTGCGTCTATGAGGATCGAGGGGGCTATTTTCCCTCGCTGTTAGTGTCTATGAGGATCGAGGGGACTATTTACCCTTGGTGTTAGTGTCTATGAGGATCCACGGGGCTATTTACCCTTGGTGTTCGTGTCTATGAGGATCGAGGGGGCTATTTACCCTTGGTGTTAGTGTCTATGAGGATTCAGGGTGCTATTTACCCTTGGTGTAAGTGACTATGAGGATCGAGAGGGCTATTTACCCTTGGTGTTAGTGTCTATGAGGGTCAAGGGGTCTATTTATCCTTGATGTTATTGTCTATGAGGATCGAGGGGGTTATTTACCCTTGGTGTTAGTCTCTGAGGATCGAGGGGGCTATTTAGCCTTGGCGCTAGTGTCTGAGGATCGAGGGGGCAATTTACCCTTGGCGTTAGTGTCTGAGGATCGAGGGGGCTATTTACCCTTGGTGTTAGTGTCTATGAGGGTCGAGGGGGCTATTTACCCTTGGTGTTAGTGTCTATGAGGGTCGAGGGGGCTATTTACCCTTGGTGTTAGTGTCTATGAGGATTGAGGGGGCTATATACTCTTGGTGTTATGATCTATGAGGATCGAGGGAGCTATTTCCCCTTGGTGTTAGTGTCTATGAGGATTGAGGGGGCTATTTACCCTTGGTGTTAGTGTCTATGAGGATCGAGGGGCTATTTATCCTTGGTGTTCGTGTGTATGAGGATTGAGGGGGCTATTTACCCTTGGTGTTAGCGTCTATGAGGATCGAGGGGTCTATTTATCCTTGGTGTTAGTGTGTATGAGGGTCGAGGGGGCTATTTACCCTTGGTTTTATTCTCTATGAGGATCGAGGGGGCTATTTACCCTTGATGTTAGTGTCTATGAAGATCGAGGGGGCTATTTACCCTTGGTGTTAGTGTCTACGAGGGTTGAGGGGGCTATTTACCTTTGGCGTTAGTGTCTGAGGATCGAGGGGGCTATTTACCCTTGGTGTTAGTGTCTATGAGGATTGAGGGGGCTATTTACGCTTGGCGTTAGTGTCTATCAGGATCGAGGGGGCTATTTACCCTTGGTGTTAGTGTCTATGAGGATCGAGGGGGCTATTTACCCTCGGTGTTAGTCTCTATGAGGATCGAGGGGGCTATTTACCCATGGTGTTAGTGTCTATGAGGATCGAGGGGGCTATTTACCCTTGGTGTTAGTGTCTGAGGATCGAGGAGGCTATTTACCCTTGGTGTCAGTCTCTATGAGGATTGAGGGGGCTATTTACCCTTGGTGTTAATGTCCAAGAGGATCGAGGGGGCTATTTATCCTTGGTGTTAGTGTCTCTGAGGATCGAGGGGGTTATTTATCCTTGGTGCGAGAGTCTATGAGGATCAAGGGGGCTATTTACCCTTGGTGTTTGCATCTATGAGGATCGAGGGTGCTATTTACCCTTGGTGTTAGTGTCTATGAGGATTCAGGGTGCTATTTACCCTTGGTGTAAGTGACTATGAAGATTGAGGGGGCTATTTACCCTTGGTGTTTGTGTCTATGAGGGTCGAGGGGGCTATTTATCCTTGATGTTATTGTCTATGAGGATCGAGGGGGTTATTTACCCTTGGTGTTAGTCTCTGAGGATCGAGTGGGCTATTTACAGTTGGCGTTAGTGTCTGATGATCGAGGGGGCTATTTACCCTTGGTGCTGGTGTCTATGAGGGTCGAGGGGGCTATTTACCCTTGGTGTTAGTGTCTATCAGGGTCGAGGGGGCTATTTACCCTCGGTGTTAGTGTCTGAGGATCGAGGGGGCTATTTACCCTTGGTGTTAGTCTCTATGAGGATCGAGGGGACTATTTACCCTTGATGTTAGTGTCTATGAGGATCAAGGGGGCTATTTACCCTTGGTGTTAGTGTCTATGAGGATCGAGGGGGCTATTTACCCTTGGTGTTCGTATCTATGAGGATCGAGGGGTCTACTTACCCTTGGTGTTAGTGTCTATGAGGATCGAGGGGGCTATTTACCCTTGGTGTTAGTGTCTATGAGGAGCGAGGGGGCTATTTACCCTTGGTGTTACTGTCTATGAGGGTCGAGGGGGCTATTTACCCTTGGTATTAGTGTCTATGAGGATCGAGGGGGCTATTTACCCTTGGTGTTAGTGCTTATAATGATCGAGGGGGCAATTTACCCTTGGTGTTAGTGTCTGAGGATCGAGGGGGCTATTTACCCTTGGTGTTAGTGCCTATTAGATTCGAGGGGGCTATTTACCCTTGGTGTTAGTGTCTATGAGGATCGAGGGGGCTTTTTACCCTTGGTGTTAGTCTCTGAGGATCGAGGGGGCTATTTACCCTTGGTGTTAGTGCCTCTGAGGATCGAGGGGCCTATTTACCCTTGGTGTTAGTCTCTGAGGATAGAGGGGGCAATTTACCCTTGGTGTTTGTGTCTATGAGGATCGAGGGGGATATTTACCCTTGGTGTTAGTCTCTATGAGGATGAAGGGGGCTATTTACCCTTGGTGTTAGTCTCTGAGGATCGAGGGGGCTATTTACCCTTGGTGTTTGTGTCTATGAGGATCGAGGGGGCTATTTAACCTTGGTGTTAGTGTCTATGAGGGTTGAGGGGGCTATTTATCCTTGGTGTTAGTGTCCATGGCGATCGAGGGTGCTTTTTACCCTTGGTGTTAGTCTCTATGAGGGTCGAGGCGGCTATTTACCCTTGGTGTTAGTCTCTGAGGATCGAGGGGGCTATTTACCCTTGGTGTTTGTGTCTGTGAGGATCAAGGGGGCTATTTACCCTTGGTGTTAGTGTCTATGAGGGTTGAGGGGGCTATTTATCCTTGGTGTTAGTGTCTATGAGGATCGAGGGGGCTATTTATCCTTGGTGTTAGTGTCTATGAGGATCGAGGGGGCTATTTACCCTTGGTGTTAGTGTCTATGAGGATCGAGGGGGCTATTTATCCTTGGTGTTAGTATCTATGAGGATCGAGGGGGCGATTTATCCTTGGTGTTAGTGTCTATGAGGGTCGAGGGGGCTATTTACCCTTGGTGTTAGTCTCTGAGGATCGAGGGGGCTATTTACCCTTGGTGTTAGTGTGTATGAGGGTCGAGGGAGCTATTTACCCTCGGTGTTAGTCTCTGAGGATCGAGGGGGCTATTTACACTTGGTGTTAGTGTCTATGAGGATCGAGGGGGCGATTTACCCTTGGTGATAGTGTCTATGAGGATCGAGGGGGCTATTTACACTTGGTGTTAGTGTCCATGAGGATCGAGGGGGCTGTGTACACTTGGTGTTAGTGTCTATGTGGATCGAGGGGGTTATTTATCCTTGGTGTTAGTGTCTATGAGGATCGAGGGGGCTATTTACCCTTGGTGATAGTGTCTATGAGGATCGAGGGGGCTATTTACCATTGGTGTTAGTCTCTGAGGATCAAGGGGTCTATTTACCCTTGGTGTTAGTCTCTGAGGATAGAGGGGGCTATTTACCCTTGGTGTTTGTGTCTATGAGGATTTTGGGGGCTATTTACCCTTGGTGTTAGTGTCTCTGAGGGTTGAGGGGGCTAATTATCCTTGGTGTTAGTGTCTATGAGGATCGAGGGGGCTATTTATCCTTGGTGTTAGTGTCTATGAGGATCGAGGGGGCTATTTACCCTTGGTGTTAGTGCCTATGAGGATCGAGGGGGCTATTTACCCTTCGTGTTAGTCTCTATGAGGGTCGAGGGGGCTATTTACCCTTGGTGTTAGTGTCTTTGAGGATCGAGGGGGCTATTTAACCTTGGTGTTAGTGTCTGAGGATCGAGGAGGCTATTTACCCTTCGTGTTAGTCTCTATGAGGATTGAGGGGGATATTTACCCTTGGTGTTAATGTCCATGAGGATCGAGGGGGCTATTTATCCTTGGTGTTAGTGTCTCTGAGGATCGAGGGGGCTATTTGCCCTTGGTGTTAGTGTGTATGAGGGTCGAGGGGGCTATTTACCCTCGGTGTTAGTCTCTGAGGATCGAGGGGGCTATTTACCCTTGGTGTTTGCGTCTATGAGGATCGAGGGGGCTATTTTCCCTCGCTGTTAGTGTCTATGAGGATCGAGGGGACTATTTACCCTTGGTGTTAGTGTCTATGAGGATCCACGGGGCTATTTACCCTTGGTGTTAGTGTCTATGAGGATCGAGGGGGCTATTTACCCTTGGTGTTAGTGTCTATGAGGATTCAGGGTGCTATTTACCCTTGGTGTAAGTGACTATGAGGATCGAGAGGGCTATTTACCCTTGGTGTTAGTGTCTATGAGGGTCGAGGGGTCTATTTATCCTTGATGTTATTGTCTATGAGGATCGAGGGGGTTATTTACCCTTGGTGTTAGTCTCTGAGGATCGAGGGGGCTATTTACCCTTGGCGCTAGTGTCTGAGGATCGAGGGGGCAATTTACCCTTGGCGTTAGTGTCTGAGGATCGAGGGGGCTATTTACCCTTGGTGTTAGTGTCTATGAGGGTCGAGGGGGCTATTTACCCTTGGTGTTAGTGTCTATGAGGGTCGAGGGGGCTATTTACCCTTGGTGTTAGTGTCTATGAGGATTGAGGGGGCTATATACTCTTGGTGTTATGATCTATGAGGATCGAGGGAGCTATTTCCCCTTGGTGTTAGTGTCTATGAGGATTGAGGGGGCTATTTACCCTTGGTGTTAGTGTCTATGAGGATCGAGGGGCTATTTATCCTTGGTGTTCGTGTGTATGAGGATTGAGGGGGCTATTTACCCTTGGTGTTTGCGTCTATGAGGATCGAGGGGGCTATTTATCCTTGGTGTTAGTGTGTATGAGGGTCGAGGGGGCTATTTACCCTTGGTTATATTCTCTATGAGGATCGAGGGGGCTATTTACCCTTGATGTTAGTGTCTATGAAGATCGAGGGGGCTATTTACCCTTGGTGTTAGTGTCTACGAGGGTTGAGGGGGCTATTTACCTTTGGCGTTAGTGTCTGAGGATCGAGGGGGCTATTTACCCTTGGTGTTAGTGTCTATGAGGATTGAGGGGGCTATTTACGCTTGGCGTTAGTGTCTATGAGGATCGAGGGGGCTATTTACCCTCGGTGTTAGTGTCTATGAGGATCGAGGGGGCTATTTACCCATGGTGTTAATGTCTATGAGGATCGAGGGGGCTATTTACCCTTTGTGTTATTCTCTCTGAGGTTCGAGGGGGCTATTTACCCTTGATGTTAGTGTCTATGAAGATCGAGGGGGCTATTTACCCTTGGTGTTAGTGTCTACGAGGGTTGAGGGGGCTATTTACCTTTGGCGTTAGTCTCTGAGGATCGAGGGTGCTATATACTCTTGGTGTTAGTGTCTATGAAGATCGAGGGGGCTATTTGCCCTTGGTGTTAGTGTCTGAGGATCGAGGAGGCTATTTACCCTTGGTGTTAGTGTCTGAGGATCGAGGGGGCTATTTACCCTTGGTGTTAGTGTCTGTGCGAATCGAGGGGGCTATTTACCCTTGGTGTTAGTGTCTATGAGGATCGAGGATGCTATTTACCCTTGGTGTTAGTGTCTATGAGGATCGAGGGGGCTATTTACACTTGGTGTTCGTGTCTATGATGATCGAGGGGGCCATTTACCCTTGGTGGTAGTGTCTATGAGGATCAAGGGGGCTATTTACCCTTGGTGTTAGTCTCTGTGAGGATCGAGGGTGCTATTTACCCTTGGTGTTCGTGTCTATGAGGGTCGAGGGGGCTATTTATCCTCGGTGTTAGTGTCTATGAGGGTTGAGGGGCTATTTACCCTTGGTGTTAGTGTCTATGAGGATCGAGGGGGCTATTTACCCTTGGTGTTAGTGTCTATGAGGATCGAGGGGGCTATTTACCCTCGGTGTTAGTCTCTATGAGGATCGAGGGATCTATTTACCCTCGGTGTTAATGTCTATGAGGATCGAGGGGGCTATTTACCCTTGGTGTTACTGTGTATGAGGATCGAGTGGGCTATTTACCCTTGCTGTTAGTGTCTGTGAGGATCGAGGGGGCTATTTACCCTTGGTGTTCATGTCTGTGAGGATCGAGGGGGCTATTTACCCTTGCTGTTAGTGTCTGTGAGGATCTAGGGGGCTATTTATTCTTGCTGTTCGTGTCTATGAGGGTGCAGGCAGCTATTTACCCTTGGTGTTAGTGTCTATGAGGGTACAGGCAGCTATTTACCCTTGTGTCCTTGTTTATGATGGCCTTCGTTATGCCCCTAATATTCTATTTGCTTTTGCTCTGGCCTCTCAGCCCTTGTCTTGAACATGTAGATTCTCAGAACACCCAGGTCTCTTTCCCTCTCAACAGGCTTTAATTTAGAAGCCAGTATGGTATACATATGCTTGGCATTAGCCATACCCACCTGCAGAACTCTTCATTTATCACCATTAAATGTCACCTATGAGATGCAGGCCCCTTCCTCCATCACACCTAGATCAGATTTTGTCTTTTTTTTTCTCTTCAAGGGTTCTGACGCCAGAACTTTCCTTCATGTCATCTGCCAACCCGCAGACTGCACTCTCAATACCTTCATCCAGACCATTGATACAAATCGTGAAGAGTGTTTGCTATGGTTTTGCATTGAGATATATACTTCTGACAGTAGAAAATATTATTTTTTCTTCCAGCTCAACAAAATATGGAAAAGGTGATGTCTCGCTGTAACTTGTAGTCATCAAGCATTTAATCAACGTGTTGAAGCTTTAGAGAATGCATGGATGGACTCTACTGCCAGGTGATGAGGAAGTGCCACTTGCTGATAGGACAATCGATAGACAACAGACCATTGAACTGAATTAACAAATAGAAACATTTTGTTTATCACCTGCCCCACTGTTTTGTAGACACATGGGGGGTGATTTTCAATCAGAAGTCGGGAAGGAGGCGGGACTACAACTTTTGGGTTTGTAGTCCCACCTCCATCGAGATGCGGCCAATCCATGCGATTTTAACCTAATTGACCTTGTTGAGCCCGCCCAGCGGGCTCAGCAGGCCAATTAAGGGCCACCCGGCAACAGATGACGTCACAGACTGAAATTTCATCTGTCAAGACGTTTTGACAGATGAATTATCAGTGTTTCACAGTTGTTTGAAGCTGTCAAACACTGACAGCCTTACTTCTAACCTGAGTCCTTCTACACAGACTCAGTTAGAAATCTCACTGGCACAAAAAGCTGCAGGCTGTCACTTTTGACAGTTCGCAGCCATTCTGCTTTCTGTGCCGGTTTGATGATGGACTCCCGAAACCTAGAGGAAGGAAGGCTGAAAAGGTAAGTACAGGTAATTTAAACTTCTTTAGACACACAAAACACACTTACCTTTGCACTCATGCACCCATCACTCACCTGAACACCGACATCTCAACCCCTCCAAGTCCTTCAACCCGACGGCCCAACTCCTCTAACTTGCCGTGGTTTGGAGCCGTCGGGAATCCCACACTTCAAGCTTTAAAATAGGGATTAGGCTAAAAACTGCCTGTTCACTACCAGGCAGTTAATTGGCACTAATCCTTTCCTGCCTCGGGTAGGCGGGTCCCAGTGCGGGGCAGGTACCCTCCTCCTCTGAAACTTACATGGAGGCGGGTTGGGGGTAGGATGGTGTTGGGACCCCCGAATTCGGGACTTTAACCCCCCGCACGCCTCCAATCCCGACTCCACGGGTCAATGAAAATCGACCCCATGATGTCTCGTCCCAATGATGACATGAAACCCAGCCAGGCCTGGTTGTAAGTTTTGAATGGCTAGGAATGCTCAGAGTGATCCTACGATCCTCTGTCCTTATGGAACTGTCTGCAACTAATAAGGAACCTGGGGGAAACACTTTTAGGTTTGTTTTGTAAACTGACAACCATGGATCCAACTTGCATCAACGCCCAAAGCAGTCAACTGTAGAAAACAAATGATATCAAGCTTCCTCAATAGTCTTTCTTTATATTTGTGAAATGTATAAAATGGCCCTCACAGGGTAGCAATAATGCATGTGCTACAGCACAAACAAACTTGAATTCATGTTGATGTCAGAAAATTATTGCACTGTTTAATATAATATGCACTGTCATGGGTTAAAACAAACCAGCACATAGAGATCAGCAGAAAATATTCCAGTCCATCCACCCAGTACAGAATCTCAGTCGATGACAATATGGGCAGAAAATCAAGAGAACCACAATACACACGCAACGACCTTCATGTCAGTTCTCTGATTCATGTTCCTGTCAAACAGAACCTTGAAAATATGAAGGACAGTTGCAAAGTGTTTTTTAACTATCAGAAGCAAGAGGAGAATACAGAGCAATGTTGAACCACTGACCATTGGCAGTGGGGAAGTGGTGCTGAGACAGGGAAGTGGTGGACTTAATAAATCATTATTTTGTGACTGTTTTTGTATTGAAGAGTGAACAAGATGTCTGAGTTGAGAGAAAACCAACAAGTGTGGATATTGGGTTAGGACAGGATCTGACTCAATTGTGATTCCTTCCCATGGAGAATTGCTTGCTGATACTGTCAAGGCTCAATCCTGTGAAGAATGAACACTGCACAAAGTATCGGAGGGCATTTGATACCCGTGGAATCACACGCCAGCCTTTGGGAGAGGAAGGGAGAAATCTAGAATTTAATAAACACGTTCATTTTTAAGCTATAGGTTAGATCGCAGTTAGACTATTAGACAGGAATTTCCTGGAATGATGTAATCGGTAAGTTGCATCATAAGTCATCCTGGTTCGCACACTGTTCTTCCTGGAAATGAACTAATGCCATAATTTTCTGGGAAAATAATTTGCATATGCCGCAGCATACATAGCTGTGTTCCACAGACTTCAGAAGCAGTGTGACCAATTTTGGGCCCCGGTAACCTTGGGTGGAAGCACTACAAAATTTTCAGAACCAATGTCTCCTTCCATGGCATCTGGTGCACTTTCCCTGCTGCCTCCAGTGAGACGGCCATCCTTTGAGCTGATGACACGTTGAGAGGGGCTTTGTAAAACTATTGACATCAGACATTCACAGGACTCCTTTCAGGAACACTGAAGATGTCAGTAAGAAGAAAACCTGGAAAAAAAGCAACTCCAAACTGCTGAGATAAAGCTGCAAAGTTTGAGTAGTCCTCCCAGGCTGCAAATGATGTGAGAGTCATAAATGATGCTGCTAGCAGTTGACCTCAGACCCATCTGGGCCTAGATTGTTTGAGTTACTGGACGTCATGAGCAAACTATGTACATCCAGAAAATTTGCACTTGCAGCTATATTGAATGGGCCTGGGGCAATGTTAATGAGCTTTGGAGGGTTTTGGTTAAGGTCTCAGCAAAGCTGCACAAAGGTCCCAGGAAATTATGAAGTAGCATGAAAAACTGGCTTAACTCATTTACACCATATTTTTGTTAGGCTTCTGCATTGGAAAACGGCATTACAATGTAGCTATGCCATTGTTATGGTGCAAGTTCCCAGGAAATTCCCAGCCACTGTGTCCAGTTTTGAGCATCCTACTTTAAAAAGGGTGTCAAGACCATGGAGAGGATGCAGAAGGGAGTCTCTAAAATTATACCAGGGCTGAGTGGCTTTAGGAAGAATAGAGGCTAGAGAAACTGGGACAATTTTCACCACAACATAGATGGTTAAGAGGAGATCTGACAGGGAGGGGTGTTCATGAGGTAAATAGAAAAAAACAGGAGTCTGTTCACTAAAACTAAAATAAACATAGTACAGTACAAATTAAAACTTGGTCTGACCTCTAGATGTGCTACTTTGCAGTTGGGAACCTTTGAGCCTATAAAATTGTACAGAGATTTTACACTGTAACTTTCACAACTAGTGAAATGGTTGCTGAAGATTATCTATAATAATTGATTGGAGTCTGTTCGAACATGTTGCGCTCAAATTGTGAAAACGTTACTTGCTGTGTGTAACTGTGTATTCAGTGCTTTACTTTTGTTTAATCAATAATCCAAATTGATGTAATTCATTCATATCTGTGAATGCTTCAAGTACTTTCTAATGATAAGGACTGACTGCAGCCAAGACAATTTTCTTACCTCGTATAATGTAATATAAACTAACATGGAACAAATAAAAAGACTATTAGATGTGGATAAATTCAATGAGGGATTTGTGCTCTTGTTAAATTTTAGAATAGGGACCTTTTTTGATTCAATTTATAGACTGGGGTCTCACAAACAAAACAAAACTATAAACTGTAGCTTCTAAATACACTTTTTAACTCAGCTTTGCAGGAACCTTGGTTGAGGGGTGATGACACCTTACCCTTAAATGAAGCTTCCACGCCTGACTAAACCTTCCACCACTTGCCCCTCCCAAGACCGCCATGGTGGCAGTGTGGCTCTCATCACCAAATCACACCTTGGTCTGTCCCCCCACTCCTCCGGCAGTTTCTCCTCCTTTGAGCATATCACCTTATTCCACCCCTCTCACCTCAATTAAAATTCTCGGGGGCAAAAATTGGCTCGCGACCCCTTTGGGGCGCTAACTTCACTGGGGCACTAAAGTTAGTGCCTGTGCCCGAAATTGAATGGTACCACCCCAAGCAGGAGGCGGGGCGCTACAGGAAGCACTTTCCCTCCCTCCTGGAGTGCTTAAATTCAATATCATGGCGCCGTGGTCCTGCAGGCCTTCCTCTCCTGATTAAAGGGGAGGGGCCAAGCGCTGTGCTCACCAGGGCCCTGCAGGAGGAGGCCAGAGGGGGGCAGGTGCAGGCAGGCGGCCCAAAAAAAATTACCGCCCCGGCTGCAAACATGGCACCCTGACCGAGTCGGACATAGCGTCCGGTGGTAGGTCAGGGGGCACGAGCCAAATTTGTGGCCAGGACACAAGCGGAGCGCTGCGCACGGCAATAACGTCATCGCCGGAGGCACAGCACCATGGGGCGCTACCGGCTATTGCCATTGGTAACCAGGAGGCGTTAGCGGCTCTGCGCTCGGGTGCTAGTTGCTTTGCCCCCTTGGGGCGCTAATGGGAGGCGCAAAGCAAACAAATTTTTCCCCCTTGTTCTCTAACGGCCACCCAAGTACCATAAAAATTTTATTTTCAAGGTATCTTCACTGCTTTCCTCCCGCAGCCTCTGCACCAAGCGACTTCTCATCCTTAGTGATTTCAACCTCAATCTCAATCCCTCATGTTCTCTCTCCTCTGAGTTCACTGCCCTTCTATCCTCCCTTAATCTCTCCCACAATGTAAACTCCTCAACCCATATTCATGGCCACCCCCTCGACCTTGCCATCTCTCGTGGCCTCGCTATTCCCATCGTGTCAATCGCAGGTAAGGCCATTTCTGACAAGGCCAACTCTGACCACTTCCTCGTATCGCTCTCCATCCACATTCCCCTTCCACCCCCCCCTCCCCACCCTCCGCCCACCCCCAAACCTACTTACTTCTGTGTCCACCCCTGGAAAAAGCTCTCTCCCAACTCTCTTACAACTGCACTTATGAAATCCAAACTGTCCAACCTTTGGCCCTCCATTCACCACGACATTCTGCAGCCATCTGCTCAGCCACACACACACACCATCACCTTTGATGTCCTAGTCCCTATTAAAACAATTACTCTCTCTCACCCTGGCCGTTCCCTCTGTTACAGCCCCCATCCTCGCTCCCTTAAGTCCAAGTGACACAGACTTGAACGGATATGGCGGACAACTGCTTTCGCCATTCACTGCCATTATCTGGCTTGACCACATTAAGCATTATCAGGTCCTGCTCTCTCTGCCAAAACTGCTCACTATTCCAGAATAATTCTGGAATGCAAAGATAAACCCAGGCTTCTATTCTCTACCGCTAGCCATCTTCTTAAACCCCTCTCCCCTGTCTCATCCACCCTCGCCTCCGACAAGTGTGAGGAACTCATGGACTTCTTTGTCTCTGCAACTTCCCTTCCTTCCCCTAGCCTACCAGGCCAAACTTCCTTGAAGGTTCCACCCTGCCCTAGCCCTGAACTCACACCTTTCTCCAGTTTCTCTCCGATCTCCCCTCATGACTTCCCCGTGCTCATCTTGTCCACTTCCTGCTCCCTCGACCCTATTCCCACCAAACTGCTGACCACCCAACTTCCTTTTCAGGCTCTCATGTTAGCTGACATTGTTAACAGTTCTCTCTCCTTAGGTACTGTCCCCCTCTCCCTCAAATCTGCCATCATCACCCCTCTCCTCAAAAAACCAACCCTTGAGCATTTTGGCCTCGCAAACTACTGCCCCATCTCCAACCTTCCTTTCCTCTCTAATGTCCTTGAACGTGTTGTCACCTCCCAAATCCGTGCCAATCTTTCGCGGAACTCCATGTTTGAATCCCTCCAATCAGGTTTCCGCCCCACCACAGTACAGAAACTGCTCTCAGCGAAGTCAGAAATGACATCCTTTGTGACTGTGATAAAGGTAAACTATCCCTCCTCGTCCTTCTTGACTTGTCTGCAGCCTTTGACACAGTTGATCACTCCATCCACCTCCAACGCCTCTCCACCATCGTCCAGCTGGGTGGGACTGCACTCGCCTGGTTCCATTCTTATCTATCTAATCGTAGCCAGAGAATTACCTGCAATGCCTTCTCTTCCCACTCCCACATCATTACCTCTGGTGTCCCCCAAGGATCTATCCTTGGCCCCCTCCTATTTATCATCTACATGCTGCCCTTTGGCGACATCATCCGAAAACACTGTCAGTTACCACATGTATGCTGACGACACCCAGCTCTACCTCACCACCACTTCTCTCAACCCCTCCACGGTCTCTAAATTGTCAGATGCATCTGTCCATGACAGAATTGGCAGCAGTGATGAAGTCCCGTCTTCACAGTGAGGACAACCTCCATCGTGTTGTGTGGCACTACCACAGTGCTAAATGGAACAGATTCAGATCAGACCTAGCAGCTCAAAACTGGGCATCCATGAGGCGCTGTGGGCGATCAGCAGCAGCAGAATTGTATTTCATCACAATCTGTAACCTCATGGCCCAGCATATCCCTCACTCTACCATTACCATCAAGCCACGTGACCAACCCTAGTTCAATAAGGAGTGTAGAAGAGCATGCCAGGAGTAGCACCAGGCGTACCTAAAAATGAGGTGCCAACCTGGGGAAGCTGCATCACAGGACTACATAGAAAACATAGAAGATAGGAGCAGGAGTAGGCCATTCGGACCCTCGAGCCTGTTCCGCCATTCAATGAGATCATGGCTGATCATCCAAATTCAGTACCCTGTTCCTGCCTTCCCTCCATATCCTTTGATCCCTTTAGCCTTAAGAAATATATCCAACTCCTTCTTGAATATATTTAATGAATTGGCCTCTACTGCCTTGTTTGGTAGAGAATTCCACAGGTACACCACTCTCTGGGTGAAGAAATTCCTCCTCATCTCTGTCCTAAATGGCTTACCCCTTATCCTTAGACTGTGACCCCTGGTTCTGGACTCCCCGACCATCGGGAACATCCTTCCAGCATCTAGTCTGTCTAGTCCTGTTAGAATTTTATAAGTTTCAATGAGACCCCCTCTCATTCTTCTAAACTCCAGCGAGTACAAGCACAATCGACCCAATCTCTCCTCGTATGTCATTCCTGCCATCCCAGGTATCAGCCTGGTGAATCTTTGCTGCACTCCTTCCATGGCAAGAACATCCTTCCTCAGATAAGGGCCCCGATTTTCGGCTTGTGTGGGGAATGGTCGGATTTCCCCGAATGTGGGGTTTCGGACACACATAAAAAAGTGTCAGCCAGCCCCACGCAATTTTCCCTCAATTGGCCAATTAATTCCCAGCATGTGGGAAGCCTTGCTAATTGTCTAAATCGAGTCAGAAATCCCCACAATATGATGTCATCATTCGTGGTGCTTTCAAGGTCCATGCCAAGCACTGCATCCTCTGAAGGCTTCCAAATGAACCATACAGGATGGCGGAGGAGCCTGCAGCAGCTGTGGACAGTGCCAGACCCCGAGCTGCCTTCAAATTCGACGCGGCTTCACTGCAGGCATTATTGGATGGGGTTAGGGCCCACAGGGAGGCCCTCTTCCCTAGGTCAGGGAGGAAGAGGCCCCCCACTGAGACCAATGCTGCATGGATGCAGGTGTCAGCAGATGCCAACTCGCTGGGAGTCACCAGAGGAACCTTGGCATTACATCTGTAACTCCTTCCTTTACTCCCCCACAGTACCATCCAGAGCCCCCGTCCTCACTGTGGAGGAGGAAGAGGCTGTGCAGCCAGACTCCTCAGAGGAAGCTCCAACCTCTGAGGGCGCAGCATCAGCAGAAGTAAGCGCACCCAGCACCAGCGCAGACACTCACACCTCGGGGGGACCTTCGGGACATAGAGTAGTGTTGTCACCTGGTGTTTCACAGCTGACAAGTGAGCCTCAGCAGATTTTGGAGACAGGGACAGCAGTGGAGAGTCCTCATCGGAGGGCGCAGGGCTCTGCCAGCTCAGCTCAGCTGCGCTGCATCTCGACCCTCTGCCTCTGGGTCCATCCGCAAGAGAAGAGGTGATGGATCTCCATGCACAGATGCAGGAGTCTGGCAGGTTTTGTCTCCAGGGTTGCTGCGAGTGTGGAGCGAATGGAGGAGTCCATAGCGACCGTGAGCAGAGCCTTTGTGGAGTCATTGGTGCATGAACGCAGCACCATGGAAAGGTTGGCAACCTCCATGGAGGAGATAACTCGCCAGCATACGGAAAACATGGTGAGTGCTCATAAGAGAATGACATCTCTTAAGGAGCGTTGGCCATCTGTTGAACAGAGAAACCAGATCTTCATGGAAGTCCTTCTGAGTAGGACTGCCAGTGCAGAAACGGGTCCCACTGGCCCCCTAAAGCGCAGCAAGGTGCTCTCAAGCCACTTCCAAGCGCTGGCCCCTTCTGGCATGAGCAGCAGCCTGGTGCTCCTGGTAATCATCCTGCTGTTCCTGGTTCTGCTGCTGCCACCTCTGCTGTTGGAGATCCGCTAATGCCAGGAAGGGAAGGTGCCAAAGGCCTCCCATGCTTCTAGCAGATGCCTCAGTTGAGGAGGTCCTGAGTTAGGGTGGTGAGAGGGGCTTCCCAGGAGCTCACACTGAAGAAGTGTGTGAGGCTCCAACTTTCTGCAACTTTCAAAAAGTTCCCCCAAGCCTTGATCAACAAGGTCCTGCAGCCTGCAAATGCTGCCTCTTTAAATCTCTTCAGCCCTCAGCGACCGACTGCTGCAAGCAAGCAAGCCAGCTGTTTTCACGTCAGCTCTCATCGGCGGGGTTCCCCGCAGGCGGGTTTCGGTGGGGAAAGCCCCAAAGTCGCAACGGCACGGGAAAATCGTCCTTAACAAGGTGATCATTGGTGATTAGTGCTCCGACGAGCAGTCCCGCCAGCGGCGGGCGGGACTGAAGCGGGGTGCGTGGAAACAGCGGTCCGAAAGTCAGACGGGGCGGGGAATCAGGTGGGGGGGGGGGTCCCGACCCACTTTTTCCGTGATTTTCGGAACACGGCCGCATGAAAAGCCGCCCGACAGCTGCCCGAAAATCGGGGCCAAGGTGACCATAACTGCACACAGTACTCAAGATGGGGTCTCACCAAGGCCCTGTAGAACTGCAGCAAGATATCCTTGTTCCTGTACTCAAACCCTCTCGCTACGAAGGCCAACATACCATTTGCCTTCTTAACCACCTGCTGCACCTGCATGCTTACCTTCAGCGACTGGTGCACAAGGACACCCAGGTCTCATTGCACTTCCCCTTCTCCCAATCTATTGCCATTCAGATAATAATCTGCCTTCCTGTTTTTGACACCAAAGTGGATAACCTCGCATTTATCTACGTTATATTGCATCTGCCATGCTTCTGCACAATCATCCAACCTGTCTAAATCATACTGGAGTTTCTCGGCATCCTCCTCACAGCACACATGCCCACCCAGCTTTGTGTCATCTGCAAACTTGGAGATATTACATCTAGTCCCCTCGTCCAGATCATTAATATATATTGTGAATAGCTGTGGTCCAAGGACCGATCCCTGCGGTACCCCACTAGTCACTGCCTGCCACTTGGAAAAAGAGCCGTTTATTCCAAATCTTTGCTTTCTGCTTGCCAACCAGTTCTCTATCCAAGTCAATACCTTGCCCCCAATCCCATGTGCCTTAATTTTACATGCTAATCTCTTATGCGGGACCTTATCGAAAGCCTTTTGAAAGTCCAAATACACCACATCCACTGGTTCTCCCTTATCTATTTTACCAGCTACATCCTTAAAAAATTCCAGTACATTAGTCAAGCACGATTTACCTTTTGTAAATCAATGTTGACTTTGTCCGATCCGGTCACTTTTTTCCAAGTGCTCTGCTATTACATCCTTTATAATGGACTCTAGCATTTCCCCACTACCGATGTCAGGCTTACCGGTCTGTAATTCCCCATTTTCTCACTACCACCCTTTTTGAACAGTGGGGTAACATTAGCTACCTGCCAATCCATGGGTACTGTTCCAGAGTCTATCGAATTTTGGAAGATGATCAGCAATGCATCTACTATTTCTAGGGCCACTTCCTTAAGTACCCTAGGATGTAGATTATCAGGCCCTGGGGATTTATCGGCCTTCAATCCCATCAATTTCCCTAACACCATTTCCCTACAAATACTGATTTCTATCAGTTCCTCCCTTTCATTAGACCCTATGTTCCCCGACATCTTTGGAAGGTTATTTGTGTCCTCCTTTGTGAAGACAGAACAAAAGTATGTATTTAATTGGTCTGCCATTTCTTTGTTCCCCATTATAAATTCCCCTGATTCTGACTGCAAGGGACCTACGCTTGACTTCACCAATCTTTTTCTCTTCACATATCTATAAATGCTTTTACAGTCAGTTTTTATGTTCCGTGCAAGCTTACTCTCATACTCTATTTTCCCCCTCTTAATTAATCCCTTTGTCCTCCTTTGTTGAATCCTAAACTGCTCCCAATCCTCAGGTTTGCTGTTTTTTCTGGCCAATTTATATATCCTCTCCTTGGATCTTATGCTATCCCTAATTTCTCTTGTTGGCCACGGTTGAGTCACCTTTTTTGTTTTATTTCTATGCCAAACTGGGAAGAACAAATTCTGTAGTTCATCCATGCGATCTTTGAATGTTTGCCATTGCCCATCCACCGTCAACCCTTTGACTGACATTCCCCAATCAATCCTACCCAACTCGCACCTCATACCATCGTAGTCTCCTTTATTTAAATTCAGGAACCTAGTCTCTGAGTCAACTACTTCACTCTCCATCTTAATGAAGAATTCTATCATATTATGATCGCACTGACCCAAGGGGCCTCGCACAACAAGATTGCTAATTAATCCTTTCTCATTACACATTACCCAGTCTAAGATGGCCTGATCTCTAGTTGGTTCCTCGAAATATTGGTCCAGGAAACCATCCCATATACACTCCAGGAATTCCTCCTCATCAGTATTGTTACTAATTTGGTTAGCCCAATCTATATGCAGATTAAAGTCACCCATGATAACTGCTGTGCCCTAATTACACGCTTCTCTAATTTCCCGTTTAATGCCATCCCCGACCTCCGCATTACTGTTTGGAGGTCTATGTACCACTCCCACTAAAGTTTTCTGCCCCTTGGTATTTCTCAGTTCTACCCATACAGATTCCATATCATCAGAGCTAATATCCTTCCTTTCAATTGTGTTAATCCCCTCTTTAACCAGTAATGCTATCCCACCTCCTTTTCCTTTTTGCCTATTTTTCCTGAATACCGAATACCCCTGGATGTTGAGTTCCCAGCCTGGAGCCATGTTTCCATAATCCCAATCATATCATATTCATTTACCTCTATTTGCGCAGCTAATTCATCCACCTTATTACGAATGCTCCTCGCATTAAGACACAAAGCCTTGAGGCTTGTTTTTTTAACGCTCTTAGACCTTTTAGAATTATTATTTACTGTGGCCATGTTTGATTTAAACCCTTGATTTCTCTGCCTGCCACTTTTGTTTTTCTCCTTCCTATCTTTTGCTTTTATCCTTGTTTCCCTTTCCTCTGTCTCCCCGCTCAGGTTCCCAACCCCCTGCCATTTTAGTTTAAAGCCTCCCCCAGAGCATTAGCAAACATTTCCCCTAGGACATTGGTCCCGGCCCTGCCCAGGTGAAAACCATCCATTTTGTACTGGTCCCACCCCCCGCAGAACCGGTTCCAATGTCCCAGGTATTTGAATCCCTCCCCCTTGCACCATTCCTCTAGCCACATATTCATCTGAAATATCCTTCTATTTCCACTCTGACTAGCACGTGGCACTGGTAGCAATCCTGAGACTACTACCTTTGAGGTCCTATTTTTTAATTTACCTCCTAACTCCCTATATTCAGCTTTTAGGACCTATCCCGGTTTTTACCTATATTTGGTACCTATACGCACCATGACAACTGGCTGTTCACCCTCCCCTTCCAAAATGTTCTGCAGCTGCTCTGAGACATCCTTGACCCTTGCACCAGGAAGGCAACACACCATCCTGGAGTCTTGTTTGCGGCCACAGAAACACCTATCTATTCCCCTTACAATAGAATCCCCTATTACTATAGCTCTCATGCATGCTAAAAAGCATGAGCAGCATGCTACAGACAGAGCCAAGCAATTCCACAATCAACGGATCAGATCAAAGCTTTGCAGTCCTGTCACATCCAGACGTGAATGGTGGTGGACCATTAAACAACTGATGGGAGGAGGAGGCTCCATGAATATCCCCATCCTCAATGATGGCGCAGCCCAGCATGTGAGTGCAAAAGACAAAGCTGAAGTGTTTGCAACCATCTTCAGCCAGAGGTGCTGAGTGGATGATCCATATCGGCCTCCTCCTGAGGTCCCCACCACCACAGAAGCCAGTCTACGGCCAATTCGATTCACTCCATGTGATATCAAGAAACTGAGGGCACTGGATACAGCAAAGGCTATGGGCCCCGACAACATCCCGGCTATCTTGCTGAAGACTTGTGCTCCAGAGCTAGCCGCGCTTCTAGCCAAGCTGTTCCAGTACAGCTATAACACTGGTATCTATCCGACAATGTGGAAAACTGTCCAGGTATGTTCTGTCCACAAAAAGCAGGACAAATCCAATCCAGCCAATTACCGCCCCATCAGTCTACACTCAATGTGATTGAACGTATCATCGACTGTGCTATCAAGCAGCACTTACTCACCAATAACCTACTCGCAGATATCTAGGTTGGGTTCCGCCAGGACCACTCAGCTCCAGATCATGGACAAAAGAGTTGAATTCCAGAGGTGAGGTGAGAGTGACTGCCCTTGACATCAAGGCAGCATTTGACTGAGTATGGCATCAAGGATTCAATGGGAATCAGGGGGAAAACTCTCCACTGGCTGGAGTCATATCTAGCACAAAGGAAGATGGTTGTGGTGGTTGGAGGTCAATCATCACAGCCCCAGGACATCACTGCAGGAGTTCCTCAGGGCCGTATCCTAGGCCCAACCATCTTCAGCTGCTTCATAAATGACCTTCCCTCCATCATAAGTTCAGAAGTGGGGATGTTCGCTGATGACTGCACAGTGTTCAGTGCCATTCGCAACTCCTCAGATAATGAAGCAGTCCATGCCCGCATGCAGCAAGACCTGGAACACATTCAGGCTTAGGCTGACAAGCGGCAGGTAACATTCGCGCCACACAAATGCCAACCAATGACTATCTCCAACAAGCGAACGTCTAACCACCGCCCCTTGACATTCAACGGCATTGCCATCGCAGAATCCCCCACCATCAATATCCTGGGGGTCAGCATTGATCAGAAACTTAACTGGAACAGCCACATAAATACTGTGGCAACAAGAGCAGGTCAGAGGCTAGGTCTTCTGCAGCCAATGTCTAACCTCCTGTCTCCCCAAATCCTTTCCACCATCTACAAGGCAAAAGTCAGGAGTGCGATGGAATACTCTCCACTTCCCTGGATGAGTGCAGCTCAAACAGTACTCAAGGAGCTCAACACCGTCCAAGACAAAGCAGCCCACTTGATTGGCACCCCAACCACTTCCTTGAACATTCTCTCCCTCCACTACCGGCATACTGTGGCTGCAGTGTGTACCATCTACAAGATGCACTGCAGCAACTCGCCATGGCTTCTTCAGCAGCACCTCCCAAACCTGCGACCTCTTCCACCTAGAAGGATAAGGGTAGCAGACGCATGGGAACACCACCACCTCCAAGTTCCCCTCCAAGTCACACACCATCCTGACTTGGAAGTATATTGCCGTTCCTTCATTGTCGCTGGGTCAAAATCCTGGAACTCCCTACCTAACAGCAGTATGGGAGTACCTTCACCACATGGACTGCAGCGGTTCAAGAAGGCTGTTCACCACCACCTTCTCAAGGGCAACTAGGGATGGGCAATAAATGCTGGCCTTGCCTGCAACGCCCACATCCCATTTAACAAAAAAATTTTGTTGTTGATGTTCAATATTAATTAGTTGGTTGATTTTCTTTTACCCCCAAGAATACAATAGATGACTGGTGTCTGGAGACAATTGTTGGCTATTCTTTGTGCAGATGCTCCACCATGTGGCTCAGATCTGAATTTACTTCACACATATATTGGGAGTTTGATCTCTGCCAAGTTGCAGCACAAAGGCCTAGAAATTCCCTACCTTAACGCCGTGCGTTTGCAGCGTATTTCTTCAAAAAATGCTGGCTGCCTCTCTTCTGCCCACTTCCGGCGCAGGACACGATGGCCACAATTTTGGTGAGGGCCATTGCAATGCCGTTGCCAACGCTGGCCTCTCAAATTAAAATGAGAAGATCGTGGCGTCAATCATCGTGCAATGCCTGATTTTACGTCACGACTGCTATTTTCGATGTCGCTGCACGCAAATATACCCTCGCTAAACTAAGCATGGAAGAACGTGCGTGTAGCAGCCCTGCAGAGAGGCTGGCAGCACTTCCTAAAGGGGCATCTATATCATTCAGTTAAGTTTGGATTTCAGCTTTTGGACTTCTTTATATTTTATTGATGTAGTGGCTTGGTGCAATACAGTTAAAAAGTGGTTAATGTGTGCAGGGAGTGCAGCAAGTGGTGCTGGATGCTTACAAGGCTTTTGATGGTAGGAAGGCCTCTGAGAAGACAGAAAATGCTGGAAATACTCAGCAGGTCAGGCAGCATCTGTGGAGGGAGAAACAGAGTTAACATTTCAGGTCGAGATGCTGTCTGAACTTCTGAGTATTTGCAGCATTTTATGCTTTTATTTCAGATTTTCAGCATGCGCAGTAATTTGCCTCTGAGAAGGCCACTTGCTCACAGTCCTGGGGGGCACGTGGAGATGACACACAGGCAGCAAAGGGGACAAGTAGCTCGCAGATGGAAGAGGAAGACACAGAGGAGGAGGAAGCAGAAGAGTAAGAAGCGGAAGGAAGGGTGCAACCCCGACAGCCCCTTTCTGGCCGGGGCATCCAGGATTGAATCATTCACCTGCAGATCCAGTGACCACTGTAATGATATCAGCAAATAGTGATGGTATTTGCCTGTTTGATTATTTATGCCTTACCAGCATATTTGCCTGATTGATTATTTATGCCTGACCGGCAGAGGGCATGTGAGAGACAAGCAGTTTAGTTTTGGTTTCGTTTTAGATGGATCTCTAAGATGGTGTCTCCTGTAATGCTGTTAACTGAGTTGAACATACTTTAGATAAAAAGTCATTCTCTTTCATGAATGTGTCGTCATTGAACCCACATACAAATCAATACATGGTGACAGAAGTGATTGAAAGAGATGAAGTGGAAAAATCGGTCCAGACGGTAAAAAGACTGATGTACAAGGCAAAAGACAGTGGAACTGACTTCTACCAGAGCATGCTTGTATACCGCACAACGCCGCTCAAGTGTGGTATGTCACCAGCCCAACTCCTTATGGGACGTCGGCTAAGGTCAAACCTACCCATCCCAGAGAACCTCCTGTAAACAAAAGAGGGGGAGAAAGTGAGGAAGTTCAAAGAACAACAGAAAGAAAAGCAAAAGTACTACTATGACAGAGGAACACAAAACCTACCTGAACTCCACACTGGTGACCAAGTAAAGTTCAAAGACAAAACAAACATATGGACTCAGAAGGGAACTGTCCTGAGTGAAGTTCAACCAAGATCATACACCATTCAGACAGATGAGGGTGCTGTTCTGAGAAGAAATCATCGAGATCTTCTCATGGGACCAGCCACAGCAGGTCAAGAGACTGATACTGTTGAACAACCTGATCACACAGCTGAGAACACATCATCTGAGGCAACAACTCAGATTCAAGGACAATCAATCAGAAAATCCTCAAGACACGTGAAGCCTCCTGAGAGACTCATTGAGCAAATTTAAGGACTATTGTTATAGAAGGAAGTAATGTTATCTTATTCTTTCTTCAAGTTCTAGTGTATTGACATATTTCATGTGAACACACAAAACAAGGTTAAAAAATCTTGATAATGATAATGATAATGTAAGTTCATTAAGTGTTACAGTTAAAATGCAGAGTAATACAAAGAAAACATGTTGTTAGATAAAAGTAAAATACTTTTGTTTTAAGAAAGGGAGATGTAATGATATCAGCAAATAGTGATGGTATTTGCCTGTTTGATTATTTATGCCTTACCAGCATATTTGCCTGATTGATTATTTATGCCTGACCAGCAGAGGGCATGTGAGAGACAAGCAGTTTAGTTTTGGTTTCGTTTTAGATGGATCTCTAAGATGGTGTCTCCTGTAATGCTGTTAACTGAGTTGAACATACTTTAGATAAAAAGTCATTCTCTTTCATGAATGTGTCGTCATTGAACCCACATACAAATCAATACAACCACAACCACAATTCCCCTTTCAACATTAATCCAACACCTTACCTTCCCTCTGTTACTGACCATCACAGCGTCCTCTTGGCTACAATGCTGAAATAAAAGCCACCACAAAGCAAACTTTCCAATCCAACTTTATCCATATATGTATCTAATATGGCATCAAGAATTCAAATAATCACCCTTGTGCATTCCCTTAGTGACTGTCTTGGTTCTGTCTTTGCCTATCCTAGTAATGTCATGCAGTGCTCCCCCAGTGGCTTCAGTGGGGGACAGTGCAGATGGCTTTGCTGGGCAACCCTGAGGAACTGGTGGCTGGAAGTGTCAAATCGAGTGGTGATGTTTCTTCTTCTTCTTCTTCCCCTTCTCCTCCTCCTCCTCCCTCTCCTCCCTCTCCCTTTCCCTCTTCTCCTCCTCCTTGGTCAATCATTGACTGGGCAGGCTGGATTTCTTGGGTGTCTGAAATGAGGAAGGCACAAGGTAGGATTGTGGTGAGGGGATGGTGGGAAAGCAAGAGCTGTATGCTTACACCATGCACAGCTTGTACATCAGAAAAGATTGTTGGATGAGGGGGAAGTGGGATGTGAAAAGGAGGATAACGTATAAGGATACAAGCATCTTGTTTTCTTTCAGCTCCGCCGCCGGCCAAGGGCTCACCCATGCCCCTGCCAAAAATGGCCTGCACCATCTCCTTCAAGGGGGTGTGGTGAAGCTAGGAATGTGAGGTGTGCCCCGTGTATGGTAGAAATTGTTGGTAGGTGAGTGATGGGGGGGGTCGTGCATTGAGCCGTGTGTGAAGTTAGTTGTGCAGTTGGTAGGAGATGGCATTAACTGACCTTGACCACTCGTGTGAGGTCCTGAAACTTCTTTGGGCACTGGTGTCAGGGCCTGGGACGACACTGCTGGCAGTGATGACATCGGCGATTTGGTTCCACAGCCTTCTTTCTGGAGGGCCTCCTGGCCCCCTCTGGTTAGAGGGCAACTCTTCCAGTGTTCACCTCCTGTAAAAAAACTCGAGTGCTGCATGTGAGACCATGGGTGCACTTTCCCTGGCCTGTTGATCCATTTATGTTAGTGCTGAAGCACTTTTCCCATTTTTTTACATGTAGAAGGCAGTTCAGCTTCAAGAGCTGAAGACTGGCATTTTGGAATTATTTTTAATGTTTTCCTTTTTTTCAGAAGGCAGTTGAGTTCTAAGCACTAAAGACTACCTATTTTTAAATTATTTGTAATTGTTTTTATTTTAGAAGGCAGTTCCCCTTTATAGGCTTGAGACTGCTTTCTAAAATGATAGCCTAGCTTTAAAAAAAAGACAGCCTCGCTCCAGGGAAGCTATGGCCACGCTACATTGGGCATCCTGCTAAGCCCACAGCCTGAAGCAGCGCATTCCATATTTGGCTGTGTGTTGTAATCATTCAGATCAACAGGCAGCAAAAAATAATAGTGCTGCCTGCCATCATTTTACAAGCACGAGCAAACCTTGCCCCACCCATTTTTGGGCTTTATCAGATTTCTAGGCCATAGTATTGCTAGGCGCACCAGTATCTCTTTGGAACCATGGATTTATTGGTGTTTATTCAGTGAATTATTGTTCTCTGAACTGCAATAAGTCAGTATATTAGAATTAAAAAGTCCTTAATAGTCATTTTTATGAGTTCAGTTTTTATCATCTACATGGAGGCAAAATGCATTGTTATTTTCAGAATTAGTCTACATCAATATCAAGGATAACATTCTGTTTTTACTAACCTTAGGATTTCCCACAAGCTCCTACCTCACACACTATTTTCTAGACTTTTTATGAAGGATCACAGTCCCAAGAGAAAATCTGCAGGATGGGCGCTTGGCAAGTACTGGAGTAGTGAGGTCAGTGGGAGGGCATTGAGTGAATGGGTGCAAGCACCGCTGCAGGCATATCGCCAGCGCACATCCATTTGGCAATCCATCAAACAGATGCAACACCTGCCCTTTTACCTTCTCCCTTCCCACCGTCCAGGGCCCCAAACACTCCTTCCAGGTGAAACAGCAATTTACTTGTACTTCTTGGAATTTAATATACTGTATTTGCTGCTCACGTTGCAGCCTCCTCTACATTGGTGAGACCAAATGCAGATTGGGTGACGCCTCCGTTCAGTCTGTAAGGGTGACCCCGAGCTTCCAGTCGCCTGTCACTTTAATTCTCCGCTCCACTCCAACTCTAACCTCTCTGTCCTCGGCCTCTTTCACTGTTCCAATGAAGCTCAACGTACGCTCGAGGAACAGCACCTCATCTTTCAATTAGGCACTTTACAGCCTTCTGGACTCAATATCGAGTTCAACAATTTCAGATCATAACCTGGCCCCCATTTATTCAGACGGCAGCTGTTGATGATTCTGCTATTCCCATTTACACCTCTTCTAGACCCATCTTTTGTTTGTTACTTGTCCCATTACCATCTCCTTTTGCTTTGTACAATCATATCTTTTGTCATTTAACCACTCCTGTCTTCCACCCTATCACAGACCTTCCCTTTTGTTCTTTCCTCCCCTCCCCACTTTCCCTGCCTCTGTACTTGCTTAAATTGTGTTACATTTCTAACTTTGTCCAGTTCTGATGAAAGGTCATCGACCTGAAACGTTAACTCTCTCTCCACAGATGATGCCTGACCTGCTGAGTATTTCCAGCATTTTCTGTTTTTACATCAAACATGAGCTTGGGTCCTGTACCACTCTTGTTAGTTCCTAACAGAACTTGTTTTGTGTCCCCATACTGAGTTTCTTTTTGCTCCATTTACTTGTGGCATAAATAACCCCTCCCCCAGCTTTATTAAAGGCTGACAAGTGTCTAAAATTCAATTTGAATTTAAAAAAGGCTCAAACAATATTTGTCCCCACAAGTAACCATTTATCTTTAGTGCGTATATCCCTTTAATTTGGATCACTGCAACGTTCCTCATCAATGAAGCATTTGTGAGCGAGAAAAGCAAGATCAGGTTCAGGGACACACTTTTGCAGTACTAATGGCCATCCCCCTCCCCCTTGAAATGCCTGGTGTAGCAGACATAGAAATGAGGCAACAACAGGATTTAGTGCTGTGACCAGAACCTGCGGGATCTGGAAGAGTTGTAGAAAAAACTGTATCAAAACTGCAGTGCTCTGCTAAGGTAAACAACCGTTATTCCTGTCAAGTACATGCTGCAAGTAGAAGTACAGGGAAGTCATTTCTGCCAACATTTTAATCCTCTCATTTGGTAATGCATGAACAAGCCAACACCCTTATAGCTTCCACAATCAATCACTTGAAGCAATGATTCGGTTAGGTATTGGACGTCACACACATCCACCAACACAAATGCAGAAGCAGTTGCTCAAAACAAACTAACCACAGACACATATCATACAATGAATAGAATAAATCTACTGTGCTATTTATTAAAGTGTCATTGATTAGAATAAAGCAGGAACACAACAAAAGACAGAAATAGATGGTATTTGGGGAACTGTGCAGGAATCTATAGGTGGAGTGGAGCCTTACCCTCTTCCACTTCACCTTTTGTTTCCATACACAGAGGGGGAAAAATTGGGTTGCTTTGCGCCTCCCGTTAGTGCCCTAAGAGGGCGCTAATGGGGCACAAAGCAACTAGCGCCCGGGTGCGGCGCCGCCCACGCCTCCCACGAAATTCAGCGGGAGGTTAGCGGTGGCACTAACCGGTAGCGCCCCGCGGCGCTGCGCTGCCGACGATGACATCATTGCCGTGCGCAGTGCTCCGCTCGCGCTCCGGCCATGATCTTCAGGAGCGCCCCCTGACTTACCACCGGACGCTATGTCCAACGGGGTCAGGGGGGCATACCAGCGGCTGGGGAGGCGCTATTTAAAGGCGAGGTGTGGGGCGGCCATTTTGGTTGCTGGCCGCCTGCCAGCACCTACCTGCGCCCCCCCCCCCCGGCAGAGTGCCGGCTGCACTCCAAGAGTCCGGCAGTGCTCTTGAGTGCCAGACTCTTTTGCCAGCACTCCCGATCCCCGGGGGCCCAGCTGGACCCTGGGTTGCACTGGGGAGGAAGGCCTGCAAAACCACGGCACAAAAATCACATTTTAAAAATTAGTTGAAATTACAATAAATGAAATATTTTAAACAAAAAATTATTTTTTTGAAAAAAATAATTAAAGTTTTTTTACGGGGATGAATAATAAACTTACCTTTTTAAAAGTATTTTTAAATGATAAATGAGTGAATTTTAAAAAAACTTATTTCAAATCTTATGCTGGTAAAAGCAGGCCTTACGCCTGCTTTTACCAGGCATAAGACTTCTAAGGGTTTTCTGCGGGCGGAGGTTCTCCAGAAAGCGGAACTATCTGCCCGCAGAGGCCCTTCTCCAGGGCAGGCATCCGATCTGTCAAGTGCATTCTTGATAGATTGGAAATGTCCTGGGGATTTGTCACTCTTTAGTGCCATTATTTTCTTCATTGCTGTTATTTTACTTACGTTAATTTTATTGAGTCCCTGTCCCTGATTTAATAGTTTCCTTGGGATTTCTGGCATGCTATCCTCTTCCTCTACTGTAAATACTAATTATTCAACATGTCCACCATTTCCTTATTATCACTGACAATGTCACCATTTTGAATTTTTAACCACCCTCTTTTTCCTAATATAATTGTAAAAATTCTTTGTGTTGATTTTGATATCCCTTGCAAGTTTCTTTTCATACACCCTTTTTGTAGCTCTTACTATCAGTTTTTGACCTTTTGACCCTTTGCTGTTCTTTGTATCTTTCCCATTCGCCAGGATCTGTGCTATTTTTTGCATCTTTGCATGCTTTTTCTTTTAGTTTGATGCTGTCCCCGACCTCTTTAGTCGTCCATGGCTGGTTTTTCAGCAAATAGAGCTCCTGCCCCTCAAGGGCATGAACTAGTTCTGCATCACCTTAAATTCTTTTTTGAACATCTTCCACTGATCTTCTGTCATTTTACCCATTAACAGATTTACCCAGTTTACTCTGTCTCATCCCATTGAAGTCAGCCTTACCCAAATCTAGAATCTTAGTAGCTGTTTTGTGTTTCTCCCTTTCAAATGTTACATTGAACTCAATCATGTTATGATCGCTATTGGATAAATGTTCACGTACAGTTAGGCTGTTAACTAAATCTGGTTCATTACTCATTACTAAATCTAATATGGCATGCTCCCTTGTTGCCTCTAGGACATACTGTTGTAGAAAACTACCCCAGAAACACTCAAGAAATTCACTGCCTTTCTGACAGGTGCTAGTCTGCTTATCCCAATCTTTATGAAAGTTAAAATCCCCCATTAAAACCACGCTGTCTTTGCTACACGCTTGTCTAATCACTGCATTTATACAAACTAGCACTTCACAGCTGCTACTAGGGGGCCTACAAACACAACTCCCACTACAGTCTTAAATCCTTTCCTATTTCTTAATTCTACCCATAAAGTCTCTACTGCCTGTTTACCTCTCTTTCTATCCTCTCTTCAGCCTCAGACAGATGTTAGGGAGAGGGGTGGAGTAAGTGGCTAGAGTTTGTGGTGGGGACCGAAAACAATGACTTCGGTCTTCCCAATACTTAATTGGAGAAAAGTTTTGCTCATCCAGAACTGGGTGTCGAACAAGCAGTCTGATAATTTAGACACCGTGGAGGGGTTGAGAGAAGAGGTAGTGAGGTAGAGCTGGGTGTCATCAGCATACATGTGGAAACTGATGCTGTGTTTTCGGATTATGTCACCAAGGGGCAACATGTAGATCAGAAATAGGAGGGGGCCAAGGATAGATCCTTGGGGGACACCAAAGGTAACAATGCGGGAGTGGGAAGAGAAGCCGTTGCAGGTGATTCTCTGGATACGATTAGATAGATAAGAATGGAACCAGGCGAGTGCAGTCCCACCCAGCTGGACGATGGTGGAGAGGCGTTGGAGAAGGATGGATTGGTCAACCATGTCAAAGGCTGCAGACAAGTCAAGAAGGACGAGGAGGGATAGTTTACCTTTGTCACAATCACAAAGGATGTCATTTGTGACTTTGATGAAAGCTGTTTCGGTACTGTGGCAGGGGTGGAAACCTGATTGGAGGGATTCAAACATGGAATTGCGGGAAAGATGGGCATGGATTTGGGAGGCGACAACACGTTCAAGGACTTTGGAGAGGAAAGGGAGGTTGGAGATGGGGTGGTAGTTTGTAAGGACGGAGGGATCAAGGTTTGTTTTTCTTTGGAGAGGGGTGATGACAGCAGACTTGAGGGAGAAGGGGACAGTACCTAAGGAGAGAGAACCAATAACAATATCAGCTAACATGGGAGCCAGAAAAGGAAGTTGGGTGGTCAGCAGTTTAGTGGGAATAGGGTCGAGGGAGCAGGAGGTGGGTCTCATAGACAAGGTGAGCACAGAGAGGTTATGAGGGGAGATCAGAGAGAAACTGGAGAAAGATGTGAGTTCAGGGCTAGGGCACGGGGGAACCTTAGAGGAAGTTTGGCCCAGTGGGCTAAGGGAAGAAAGGGAAGTGGCAGAGGCAGCTGAACAGATGGTCTCAATCATAGAGACAAAGAAGTCCATGAGCTCCTCACACTTGTTATCGGAGGTGAGGGTGGAGGAGACAGGGGAGAGGGGTTTAAGAAGAAGGTTAGCAGTAGAGAATAGGAGCTGGGGTTTATTTTTGCATTCCAGAATGATTCTGGAATAGTGAAAAATTTTGGTAGATGAAAGCAGGACCTGATAGTGCTTTATGTGATCCAGCCAGATCTGGTGGTGAATGGTTAATTTACGTGAATAGGGCTTGTTAAGCCCACCCTGCGAGGTTCCCGGCCAATTAAAAGGAAGTGGGTCTGATGACGTAATTTGATGATGCGTCTTCAGCCGGTTTCCTTAAAGGGACCATGCGCAAATTGATTTTGACAGTTGTGCTATCAGTGTTCTGCAGCATTGAGGTGCAGCAAACACTGACAAGCACTGCACAAAGGTGCACGACTGCACCCAGGCTCTCCCATGACTCCCTCCATATGCTTATGGAGGGAGTCACAGCACGTAGGGAGGTTCTCTTCTCTTCCAATGGGTGGAAGAGACCTCCCCAGGACACCAATGCAGCCTGGTTGCACATTGCACAGGAGGGCACAAGCAGGGATGTCATCAGGAGGACTTGACTGCAGTGATGCAAACCTTTCAAAGATCTCAGTAGATCACAAAACTAAACTTCATCCTGCTGTGCCTCTCATCACATCCCCATCACTCTGCCTTCCCTGCCCTACTCCTGCACATCTTTACTCACACCTCCACCCATCCCTCTCTATCAATATTATCACTTCCCCATTGTAGGGGGTTTTGGCGTGTGCCCAGTCAGCTCTGCCCCTGACTGTCTCTGAGCGGTTCGAATCACTCCCACACCCCTGGGTTCTAGACACCGGACTTAGGTACAGGCGGCGATACAGAAAAATGAGTAGACAGCTGGTTCGGTGCAAGAAAACTGTAAATTTTATTAAAGGCGAAACAAGATCACAATACTGAGAATCACTAAGATGATTACAGGCATATAAAATTAATACACTTATTTGGGAATGGGCAACACGGCACATCAAGGGAACAAACACATTAAAATCCCCTTATCCTTATCCCACCCCCTATACCTAACTAGATTAAGCTATGAGGGGCCAGGGATTTATGCTCACCAATTCGAAACCTGTTGACTTTTAACGGTTGTGAGTTTTGCGGTCCGTTCTTGCTGTCCTTTGGGGTACTTCGTCACCACGTGGTCACAGGGCGTGGCGGTGGAGTTGTTTGTGCGAAGCACCCTCCTTTTCCTCAGTTAACGTCTTCGTCGAGTCGCGATGGGTCTTCTTCTTTCTCGGGCGGTTTGGTTGCTGACGGGTTTTATAACGGTTGGGGCTCGGTTGGCAGTTTATATTGTCAGTATGCTTTTACTACCCATGCTTTGAACACCAACTTATTCTTCATGGACGCTGCTATCCATGCTTCCAACGCCAACTTATTCATCAAACGCCAGCTTATAACTAGGCCGTTTGTCCCCCAACGTGTCTTTCCGCTGCCCTTCTCTGCCTTTACCGGTTTACCGTTTTCTTCGTCTCGTCTGCCCGCTTGTGGCCCCATATGTCCTGTGTTTTTTTGAATCGGGTCTCGTTCTCCTCCCGCATTCCGCCCTCAGTGTAGTAATGGGCATCCTTGGCGTTGAGCGGCGCGGGGAGCGAGAAGAGAGCCCGCCACGAGGCCAGGGCACGAGAGTTGAGAAGCAAGCCGGAGAGGCAAGAGAGAGAGAGCAAGCCCAGCGACAAGAGACCTTGGCCACCGGTGGGCCTACAATTATACCCGGTTCTTCATCCCTTATCTGCGCGCCAAATCAGGTCAGTCCTTTGTCTAACCTTTGGCGGGCTCGTCCAAAATGATTACAGCCATTTACTTTAACAGCTTTTGGGGTGGTTGTCTCCTGGTTTAATGGCTCCGATATCCTGGCTGTTTGTTATTTATGAAATTTAATTGTCCTCATCCTGGCATGATGGCTACTGTGAGCTGTTACTGATTATGTATGCAGAAACTTAATGGCCTCGATTAGGCCCGTTCTGACTTGATCTGTTCCAAGGTGAATTAATGCATATTCTGTGTTTACCTAGCTGTCTGGCTTCACAAAGTCTTTCACAGATTCATGCGTTTTAGTTTTCGTTTCAGGTTTTGAAAAGTGCCTGCCTTTTTGTAGGGCCTTGCTTTTAAAATCCTGTACTTTTGGTCACAAGGTGGCAGAAGCCATTTTGGGTACCCTTTTTAATAACTTGTCCATACAGGGTCCCTTTATCCATAACTTTTGGGGAATGTGGGAATTTTGAGAACCCTACACCATCTCACTAGCCACCCCTCACACTCACCATCATCTTGTCCAATCATACCAACTAACAACACCTGAGGGTAAGCACTTGTGTGTTTTATGCAATGTTCATGTTGTAGGAATGTTTCGTTCCTATCCAAAGACTAAGGTCCACTCAGGCGCTTAAGCAAAACGAAGTTTAATGGAAACTAACAGGTTTAAACAAGTAACTGCAGGAGAACATCGAGTGTAGGTCTATTCAGTTCGGAGGCTCCACGAGGACTACAGCTGGTCCCGTGGTTGCCGTCATGATGTCATCACGTTCTTCCCGCCAGTGGGGGATCACATGATGTACGGCGTGACGTCATCGCGTTTACCCGCGCTGTTAAAGTAATCACGCTCTGTACAAGTAAACAGTATAAATAAAGATACAGACTCAGGCTGTAGCTAACATGTTGTTAAAGGGAATTATATGCAAACGATCTGAGTCCTTTAGTGGCTCCGCCACAATGTAGCATTTCTGTTAATGTGTTGTCAAACATTGAAATCTTTATTTTCAACACTTTACGTTCTTGGACAGATTTGTGTGCACCTTTAGAAGTGTCTTAGTGAGTTCCAGGGAATGGTGAGACATATCGTTCCCTCCCCCCCACCACCCCCCCCAATGGTGATGAGTGTGAAAGGAATGGCTTGGACATTGTAGGGATACTTTATGGTCATCTTTCCTAGTGCCAGCCCACAAATGACCAGATTTATGGAATTCGGTTTCACAATTTGTCATAGTGGCATTTAAACTCATGGGCCGCGATTTTCCCTACCTTGGCGGGTCCATGGCAGGTGACGTCAGTGGCGTGTCCCAGCCCTGCTCCTGTCACATCCCGGCCTCTGAAATGACTTTCCGTTGATGGGGCTTGCTAAGCCCACCCAGCGAGTTTCCCGGCCAATTGAAGGATGCGGGTCTGATGACATCATTTG
This sequence comes from Somniosus microcephalus, assembly GCF_052327205.1. Lineage (NCBI taxonomy): Eukaryota > Metazoa > Chordata > Chondrichthyes > Squaliformes > Somniosidae > Somniosus > Somniosus microcephalus. Next base: position 71,221,273 of record NC_140996.1, on the reverse strand, counting down.
ATGATGCGTCATCAGCCGGTTTCCTTAAAGGGACCATGCGCAAATTTACTTCTCCATTTATGCTGGCAGCGTTCTGCAGCATTGAGGTGTTGCAAACACTGACAAGCACTGCACAAAGGATACACAGCATGCAGGGAGGTTCTCTTCCCTTCCAATGGGTAGAAGAGACCTCCCCAGGAGACCAGCGCAGCCTGGTTGCACATTGCACAGGAGGGTCCAAGCAGGGATGTGGTCAGGAGGACCTGGCTGCAGTTGTGCAAACCTTTCTATGATCTCAGTAGATCACAAAGCGTTACTGTAAAGCCACACTCAACCTCATCCTGCTGTGCCACTCATTACATCCCCATCACTCTGCCTTCACTACCCTACTCCTGCACATCCTTACTCACACCAACTTACCTTGCACCTTCACCCATTCCTCTCTCTTTACACTATCATTTCTCCATCTCACTAGCCACCCCTCACACTCACCCTCATACTACTGCAAGCATACCAACTAACAAAACACAAGGGTGGTTTAGCCAATGCTCATGTAAAGTTTCTGTTGATGTGCTGTCAAATATTGAAACCTTTATTTTAAGCACTTTGCATTCTTGGACAGATTTGTGTGCACCTTTTGAAGTGGCTTAGTGAGTTGTAGTGAATGGTGAGACATAAATGTAACCCCCCCTGCTTACAATGGTGACTAGTGTGAAAGGAATGGCTTGGGCATTGTAGGGATGCTTTATGGGGTGGTGTGGGGTGGTGCCAACCTGACACATCATGTGGCAGCCAGGGTGTACAGTGTCAAGTGAAGTAAATCTGGCCATGATGAGGCCATCACTGGCGTCCCAGGCAGCAATGTGGTTGGGTGCTGATGCCCTCTGTCCTGTGCAGCATCAATTGATTGCGGAGAAGGTTGGTGTTGTTGTTGGTGCTGCTGGTGTGTCTGGTGCTGCTGGTCTTGTGGCTGAACTTGGTGGGATTCTGAGGACCAAAGTGAGATATTTTCAAGGGCACGATGCTGATGGAATAGATGACAGGTGAAGTTGAGATGACAGAAGCAATCTGTCAATGGTGAGAGAGGTAGTTCCAGTGAGGTGGCACTGGATAGGGAGTTGGCTCCAGACACTTGAAAGCTGCAGAAAGCTCAATATGTCTTCCAAATGTAGTAGCCAATAGTTTCTGAGCTTTGAAAGTGAACATCTGTAACATGGGATCTTTTATACAACTTTGGCAGCTGTCAGGTCATGAGATAATTCAGTGCCGAATCCACTCAAGACATGCTGCACTGATGTGTTCCCCGAGCAGCGGGTAATCCATGGGGGAGCACGTAAAATTGAAATGTAGGCATGAAATAACAGTTAATTGGATGTTAACAATCCATTTAATTATGTCAATTGCCTCTCCTGCCGCTTGGTGTCGGGTCTGTTCAGTGATGACAGACCCGACACCTGGGAGACTCACATGGAGGCGGGTTGGCAGCGGGTTCCCCACCTGCTGTCAATCTTTTCTATTTTGACAGTGAACCCGCCTCTGAACCCGCCCTCTGAGCAGTGGCAAAATTCAGCCCATTGTTAAAACAGCTTTCTGCTGAGCATAGGTTGTAAATTGTGCAAGGGGATTTTAAAGCATGGATATCTTCACAGGAGAATGTGTACGAGTCATTCAGCCATATCTGTAAAGGTCTGAAATATGTCAACCTAGTGTTTAGACGATGGGAGGAGTTTATGACGGCAGTAGTGCGTTTGATGTAGTGTATATGGACTTTCACAAGGCTTTTGATAAGGTTCTACATGGCAGACTGGTCACGAAGTTAAAAGCCCATCGGATCCAGGACAAAGTGTCAAGTTGGAGTCAAAACTGGCTCGGAGACAGGAAGCAGAGTGAAATGGTTGATGGGTGTTGTTGTGACTGGAAGGCTGTTTCCAGTGGGGTTCCGCAGGGCTCAGTACTAGGTCCCTTGCTTTTTGTGGCATATATCAATGATCTTGACTTGAATATAGGGGGTATGATTAAGAAGTTTGCAGATGATACTAAAATCGGCTGTGTGGTTGATGCTGAAGAGGGAAGCTGTAGACTGCAGGAAGATATCAATAAATTGGTCAGGTGGTCAGAACAGTGTCAAATGGAATTCAATCTGGAGAAGTGTGAGGTAATGCATTTGGGGATGGCTGTAAGTCCAGGGCTTGTAAAATTCCCACACTCCCCAAATTATGGATCAAGGGACCATGTTTTGGAAAAGTTATTAAAAACAGGGTACCCAAAATGGCTTCTGCAGCCTCGTGACCAAACCGACAGGATTTTTAAAGCAGGGCTCTGCAGACAGGCAGGCCCACGGACAAAACATAAAATGCAGGAATCTGTGAGGAGGACTCTGTGGAGACAGATACCCAAAGTAAACTCACAATATACATTCATTCGACTTGTATCAAATCAAGCTAGAATGCGCATAAAATCGTGACCATTAGGTTTCTGCATATTTAATCGGTAACAGCTCACGGTAGCCATCAAGTCAGGATGGGGACAATTAAGTTTCATCCATGACAAACAACCAGGACATCGGGGCCATTAGACCCGGAGACAACCACTCCACAAGTTGTTAAAATAAATGGCTGTAATCAGTTTAAACGAGCCCGCCAAGAGTTAGACACAGGGACTGACCTGATTTGTCGCACAGATAAGGAGTTGAAGAACGGGTATAATTGTAGGCCCATCAGTGGTAATCGCTCTTGGCTCTTGGCTCTTGGCTCTTGGCTCTTGCCCTTAGCTCTTGGCTCTTGGCTCTTGGCTCTTGCCCTTAGCTCTTGGCTCTTGCCCTTAGCTCTTGGCTCTTGGCTCTTGCCCTTAGCTCTTGCCACTGCCTCTTGTTTTCGTGCCCTGGCCTCGTGACGGGCTCTCTTCTTGCTCCCCGTACCGCTCAACAACCAAGGACGCCCATTACACCGAGGCCAAACACGGGAGGAGAACGAGACCCGAGTTCAAAACCACACAGGACACACAGGCCACAAACGGGCAGACGAGATGAGATGAGATGAAGAAGAAGGTAAACCAATAAGAGCAGAGAAGGGCAGCGAAAGACGCAGTGGGGAAAACCAAATGCCTAGTTATAAGCTGGCGTTTGGTGAATAAGTTGGTGTTGCATGCATGGACAGTAAAACCCTGTTGTGATGAATAAGCTGGCATTCAAAGAATGGGTAGCAGCGCCCATGACGAATAAACTGGCATTCGAAGCATGGGTAGTAAAATCTTTTAGACGGTAAAAACCGCCAACTGACCCCCAACCGTAACATTACTGCCGACGACCGCCCGAGGGAGAAGAAGAAGAAAACCCATCGCGACTCGACGACGACGGTAGCTGAGGAAAAGGAGGGTGCTTCGCATCAACAGCTCCAGCACCGCGCCCTGAGACCATGTGGTGACGGGATACCCCAAAGGACAGCAAGAGCGGACCTCAAAACCAACCCAATTAAAGCAACAGGTTTTGGATTGGTGAGCATGAATTCCTGGCCCCTCATAGCTTAATCTAGTTAGGTACAGGGGGTGGGATTAAGGATAAGGGGATTGTTAATGTAATTGTTTTCCCTCGATGTGCCATGTGTTCCCCATTCCCATATAAGTGTAATTGTTTATGCCTATATTTTTCATACCAGTAATTTTCATAAGATTGTTTTATTCTGCTTTTAATAACATTTTGGTTTTCTTACACCAAACCACTTGTCTACTCGATTTTCTGTATCGCCGCCTGTACCTACGTCCGGTGTCTAGAACCCAGGGGTTTGGGAGTGATTCGAACCTTTCAAAAGACAGTCAGAGGTGAAGCTGACTGGGCGCACGCCACCCCCTCTTACAGAAATGGTGACCGCGGCAGGACTCCGGCAACAGGGGTGCGATACAGTAGACAATGGTTCGGATGAGCAAACCATGATGGAGAAAAGGATTTCTGATTATGTGTTTAGCAAGGTGAATATCACAAAGAAGTGGATCACCACTCTATTAAGGGCTGGGCGTCCGGTAGATGCAGCAGCTAAGTGGACAGAGGGGAGGGAACACAAGAAGTTCTTAGAGAAGGCAGTCTGGCTGATGTGTTTCAAAAAGCAGGTCCAGCTTTTGGACAGGCTTGTTGCAGCACAGGCAGCTGAGTTAAAGGAGTCAGCCCTGGAGATCCAGGGTAAGGCTCTAGCAGGGGAGAAGTTACTGGTAGCATTGCAGGCCCTGAATCAGGAGAGGTTGCATTTAATGGGAGAACATAAGGCCCAGTTGGAGTACCTACAGTGCCAAGTCACTGAAGCCAAGGGTAATGAGTTAAGGTTGCGGGAAAAGAATGCCCACCTAACAAGGCAAGTTAGGGAACAGGAGGAGAAAGTTCAGGAGGTAAAGGCAGCTTACAAGCTAGCGAGTGAACAGGGGTTTGAAGATGCAGATCATGGCCCCTGCAAGGAGCAGATAGAAAATCTGAGCCTGGCCTTGAGGAAGGCAAAAGGCATGGTGTGCCTCATAAGCCCGAAGGCAGGCCAGGCGGATTTTATGGGAAACGAGGGGAGGACAGTTCAAACATCACTGGTAGTGCCCAGGGATGACCAGGTTGAGGAACAGGAGGTCTCACGACCACCACCCGTAGCGCCAAGTTTCAGCGAGGCCTGGCAGCAAGGGGGGGTGGAGTCAGAGGTGGGAGCGGAGGTGGAGCAACCCCCGCCAGAGAAGCCGAAGCCGGGACCAATGTGCCCAGCCCTGCATCGGAGGTTCGGCGCACCCGTCAATGGCGACGATGAGGGACCCCTCCAAAACCAGTTCGTATTACCCTATAGCATCCAACAGCTTAGGGCTATGGTGAGCCATATACCAAAGCTCTCCGAAAAAGGGGACCCCTCGATCCACTTCAGGGAGGTAGAGCAGGCAGCCAGCATCAAAGACTGCGATGGCGCTGAGCAGGCCAAAATGCTGCTGTTCTTCCTGGAGAGTAGGCTCCTCCAATCCCTCTCTGACGAGTGTAAGAAAGGGCAGTGCAGGTATGAGGAGCTCAGGGATGAAGTTCTGGAGGCCATGGGGATGAATGAGGGAAGTCCTTTCTCCCGTGTGGAGAAGACGGTGCAGCTTGCAGGGGAAACCCCACAAGCCTTCGCGGACAGGTTATGGCCGGTGTACCGGAGTGCCTGTCCGGGAGCACCTAACCGGGCATTCCTGAACGGGGATCCACTGGCTCCGTTGCCTGGTGGCAAACAGCTTGCCACAGGTCCGGGCCAAGGCGGAAGTCTGGTTCGACCCCAAGAATCACCAGACCACCGAATTTACAGTGATCAGACAGTTGACCTTAGCCTATAAGAACGGTAGGGGAACTGATGCACACCCACCTAAGGGGAAGGTGCATGAGGTAAAACCCGGACTGGGTAGGAAAGAGTGGCATCAGGAAGGGAAAAACCCCCCAACACAAAGAAGAATTGTTACGGGTGTGGGAAGGACGGTCATTGGCGGAAGGAATGCAAAAATCCTTGGAAAGACAACAAGGGAAAGAATTCCGCAGCCCTAGCCCAAAAGGCAGAGGCAGGAATCCCTCCTGCAGTGGTCGAGTCATTCTTGGACACCATGAGGTCCTTATTGACTGGCCACGGGAGAGTAGCAGCCGTTACCGGTGCTCTCACCCCATCAGCCCCATCCAACCCACAGCCATGACTGGAGCCAGCGCAGCCTGCTTACCTGTGTTCCCTGTGGTACGATTTATGGAAGAGACCCCTCGTGGAGATGGAGGTAGAAAAGGTGAAGGGGACCTATCTGTTGGACACGGGGGCATCATGCACCGTGGTCCATTCAGCTAACCCCACCACCTCATCTCTATCTAATGGGGTCCCATATAGTCTGTCGGGGTTCACAGGCAAAGAACAGGCCGGCTCGTTTTCCATCCCGCTCGCCATTCGTTTAGGACCGCTCCGCTCTAAGTGGACCTGTGTCCTGACGAAATGGGAAGTGGAGGGTGGAAGAGGGGTCCTGGGAGCCGACTTTACTGTAGGCCACGGGATCCTGGTCGATTTAAGAAATCATTGCCTGTGGGGGGTGTGGTAAACCACTGTTTGTATTCCTGTTTGTCCTGTTTGTATTCCACTGTGTACATGCCTGGACATGCCTCGGCTGACTCCTCCCACAGGTCCTAGTATAAAGGTGACTGCTCCCCAGCCCTTGTATCCTGGACCGGTCGACCACTCGAGGCAGACCTCCATTCTGTTGTTAATAAAAGCCTTTAGTTACTCTTCTAACTCTCAGTCTTTTATGAGTAATTGATAGCGCATCAGGGGGCAAGTACAGGAAAGGATGGCGAGGTAGTAGTAATCCCAGGGAAAGAAGGGAAGGGGACCCTATGCACCATGAAGCCCAAAGAGGGTTAGAACCTCGAGCTCATGGTCAGTAACACCCCAAAGGAGTTCCAGGCATTTGTGCAAGCCCACCTAGCCACATTTGCCACACACAAACATGACTGCGGGAGGGTCAACGGGTTTGAGGTCAGCGTAGACGGGGACCCCATGGCCCGACCACAGAAACAGTATGGCCTAGAAATTGGGTATAGCCCTGCTTGAGGCATTAGAACTGGCGCTGCGCTAAGTTTATAGCCAGACGAAACTTATCGCTGCCTGGTGCGATATTGGGTTGCATCGCCCCCAAAGGGGGTTGAGGCGCGAATTCAGACGTTGCACGGGCCTCCTAAGGCGCTAAAGTTCAGACGCTACCCAATATCGGCGCGGACGGGCGCAGCGCAGGTGACCTCAATTACCGAAAACCACGAGACTTCCAGGCGCCGGACGGCTCTTAAAGGGGTGGGTCAGTCAGCCTCAGCTTCCACACTCAACGCCCTGTAGGCCTCAGAATCGGCGCTCGCCCTTCTCTGGCGCAAAAAGCTTGGTGAGGATGGAGAAGGTGAGACAGAGAGCAGAGCGCTTCAGCACTGAGGCTCTGGACCAGTTGGTGTCCGCAGTGGAGCGCCGTCGAGATGTTCTGTATCCTGACAATGGTAGGAGGCGATCTTGGAGGGAGGTTTCTCTGAGGGTCAACTCCAGCAGTATGGCGACCAGGAGCCCTGTTCAGTGCAGGAAGAAATTCAACGACCTCACTCGGGTCGTTATGGTGAGTGTTGTTTATGCAAACTTCTGATTCCCTCCATCTGCACCTGACTTCGCGCACCCTGTTGCCATGATGCCCCAATGGCCATCTGTCAGCAAGCACCCATGGCCCTTTCTGGGCACACACATGGACATTTGACTCAAGGCCACATGTAAGGGCTCTTGCACCATGGGGGGCATGAGATGATCTCTCAAGGCCTCATGTAAGGGCTCTTGCACCATGGAGGGCATGAGATGATCTCTCAAGGCCTCATGTTACAGAACTTCCCCTTCTTTCCCCTGCAGTCCAAGCTGGCAGCGATGCGAAAGGACCAGCTTCGAACCGGTGGCGGGCCTCCACAAGTTGTCACTCTCACGGATCTTGAGGAGAGAGTGCACCAGATTCTTGGAGGACGTCTGAGTGGTCCTGTTACCACTGCAGCTGCCGACCCCATTCTCGACAGCGAGGGTAAGGCTCTCACCTTTTTCAGCTGTTTCCTTCCACTTGGTCCCCTTGCCAGCATGCTTCCTCAGTGTGCAGCCATGTCAGAGCCTTGCCGCAATCTGGCATGCCTTGCCGCCAACCTGACCTTTTTCTAAAGCCACTCTTCCACCTCCCTGCTTTCAGGTGATTCATCACCAACTCGGGATCAACGCCCTGAAGCTGCCAGTGCCAGTGCCTCCGGAGGCGAGGATCAGGAGGAAGCCGGAGCATCCGTTCCAATCTCAGGGGAGCATACACATCTGCAGACTGGGGATAGTAGTTCCCTGGAGGGGAGGGGGGTGCGCTCTGATGATGAGCCAGTTGCCGGAACAAGCAGCATGCAGCAACGCAAGGGGGGTAGGCAAGTTCGGCCACCGGCTCCCCGGAGGGCAAGGCAGGGAGTGATGACTGCTGCACAGAGTGCAGAGGAGGTGCGTCGCCTGGCTGAAATGAGCACCCAGGCCCGGCTCAGGCACACTGAGCTGATGGCTGCAGTGGGGAGGATGCCTCAGTCAATAGAAACACTGGCAAAGAGTGTGTTGGACTTCGGGGCAGCAATGGAGAGGACTCTCCAGGGCTTCGGGGCAACAATGGAGAGGACTCTCCAGGGCTTTGGAGCAGCAATGGAGAGGACTGTCCAGGGCTTCGAGGCCGCTATGGAAAAGACTGTTCAGGGCTTCGGACAATCCCTGGAAAGGTCTGTCCAGGGCTTGTCCAAGGCAATGGAATGGACTGCTCCGGCCTTGTCCGAAGCAATGGAAAGAACTGTCCAGGGCTTCTCCGAAGCACTGGCACCTGCCACACAACTCCTCACTGCTGCCACGCAGTCACTTGCCGGCCTCGTCCACACCCAGGTTGAGGCAACGCGAACTCTCACTGCAGCCACCCTATCTGCATCAGCTAGGATCACCCCGGGCCCTTCCAGTCCCATACAAGGCCAGGAATCAGTGGAGCATGCGATTGTGGCGGATGAGCTGAACCGGTCCCCTCAGAGAGCCAGTGTGTCGTCCGACCATGGTGCAGGTGTCCTCTCTCGGCAGGTGACCATTGCACATGCCAGCGCTGGTACGTCTGCAGTGCAGCTGCCACCACCTGCAGGGCACACTGCTTCCAGCCATGCTCAGATCAAGCAGCCTGCGTCCGCACCCTCCAAGACCAGAGGTCGGCCAGGCCGTCCCTCAGGGGCTTCTGCGCTTCCACACAGTCAGCAGGCATCCCCCAGCCTTGACCCCGCCACTGGGGTTCAATTACGTAGGAGCAGCAGGGAGGGAAGGGGCCGACCGCGAAAGAGAAGTCGTTCTCCACCAAGGGGCCAGCAGTAGAGGGAGGTGCTGAGACGTTTCTTTGGCCAAATTCAAGGACACCCTCACCTGTTGTAATTGTTGGAAATGGTTTGTTTCGTTTTGCGGCTTTGCCGAAGAGTTAACTTTTATTTTGTTAATTATGGTTTCTGTTGACTTGACGTTGTTTTGCTGTAATGAAAGACTTTTGTGACAATAAAGAAAAGTTTTAATGTGCTATGGTACACGTGACGATTTACAGTGATGCTGGCCTTCAGAGGCTTTCAAAGATCCAAAGTGCGCAGGAGCAAAGACACCCATCATTCCGCCAGAGGGGCCTCGAAACGAGTCCTGATGAGCCTCTGACGGATGGCCCTTCCACTTTCAGGAGCCCTTTCATCTTCCTCCTCCTCCAGCTCCTCCTCCTCGTCCGCATGCTCCTCCTCCTCCTCCTCCTCCGCCTGCTCTTCCTCCTCCTCCTCCTCCTCCTCCTCCTTGTCCGCCTGCTCTGCTGGACATTGAGGGACAGCTGTAATTGGCTGGGTGCGTCGAATCGCCAAGTTGTGGAGCATGCAGCAGACGACGACGATGTGACCCACTTGCTCCGGCGAGTACTGCAGGGCTCCCCCCGAATGGTCCAGACAGCGGAAATGCTGTTTGAGCACACCAATAGTCTGCTCTACAATGTTCCTGGTCACCTGATGGCTGCTGTTAAACAGCTCTTCTGCTGGGGTGGCGGCCAGACGGAGTGGTGTCATCAGCCATGGGCAGAGAGGATAGCCCTTGTCCCCAATAAGCCAGCCTCGTGGTCGAGCCGGCCCCTCAAAACGGTCACAAACTGAGGTCTGCCACAGGATAAAGGCATCGTGGCTGCTCCCTGGGAATTGGGCGTTGACTGCCATGATGATTTGGCGGTGGTCACAGACCAGCTGCACGTTGAGGGAGTGGAACCCCTTGCGGTTGCGGAAGTCCTCAGGATTCTGAAATGGCGCCCTCAAAGCCATGTGTGTGCAGTCAATCGCCCCCTGCACCATGGGGAAGTCCACAATAGCAGCGAAGCACTGCGCGCGCTCCACCTGCTTCTCCAGGGTCAGAGGGAAGGTGATGAATTGATGCCTTCGTCTATAAAGGGCAGCTGTAACTTGCCGGATACAACAGTGGACTGCAAACTGAGAGGTATTCGCAATGTCCCCAGTGGCTGACTGAAAGGATCCGGTGGCATAGAAATGGAGGGCAACAGTCAGTTTTATGGCCACCGACAGAGAGGTCCTGCACCGTAGACGCGGCTGCAGATCCTCAGCAAGCAGGTGGCACAGCTCAGTAACAACGTCCCTCCCGAATCGGAGCCTTCGCACACACTGCTCCTCCGACATGTCAAGGTATGACACCTGCTGCCTAAAGACCCTCGCAGCATACCCTCGGATTGGCCGACCTCCATTGCCCCTCCTCCTTCTGGCCAATCCCGGCCCTCTCTCCCGCCGTCTCTCTGCCCCTTCACAGTGTTCGGCCATGAGGCCGTCGCCCTCCAAAGCAGCTCCCATTCCGATGCCAGTTGGTCAAAGCGCTGTTAGGTGTAGTGCTCCAACTGCTCCGGACAGGTTTGAAGGTCCCAAGTACTCTAATGCTAAATTCCAAAAACTCTCCTCCACAGTAGCTCACCAACTCTCTCCAGCAATGATCGCAATGAACAGGCCAAGTTGCTGCAGCTTTTATACTAGAGCTGTCCCCTTTAAATAGCACCCCCCGACTCCGAGAAGGGCCTGCTAACGTTCCTTCGAACTGTCACTAACAGCACTAGGCATAAAGGTTCCGGGCGCCACCCAATATCTGGTCAGGGGCGCCTAAAAGGCGTTGCACACTGAAATGACATCATGATCTGCTTGCGCATGCGGGCGCGCGCAAACACTTAGCGCAGGCGTTAAATGTATAGTCAATATGGGAGTTGTCGCTTTCTTCATTGCGCCCGCCCCAACATTGGGTTACGCCCCAATTCTCGGGCTCTTTAGGCGCTAACCGCTTGTAGTGTATTTACCTTTAAGAGAGAACTACTTTTACAGCTCCTGTATACTGTAGTACCGGCAGTGACCACACCTGTATATAAGCCTTGAGCATGCCTCTGTACTGTCAGTCTTTAGACTACCCTCCTCCAGTAAACACCTGTTGATTGTTAAGTTACAGCCTCCGTGTAGTTATTGGAAAACATCATACTTTAAGAGTCACAGATTCAACACCGCTGGCGCTACCAACCGAATTTCTAGGCCTATAACTTCCCCAGGGAAGCGGAGCCAGACATGGAAGCAGCCATGTCCTCCTTTGTACAGCAGGGAGTTCTGAGACCGATAGCCACCCACGTAAACTCTCCACTGTGGCCGGTTAGAAAGCCGGACAATTCCTGGAGGGCCACGGTGGACTATCAAGTGCTCAACAGTAACATCCCAGCCTGTGCACCCACAGTAGCAGCAGTTGCTGACCTGATATGAAATATCCCAGCATCCGCGACCACTTTCACGGTGCTGGATATTTCCAACGGGTTTTGGTCCATCCCTTTAAGGAGGGAGGATCAGTACAAGTTTGCCTTTACGTTTAAAGGGCAACAGTACACATGGAACTGCTTGCCTCAGGGCTTTCATAACAGCCCCAGCATTTTCCATCAGTACATGGCAAACAGTTTAAAGGATTTCAGCCAGCCCAGACAGTTGGTACAATATGTGGATGACCTGCTTCTCTTCACCGATTCGAGAGAGGAGCATGGCCCACTACTGGCCGAACTACTGGAGCTGCTCGGGCGGAAGGGTTTCAAAGTAAACCCCAAGAAAGCGCAGATCGGCCAGCAGGAGGTGACATTCCTGGGCCTGACCGTACGCGCTGGAGAAAGGGCCATAGATAAGGCTAGGAGAGAAGCGGTACAAGAGTTACCAGTCCCCAACACAGTTACGGGTGTGAGGTCGTTCCTAGTGCTAACCGGGTACTGCAGGGACTTTATTGAAGACTATGCTGCCACAGCAGCCCCTTTGCTCCGACTCCTACACAAGGGAGTGGAGTGGGTTTGGGATGAGGGTTGCCAGGCAGCATTTGTCAGGCTCAAGAAGGACTTGCAGACTGCACCAGCTCTAGGGGCCATAGATGGGGGGAAAGAGTTTTTACTGGAGGTAGAAGCCAGCGGGGATAGCCTGAGTGCTGTGCTGCTCCAAGAGCGGCACGGCAGGCGGAGGCCGGTGGTCTACTCCTCCAGGATACTCACGGACGTGGAGAGGAGCTACTCCAACTGTGAGCGGCACCTCTTGGCCACACATTGGGCTGTGAAAAGATCACTGATCATCACAGGCAGCTCTCCCATAACCCTCCTCACCCATCACACACCCACCCAGATGCTTCTGGATGGGAGGATCAAGGATGGAACAGTGAGCAGTGCCCGCATTGCCTGCTGGACACTGCTCCTCTCACAGATGGATCTTAAAGTGAAGGGTCTCTGTGAGCCAAAGCTCGCAGCCAACCTGGTATATCCTGGAACAGCCCACCAGTGTTCCATAGAAGGGGTTTGGGAAGTGGACATAGGTTTACGGGTCGGGATACATCCCACGGGCCGCGAAATCTATGTAGGTGGTTCCAGCACGGTATCTGCTGGCGAGCGTCTCACGGGGTGTGGAGTTTATGACCCAGTGGCAAACATTGCCCTGGCGATTAAGCTCCCCAGCACCATGAGCGCCCAGCAGGCTGAACTGTCCGCGGTAGTGTACGTCGTTACACATCCCGAAACCTTCCCTACCCCATACACGATTTGCTTGGACAGCATGTTTGCGTGCATTTCGTATACGGAGTACCTGGCCATCTGGTCCCACCGCAGATACACCTCCGCTGACGGGAGCCCCCTCACAGTAAATCCCCTGCTGGAGAAGATCCTGGCAGCAGTGGGGTAGGAAGGGAATGTCTTCATTCACAAGGTGAAGACCCATTCCTCCACAGAACCCCGCGGCCAAGGCAACCTGCAGGCTGACATGCTCGCCAAGGGGGGTGCCCGCGCAGGCACTTTCTGGGACCCATATGGGTCCAGACCCATGGCAGCAGTCAGAGGTAGGGACGGGACCCAAGCAAGTGCAGGGGTAGCTTTAGCCCTGGACCTTAAGACGGTCCAAGCCCAAGACCCCATCCTCAAAGCAGTCCTCAGTGCAGTGACTGAGGGAAAAAGGGTAGAGGGTCCTTACAGCACAGCAACCCTCTCCGTCAAAGAGGGCATGCTGTTCCGGGGGGAGCAGTGGGTTGTGCCGCAGCAACACCAGAGGGAATTCCTTCAACTGGCCCATGAGGGTCCAGGAGAGGGGCATCCCGGGCCTGAGATCACCTGGCAGCGGTTGGAACAGGCGGGATGGTGGCCAGGACTCAGAGAAGATGTCCGCGAGTTCTGCGTCAGCTGTCTGGTGTGCGCTGCTAATAACCCTGACCCCCACAAAAGGAAGGTACCTATGGGACACATCAGGAGGGTAGAGGGACCATGGCAGTCGATACAGGTCGACTACATCGGACCCCTGCCCACCGCCCAGGGAGGCTATAAGTACTGCCTAGTCCTGGTAGATGTGTTCACGAAATGTAGAGGCCTTCCCCTGCAGAACAGCCACAGCTCTGGGTACTGCCAGGATCCTGGCCCGGGAGGTGTTCTCGTGGTGGGGGGTTACCACAGTATGTGGAGTCCGACCAAGGGAGTCACTTCACCGGACAGGTGATGCAGTATACCTTTAAGCTGCTAGGCATCGAGGGGAAGTGGCACGTGGCCCACAACCCACAGTCATCCGGGATTGTGGAGAGGATGAATAGGACCCTAAAAGAAAGGTTGAGGAAGGAGACGGTGGACTCGCCCCATAAATGGGTCGAGGTGCTACCGTTGGTTCTGATGGGGATCCGGGCCAGCCAGTCAAAAAGCACAGGGTACTCCCCATACGAGCTGATGACTGGCAGGGTTATGTGGACCCCCACCCATGTACTAGCCCCGGTGCTCACAGAAGGTCAGCTCAGAGAAGTAAACTGGGACAGGTTCGCCCAAATATGACTTGATTGGGATTACAGAAACATGGCTCCAGGGTGGCCAAGGCTGGGAACTCAACATCCAGGGGTATTCAATGTTTAGGAAGGATAGGCAAAAAAGAAAGGGAGATGGGGTAGCATTGCTGGTTAAAGAGGGGATTAACACAATTGAAAGGAAGGATATTAACTCTGATGATGCGGAATCTGTATGGGTAGAACTGAGAAATATCAAGGGGCAGAAAACGTTAGTGGGAGTGGTATATAGACCTCCAAACAGTAATACAGATGTTGGGGATGGCATTAAACGGGAAATTAGAGACGCGTGCAATAAGGGCACAGCAGTCATCATGGGGGACTTTAATTTACATATAGATTGGGCTAACCAAATTAGTAAAAATACTGTGGAGGAGCAATTCCTAGAATGTTTACGGGATGGTTTTCTGGAACAATATGTCGAGGAACCAACCAGAGATCAGGCCATCTTAGACTGGGTATTATGTAATGAGAGAGGATTAATTAGCAATCTTGTTGTACGAGGCCCCTTGGGTCAGAGCGATCATAATATGATAGAATTCTTCATTAGGATGGAGAGTGAAGTCGTTGACTCGGAGACTAGGGTCCTGAATTTAAATAAAAGAAACTACGATGGTATGAGGCGCGAATTGGGTAAGATTGATTGGGGAATGTCACTCAAAGGGTTGACGGTGGATAGGCAATGGCAAACATTCAAAGATCGCATGGATGAACTACAGAATTTGTTCATCCCAGTTTGGGATAAGAATAAAACAAAAAGGGTGACTCAACCGTGGCTAACAAGGGAAATTAGGGATAGCATAAGATCCAAGGAGAGGGCATATAAATTGGCCAGAAAAAGCGGTAACCCTGAGGATTGGGAGCAGTTTAGGATTCAACAAAGGAGGACAAAGGGATTAATTAAGAAGGGGAAAATAGAATATGAAAGTAAGCTTTCAGGGAACATAAAAACTGACTGTAAGAGCTTTTATAGATATGTGAAGAGAAAAAGATTAGTGAAATCAAGTGTAGGTCCCTTGCAGTCAGAAGCAGGGGAAGTTATAATGGGGAACAAAGAAATGGCATCCCAATTAAATGCATATTTTGGTTCTGTCTTCACAAAGGAGGACACAAATAACCTTCCAGAGATGTTGGAGAACATAGGGTCTGATGAGAGGGAGGAATTGAAAGAAATCAGTATTTGTAGGGAAATGGTGTTAGGGAAATTGACGGGATTGAAGGCCGATAAATCCCCAGGGCCTGATAATCTACATCCTAGGCTACTTAAGGAAGTGGCCCTGGAAATAGTAGATGCATTGCTGGTCATCTTCCAGAACTCAATAGACTCTGGAACAGTACCCATGGATTGGAGGGTAGCTAATATTACCCCACTATTCAAAAAGGGTGGTAGAGAGAAAGCGGGGAATTACGACCGGTAAGCCTGACATCGGTAGTGGGGAAAATGCTAGAGTCCATTATAAAGGATGTAATAGCTGAGCACTTGGAAAACAGTGACAGGATCGGACAAAGTCAACATGGATTTACAAAAGGTAAATCGTGCTTGACTAATCTACTGGAATTTTTTGAGGATGTAACTGGAAAAATAGATAAGGGAGAACCAGTAGATGTGGTGTATTTGGACTTTCAAAAGGCTTTCGATAAGGTCCCGCATAAGAGATTAGCGTGTAAAGTTAAGGCACATGGGATTGGGGGCAAGGTATTGACTTGGATAGAGAACTGGTTGGCGGACAGAAAGCAGAGAGTAGGAATTAACTGGTCTTTTTCCGAGTGGCAGGCAGTGACTAGTGGGGTACCGCAGAGATTGGTCCTTGGACCCCAGCTATTCACAATATACATTAATGATCTAGACAAGGGAACTAGATGTAATATCTCCAAGTTTGCAGATGACACAAAGCTGGGTGGGTGTGTGTGCTGCGAGGAGGATACCGAGAAACTCCAGGATGATTTGGACAGGTTGGGTGATTGGGCAGAAGCGTGGCAGATGCAATATAACGTGGATAAATGCGAGGTTATCCACTTTGGTGTCAAAAACAGAAAGGCAGACTATTATCTGAATGGCAATAGATTGGGAGAAGGGGAAGTGCAATGAGACCTGGGTGTCCTTGTGCACCAGTCACTGAAGTTAAGCATGCAGGTGCAGCAGACAGTGAAGAAGGCAAATGGTATGTTGGCCTTCATAGCGAAAGGGTTTGAGTACAGGAGCAAGGATGTCCTGCTGCAGTTGTACAGGGCCTTGGTGAGACCACACCTGGAGTATTGTGTGCAGTTTTGGTCGCCTTATCTGAGGAAGGATGTTCTTGCCATGGAAGGAGTTCAGCGAATATTCACAAGGCTGATCCCTGGGATGGCAGGAATGACGTACGAGGAGAGATTGGGTCGATTGGGCTTATACTCGCTGGAGTTTAGAAGAATGAGAGGGGATCTCATCGAAACTTATAAAATTCTGACAGGTCTGGACGAACTAGATGCAGGTAGAATGTTCCCGATGGTCGGAGAGTCCAGAACCAGGGGTCATAGTCTAAGGATAAGGGGTAAGCCATTTAGGACAGAGATGAGGAAGAATTTCTTCACCCAGAGAGTGGTGAACCTGTGGAATTCTCTACCACAGAAGGCGGTTGAGGCCAAGTCTTTAAATGTATTCAAGAAGGAGTTAGATATATTTCTTAGAGCTAAAGGTATCAAGGGATATGGGGAGAAGGCAGGTGCGGGGTACTGAATTTGGATGATCAGCCATGATCTCATCGAATGGCGGAGCAAGCTCGAGGGGCCGAATGGCCTACTCCTGCTCCTATCTTCTATGTTTCTATGTTTCTCTTCGAGCACCTTAAACAGGTCCATGAGCAGGCGGCTGGGAACATGGGAAGGCAGCATCGGAGTAACCGATTGCTGTTAGATCCCCGAAAGCACCACGAGTGGGAGGTAGGAGATTAGGTCACGGTGAGGAACTATGCCCGAGTAGGGAGTCTGGAACCATTATACATGGGGCCCTACAGCATTGTAGACAAAGCCAGCCCCATGGTATACGCCGTTAAGATGCCTCGGCGCACCAAATGGTTTCACATTAATCAGTGTAAACTGTTTAAACCCGAAAAGAGAAAACAGCCAGTTGGGGTAGGGTCTGAGGATAGAGATCCTCAGCCTGCAGCGGGGACAAGTTCACAGACCGCACAGGCAGGTTTAAGGGGAGGGGCCATCCCGCCCACCACTTGGGACACTCCCCCACTCTTTGGGATCTAGAGGAGGAGGGACCCGAGGGCGAAAACCCCGCCCTTGACCCAGGTTTAGAAGAGAAGGGACCTGGGGGCGGAGACACTCAGCCTGCAGCAACAGGCTGCAAAGAGTTACCTGTCCCTAGCCCAGGTTCGGGAGAGGTAAAGCCTGAGGAAGAAGATTCCCAGCCAGCGGCAGTGGTAAGCCCACAGGCCGCACCAGAGGGGACGGTGGTTCGGGTTAAAGGCCCACCAGCCAAGAAAACCCTACCCGCCAAAGTCCCTAGAAGGTCCCCACGGACGCCCCAGCCAAGGAAACCCTGGTCGCCGGCTCCCCATTTTAAAGGGACAGCCTCCCGAGTCAGGGGTAAGTCCAAAGACATCGATTCCCAGCCGGCAGCCACAGGCTGCGGGGGACCGACAGTGCAGGACAGTGCGGCCACGCCGAAGGGAGCTGTGTGCCACAGTCTGAACAGAGATTAGCCTGGCCGCCCGGAGACGGGCGGCGGATGTATATAGTTTAGGTAAGTTAAGTTTAGGTATTTAGCTTAAGTTTGGGTGTTTAGCTTAAGTTAAATAAGGTGATGGGTAGTTTTAATTAAGTAGTAATCTGCTAAGAGTGTGTGTATTTGAGTCGAGGTCGCGAGACCCGACTATGCTTCACCCAAGCCAGAGAATCTCTTGGGGACCTGGCTGCATGTTTTTGTATCTGTTGCAGAAGGACTTTCAGGATGAAGGGGGGCGTAATCCTACTCTCCCTGATAGGACTGAGCATTGGAAAGCGAGGTGATGTGGAGGAGTCCCACATCTATGGGTGCTCAGGAGAAAGAGCACCTATAGTAACTGACGGAAGTAGCGAACGGGACATGGAGGAGACCGCAGTCTACATCCACGAGGGAAGGTGGCCAGGGTGGCTGGGGTCCAATTTGTCTCAGTACTCCAGCCAGACTGGGTTCACGTATGGGGAGGCCTCCCTCCTGTGCCCCAGGGTACGGGTCGTTACCACAACGGTTAGCGTCACTGTAGGGAAACGTGTATGTTTAACGTGCAAAGGACACATTCCTTTGGATAGGTGATGGTGGCTCAGAAAGTTGAGCAAAGATATGAGAGACCCCGCAGTCGAGTGGGAATGGTTGGGGAACAATACCCACCGGACGATTACAGGGACTCACGGGGGATTAAGTGTGTGCTGGGACAAGTGGTGGGAACCGGATCAAGGGATTTACGTCTGTATGTGGGGGTCAGAGAGGGTCTGCCTCACAGGCGTATCCATCATTTTTCACCGGCAGTGGCAAGACGCCGGGGAGGGGATGAAGTGGGATACCAGCCTGAGGGCGTGCGCGGTCCCATACACCCCGATCGCAGTCAATGCCACTGAGCTTGTAACCTGCCCCCGTAAGCCCCTGCCCACGACCCAGGCAGCGAGGACACACAGGGAGGGGTGCCCCGCCACCACCAAGGGACCAGGGAATGGGCTGGTACTAGTGCTTACGGATCAGGTGATGTACCAGGGGGTACACTACGCGGTAGCCTCCGTGATTTTAAATCTCACCGAGCTACACTTATCGGAGTGGTGCCCCAGAGAGACAGAGCAGCTATACCAGGCCCTATTAAAGGAGATGTTCAGGAAATTTTATGAGTTCGATTTCGCCAAGGTCGACAAAACCGAACTCTACACCACACCCCATGAGTTTTTGGGTAATGCAGGGAGACAAAGAAGGGGAGCATGGAAAGATGTTTTTACTGTGTTTAACACTGGGTCCTCTGTCATCAACAGTTTGGATGACATAGAATTACAGACCCAGATAAACGGTTTAAAAACAGTTAAAGAAAATCATGATGGTCCATTTAAAAGAGATTTTAGCCGAGCTGGAGAAGCACGCTAAGATGGTAAATGCTCTCATAAGGGAGGACAGAAATGCTTCGGACAAGGCTGCGCAGAACGAGGTGTGCGTGCTGTATGGGGCGTGGTTGCTGGGCGAGGGCCGCAGTAATCTGGAGGATTTAAAACAGGGTTTAGTCCCCTCCTGGATCAGCAACAAGCACCTCGCAGCCCTCCACCCTTTTGAGAATGCATTAAGCCCGTGCCAACTCCGGCTAGCTTCAGAAGCCTACCCAGTCCCAATGGATTGTGGACGGTCTAACCACACCATTATGGGTATAGTAGTTAGGATGCCGGTCATGGGTAGGACAGCCCGACCCGCGCCGGTATACAGAGTTGAGAACATTGGAGTCATTCAGCGGGGGTGCACACATTCGTTTCACAGCGGTCCCACCTTACGTCATAAAGTGGGAGCACGCTATGACAGGTACTGACCTCTCAGGGTGCCGGAGCCGGGGAGCACACATAATCCTGTGTCCCCAGCACTTGAACACCTATTCAAAACTGTTGTGTATGTAATATGTGTGCTACTTTGAACCTATGGACAGGACTGCACTACTTGTTGGGCGTAGTGATACGCAGTACCACTCCTGGCCATAGGGGTATAAATAGTACTGTGGGTACTGATCTCCCCTCAGTTCCCGCCTGTGGGCATGAAGTAAAGACCGACGTATAGTCCCTACCTCCAACCAGTAAAGACCTGTTTGAGTTATACGTTTAAGTCTTTGTGTTAATTGTTCAATACAATACACATACTTAACACTGGCGACGAGTCAGGTTCTTACCCTGCGGCAGTTGAAGAGAGGTTTCAAACATCACCACCCCACTAGAAGCGACAGGCTTTAGGACTCTGAAGCCTCCATCAGCGACTGAGCACTGGAGTGCAGCAAACATCCTGACAGCTTCCAGCGACTGACAGAAGTCTTTCTGCAGTTTCCTTGTTCAACCTAGGTGGTGGGGTAAGCCGTGCAGTGTTGGCTGCAAAGACAGGGCTGGGGAAGTTGGAGAAGATAAGGGCGATCGCAATCCCTGATAAGAGCCGCGGTGAAACGCGCGAGCGGGTAAGCCAGAGCCCGGGAGGGAGCGAGCAAGAGCCGCGCGAGCGGGTGAGCCAGAGGCCGGGAGCCGCTTCAAGTGCGAGGCGCAGCGCGGGCCAGCGATCGGGACCAAAGATAAGGGCCACACTCGGACTGAAAGGCGCGGCGGCTGCAGAAGCTCAAGGTGCGAGAGCCGCTTCGGTCGGGAGCCACTTCACGATCCAGCGATCGCATCCGCTGATAAGGGCCGCACTCGGGGGCTGAAGGGAGACGGCGTCGGGGGACGGGTGAAGACCGCCAAGCGCGGGAAAACCGCCATTTTGTGGGCGGAGGACGACGGCAAGAGTGGGAAGCCGCCATCTTTGATAACAAGTAAACAAAATAAAATCTAAGAAATTGCAAATCTACAATGCCTAAACACGGGAATATTAGCACCTTTGATAGTGACCTCGAAGATTGGGCCATATATGTTGAAAGAGTAAAAAATTATTGTAAGGCCAATAAAATTCGTGACCAAGATAAAGCTCTAACATTATTAAATTTAATGGGTGCGAAGACATACGGGCAATTGAAACACCTGTTATCACCAGATGAACCGGCGGATAAGACGTTCGATGAGATTGTTACTGTCCTGAAAGATCATCTAAACCCCATGCCGCTGATGCTAGCAGAACGATTTAAATTTTACGACAGAAGGCAGCTACAGCATGAAAGCAATGCTGAATATTTGCTGGAATTGCGTAAATTAGCGAAATATTGCCAGTTTGGAACGGGACTGACAGATGCACTACGAGACAAATTTGTGTGTGGTTTATTTAAACAGGATACACAAAAGCGACTGCTCGAGGAGAATGAGCTGACGCTTGAGAAGGCGGTCACTATGGCAGCAGCACACGAAGCCGCAGCGAGAGGCACGGCAGTAATGCAGCTACGGTCACCGGAGCTCAGTGCACACAAATTGGGTGTGAGTTCTGGCAAATGTTATCGTTGTGGAAAGACAACGCATGATCAGAACCAGTGTTGGTTTAAAAACCAAGAATGTAGAACTTGTGGTAGGCTTGGACATATAGCTAGAGTATGCAGGTCAGGGAAGAAGACCAGCAACAAGAAGTCACCGCAAGGAAAATACGCAAAGGTACACAAGGTGACCGAACAAGAGTCCGATTCAGACGCTAGCAGTAATGAACTGGCTAGCTTAAGAGTACTCAACGCTGGTAAGGGTGCAGACCTCCAGACAATTTGGGTCACTCTTCAGATAGAAGGAGTCCAAGTAAAACTGGAATTGGACACTGGATCGGCATTGACGGTCATAAATAAGAAAGATTACGGAAAGTTATTCCAACATATTCCCCTACAGGATACGGGGATTATATTGAAAACATACACGGGGCAAAGAGTGTACCCCATCGGGAAAATAGAGGTTGCAGTGGTCCACAAGGGCGAAGACAGTCAAATAATGGACTTATATGTGATATCTGAAGGAGGTTCTCCACTACTAGGACGGGAGTGGATTAGGAAAATGAATATGGACTGGCATTTCCTACAAACAATAACGAGTGAGAACTCGGTGAAGATAGTCGGCCCAGACTCTGGAACGGATGATGGTAAGCCCAACTCAGGTGCAAAAGACAAAGTTTCAGCACAGAATTCCACTGAGCAACAACAACATAGTTTAACTGTGGATTCTGAGTCTGGCAAGTCTACTGATGTGCCCATTTCTGAGGGACACCGGGCTCGAACTCAACTCCATTTCAAACTACAACAGCAATTAGAACAAATGCTTCGCCATTGTGAGCAAGAGTTGAATGCAACGAAAGAGTTCTTTGATATAGAGTTGGAGAATCTGGAAAGACAACAGAAGCAGCTGATGGAGAAAATGGAGCAGGAGCACACAAAACGTCTGATGTCAGAGGAGTTAACGGTCAGCCAACTCCTGCATATGCTGAAGGACAGGACTCTGAAATGGGAAAAACTTGAACACGAACTTCAATATTCAAACGAAAGGGGTTCGGAGCTCTCAAAGGTTATTGGAAGAGCTGAGGTGGCAACACAGACTGAGATGACTGCAACAGAGCAGCCCTTGGATGCCAAAAGTACGCTGACTCACGTCAACGTAGAACAACAGACCGCTGAAACAGCTGCTCCGGTAGAGGGATTGAATAGTCCGATCAATCAATCTCCAAAAGAAGTTGAAGTAGTAAAATCTCAAATGAGGTCATTAGTAAACGACTTGCTGAAAGCCCAGAAAAAGCTGGATGAAGAGGTACGCATGAAGAAGTCTCTTCAGGAAAGATGTCTGGACTTGGAACAAAAGCTGGCTAACGCCCAGCTGGGTATGGAGGAAATAGAAGACCCTCTCGCTGGCCTAGATCAGGACGACACCGAATATTACTATGTCCTGTCCTGCCCAACTTGTAACTTCGACTCCCACCATACAGAAATCATGGAGGAGCACCGAAAGTCTACGGAACATCGGGAGAAGGTGGCTCTACTACGGAAAAAGGAGGGAGAGAAGGAAGAACTGCGCATGCAGCTGGCAGCTGACAGTGGAGCCCAGAGAGTCTCCAAGAAGCAGAAAAGGAAAAGTCGAAACAGAAGATGACCCATCTGAACCATTATTACCTCTACCAGATCACACACGTGGTCCCTCCGAACGGAGCCAATTCAGTTCGGAAGTTCAAACTGTTAAATCCATGGAAGGACTATTGAATGAGTCACTCCAGCAACGTGAACCGACTCCACCACAGAGATTGAATCTGTGAACTGTTTTCCGCAGAGACTGAATCTGTGATCTGTTTTGACATGAAGTTATCTATGTATCTATGTTATTCTGTTATGTAAACCTGAAGTTATATATGTATATATGTTATTACGTTATGTTAAATGGGGAGATGACTGTAAAGCTAGGAAGGGAGGAATGTTGTGTATGTAATATGTGTGCTACTTTGAACCTATGGACAGGACTGCACTACTTGTTGGGCGTAGTGATACGCAGTACCACTCCTGGCCATAGGGGTATAAATAGTACTGTGGGTACTGATCTCCCCTCAGTTCCCGCCTGTGGGCATGAAGTAAAGACCTACGTATAGTCCCTACCTCCAACCAGTAAAGACCTGTTTGAGTTATACGTTTAAGTCTTTGTGTTAATTGTTCAATACAATGCACATACTTAACAAAAACCACAGTGCGGGTTCAGAGCTGCTGGCATGAAACCTATAAATTGTACCATGGAGGCAATGGCACAGGCCATGTTCCCCCGCAGGTAGCATATATAGGAGGTGGGACATATTGTGTCACCACAGGAGCGCTCCACTACCAGCATGGACAGCATAGCTTAGTTAGTGACAGCAGTTTCTGTTTTAAACCCGAGGCAGAAGTTCAAGTGGCCCAGGAATGAATTGTCCCCATTCCTGAACCCTCCACTGTTCACCTCACTGTAAAAGAGAATTTTACCAACCTGCAAAAGTATGTAGCGCATTTCGGCTACGAAATTCCCCCTCTCCCAGAACATCTTACCAAAATACTCAAAGTAGTTATAGTTTCACAGAAACATTTTTACACTCTGGAGCAGAAAACAGTAGAGATAGGGACTAAGATATTGGACATTGTAGTTCCACCCTGGTGGGACATTTTCAATAATATAGAGGTCCCTTCGTGGATCAGACTGGCTTCCCACATTCTCGTGGTTTGCCAGTTGGGGATAGTATTGTACCTAGTATGCACTCAGTGCAAGGGAAAGGGTCAGATACTAGAATTCTGAAACCAAAGGACCTGGAAGGAACATTATGTTAAGGTGAAGGGAGATAAACCTGTTTGAATTTGCTGTTTGTATCGTTGATTAAAGATTGTTGTTTTTTTAAGTTCTTTTATTGTTTGTTATAAAGATGATGTGTACCAAGTGGTGCAGGGGTGTCAGACCCCTCTGTGCTTGGATGTGTGTAAACGACTGTAATTATTCTATGTATGCTTATGTACACTACATTTTTACAGAATGGGAAATGCATGTGTCGTGGGTATCTTAGATAGGTAATTACAGGGGAAGGTTGACTATGGAGTTTCAGAAATTTTGCTCACCTCATCAGGATGATACTTAAAGCAAGTTTAGTATCAACAGGGGGGAGTGTAAGTCCAGGGCTCTCAAAATTCTCACACTCCCCAAATTATGGATCAAGGGACCATGTTTTGGACAAGTTATTAAAAACAGGGTATGGGGAGTAGGCAGGGACAGGGTACTGAATTTGGATGATCAGCCATGATCTCATTGAATGGCGGAGCAGGCTCGAAGGGCCGAATGGCCTACTCCTACTCCTATCTTCTATGTTTCTATGTTTCTGCAGCCTCGTGACCAAACCGACAGGATTTTTAAAGCAGGGCTCTGCAGACAGGCAGGCCCGGAGACGAAACTTAAAATGCAGGAATCTGTGAGGAGGTCTCTGTGGAGACAGACAGCCAAAGTAAACACAGAATATGCATTCATTCGATTTGTATCAAATCAAGCTAGAATGGGCCTAAAATCGTGGCCATTATGTTTCTGCATATTTAATCGGTAACAGCTCACAGTAGCCATCAAGTCAGGATGGGGACAATTAGGTTTCATCCATGACAAACAACCAGGACATCGGGGCCATTAGACCCGGAGACAACTACTCCACAAGTTGTTAAAATAAATGGCTGTAATCAGTTTAAACAAGCCCGCCAAGAGTTAGACACAGGGACTGACCTGATTTGTCGCACAGATAAGGAGTTGAAGAACGGGTATAATTGTAGGCCCATCAGTGGTAATTGCTCTCTTGGCTCTTGCCCTTAGCTCTTGGCTCTTGGCTCTTGCCCTTAGCTCTTGGCTCTTGGCTCTTGGCTCTTGCCCTTAGCTCTTGGCTCTTGGCTCTTGGCTCTTGCCCTTAGCTCTTGCTGCTGCCTCTCGTTCTCGTGCCCTGGCCTCGTGGCGGGCTCTCTTCTCACTCCCCGCACCGCTCAACAACCAAGGACGCCCATTACACCGAGGCCAAACACGGGAGGAGAACGAGACCCGAGTTCAAAACCACACAGGACACACAGGCCACAAACGGGCAGACGAGATGAGACGAGACGAAGAAGAAGGTAAACCGATAAGAGCAGAGATGGGCAGCGAAAGATGCATTGGAGAAAACCAAACGCCTAGTTATAAGCTGGCGTTTGGTGAATAAGTTGGCGTTGCATGCATGGACAGTAAAACCCTGTTGTGATTAATAAGCTGGCGTTCAAAGAATGGGTAGCAGCGCCCATGACGAATAAACTGGCGTTCGAAGCATGGGTAGTAAAATCTTTTAGACGGTAAAAACCGCCAACCGACCCCCAACCGTAACATTACCGCCGACGACCGCCCGAGGGAGAAGAAGAAGAAAACCCATTGCGACTCGACGACGATGGTAGCTGAGGAAAAGGAGGGTGCTTCGCATCAACAGCTCCAGCACCGCGCCCTGAGACCACATGGCGACGGGATACCCCAAAGGACAGCAAGAGCGGACCTCAAAACCAACCCAATTAAAGCACCAGGTTTTGGATTGATGAGCATGAATTCCTTGCCCCTCATAGCTTAATCTAGTTAGGTACAGGGGGTGGGATTAAGGATAAGGGGATTGTTAATGTAATTGTTTTCCCTCGATGTGCCGTGTGTTCCACATTCCCATATAAGTGTAATTGTTTATGCCTGTATTTTTCATACCAGTAATTTTCATAAGATTGTTTTATTCTGCTTTTAATAACATTTTGGTTTTCTTACACCAAACCACTTGTCTACTCGATTTTCTGTATCGCCGCCTGTACCTAAGTCCGGTGTCTAGAACCAAGGGGTGTGGGAGCAATTTGAACCACTCAAAAGACAGTCAGAGCTGAAGCTGACTGGGTGCACGCCACCCCCCTTACAGGGCTAACAAGGAAAGGGAATACACATTAAATGGTAGGACACTGAGTAGTGTAGAGGAACAAAGGGACCTTGGAGTGCATATCCACAGATCCCTGAAGATAGCAGGCCAGGTAGATAAGGTGGTTAAGAAGGCATACGGAATGCTTGCCTTTATTAGCTGTGGCATAGAATACAAGAGCAGGGGGGTTATGCTTCAACTGTATAAAACACTAGTTAGGCCTCAGCTAGAGTACAGCATGCAGCTCTGGTCACCACATTACAGGAAAGATGTGATTTCACTAGAGATCGTACAGAGGAGATTTACAAGGATGTTGCTGGGAGTAGAGAATCTTAGTTATGAGGAAAGACTGGATCGGCTGGGTCTGTTTTTCTTGGATCAGGGGAGACTGAGTGGAGACCTTATTGAGGTGTATAAAATTATGAGGAGCATAGATAAAGTGGATAGAAAGGATCTATTTCCCTTAGCAGAGGGGTCAAAAACCAGGGGGCACAGATTTAAAGTAATTGGTGGAAGGTTTAGAGGGGATTTGAGGGGAAATGTCTTCACCCAGAGTGTTGTGGGGGTCTGGAACTCACTGCCTGAAAGGGTGGTAGATGCAGGAACCCTAACTACATTTAAAAAGTACTTGGATGTGCGCTTGGGATGCTGTAACCTGCAGGGCTACGGACCAAGAGCTGGGAAGTGGGATTAGGCTGGATAGCTCTTTGTTGGCCGGCGTGGACACGATGGGCCAAAATGGCCTCCTTCCGTGCTGTAACTTTCTATGATTCTATGATTCAATAAAACAATTAGAAGCTAAGTGCCTGTTTGTTTAGTTTATGTTGTTATTTTGTTGGCATTTGTATGTATCTTTGATGTAGTATGATTTATTGGTAATATGCATGGAATGTAGTAATCAAAGGTGAAATTTGTTATAAGATATGTAAGGGAACGACTGTTTAGCAGCTCACACTAGAATCATGAAGAGTGGTGTCTTAGCAGCTTGCTCTCATACTGGAATGATGTAGTATGAAAAGATCTATGCACTCATACTGGTTTGTGCATAGTCTGAGTTTTCAATAAATGCTAGATCCTGCATTACTACAACTAAGTGTGTATGTAATCTGACATTTAAAGTAATGAGATGAAAAGAACAAGGAAGCAGTCCAACAATATCCAGCTTGCTATCCATTCTGCTACTGGCCTTAGTCATGAGTCTACCATGCGGTACCTTATCAAAGTATTTCTGGAAATCCAAATATATTACATCTACTGCATGACCCTTAGCTACCCTTTGTGTTACTTATTGAAAGAATTCAAAAAAGTGAATCAAGTAGACACTCCCTTTGGGAATCCGTGCTGACTACTCTTTATTATATTTTCAGTTTCTAGATTGACATTAATTGTTTGGCCCTGGGTACATCTTCTGAGACTTCATGGCCTAGAAATTGGCCCACTTACCACCACGAGTTTTCACCATGATCCGGTCCGAAAATGGCGGCTGCCACTCTAGTGCCCTTCTGTGGTGTGGGACTCGGTGGCTGCCATTTTGGTGAGGTCCTTAGTGCTGCTGAAGAAGAGAACGGGAAAGCAAGAGGTGCAAGCGAGAAGGAGGATAACATTTGAGGATACCAGCATCTAGCATCCTTTCGGCCTTGCCGCTGGCCTGCCAAGAATGGCCAGCACTGTCTCCTCCAAGGGGGTGATTGGTACAGATTGTTGGTAGGTGAGTGATTGGTGGGGGGGAGTCATGCATTGATTAGTGTGTGAGGCTAGTGATGCAGTTGGTAGGAGATGGCTTTTGAAGATGCATTCACTGACATTGACCACTGGTCTGAGGTCATGAAGCTTCTTTGGGCACTGGAGCCTGGTGGTGGGGGTGACACTGACGGCCTCGGTGATCTGGTCCCAAATCATTCTTTCTGGAGGGCCCGCTGGCCGCTGTGGGTAGAGGACCTCTCTTGCACTGTTGACCCTCTGCACAAAGCTGGAGTGCTGTGTGTGAGACACCCTGGATGCCTCTTCTCTGGCTTGCTGAGCCAATTGTATTAGTGCTGATGCACTTTTCCCTTTATTTAGGTACGGAAGGCAATTCAGCTTTAAGAGCTGACAACTCCCATTTGGGAATTCCTTTTAATGTTAATTTTTTTTTTTCAGAAGGCAGTTGAGCTGTGAGGGCTAAACCTGAATATTTTTATCATTTTTATTTTTATCATTTCAGAAGGCCTTTTAAGAAAACGACAATGCATTGCCCTTTTAAGATCCCACAATGTTTTGTGAAATCACAGCCTCACTTTCAGAGTCTGTTGAAGCTGCAACGTCCCTTGGACAAGCCACATTGGGGCCTGATGCTGGGACGAACACAACCAGGAGGACAATACATGGTGCGTTTAGCACTGGGTTAATGATCAGTCGTCCCCTGCGCCAATTTTTCAGTCCTGCTAGCACCACCAATTTTGGCAGCCGTTAACCCCTGGCTGTGGTGTCACTGGCAGCTTTCGTGACAGCCACGAATTTCTAGGCCCATATCTGGTATGACCACCAATTGGACAATTGAATGCACAAGTCAGCACACCCGATTCTAGATACTCCCAGTTTTCCAGGGACAATAGCAACCTCTGGAGATCAGCCGCTGTCTACAACCATCCTACTTTATGGGAAATAATTGGTAAATGAACACAGGTAAATGTGAGGTACTTTTGGTTACAAGAATAGGGAGGTCACTTATCACTTGGAGGGTGCGAGTCTAGGTGGGGTAGAGGAACAAAGGGATCTCGGAGTACAAATACACAAATCACTAAAAGTTGTGTCACAGGTTAGCAAGGCCATAAAAAAAGCAAACCAAGCACAAGGTTTATTTCTAGAGGGATAGAATTGAAAAGTAGGGAAGTTATGCTAAACCTGTATCACACCTTGGTTAGACCACACTTGGATTACTGCGTGCAGTTCTTGTCACCATATTATAAAACGGATATAGAGGCACTGGATAGGGTGCAGAGAAGATTTACAAAGATGATACCAGAAATGCGAGTGTATACATATCAGGAAAGGATGAACAGGCTAGGTCTCGTTTTGTTTGAAAAAAGAAGGCTGAGGGGTGACCTGATAGAGGTCTTTAAAATTATGAAAGGATTTGATAGAGTGGACTCTGGGCTCGATTTTCATTGAGCCATGGAGTCGGGCTTGGAGGCGTGCGGGGGTTAAAATCGCAAAAACTGGCGGGCGGGACCCACCTCTCGCCTGGTTCCCGATTCCGAGCAATTTTAACTCAGGCGTGTCTGATGGTCCCGACTCCGTCCCGCATCCAACAGGCGGAACTGGTCATTAAGGCCCTTAATAACCACTAAATGGCCTCTATAATCCTATTTTAAAAGGCCCTTGCAAATTTAACCCTTTTCCCATGTAAAACACGCCTGGTGGGAAACACGAATGTGAAACCTGGCAGGAGCACTATTGGATTGCTGAGTATCAACTGCAGGTCAACCGTTAAAGAGGAGATTTGATCAGCCATCATTTGCAGGTGGCAGGACTTGGTGGTCTCAGGTCTGGGGCAACTTTTAGAAGACTTAACCACACCTGTGGAGGTTGGAGCCTGACACCCATCTCCAGTGTGACCTCCTGGGAAACCCCTCTCGCCACCTTCACTCAGTGCTTCCTCAACGGAGGGATATACCAGAAGCATGGGAGCCATTTATTTCCTTCCCATCTGGGCATTAGAGGAGCTCGAGCACCAGCCGCGGCACCAGCAGAACCAGGAACAACAGCAGCACCAGCAACATCAGCAGCAGCAGGAGTGCCAGGCTGTTGCTCACCCACCTGAAGCTGCACAGGCCAGAAGGGGCCAGTGCCTGGAAGTGGCTGGAAAGCACCTTGCTGCACATCAGGGGGTCCATGGGGACCCGTATCTGCAATGGCAGTCCTACTCAGAAGGACTTCCATGAAGGTCTGGTTTCTCTGTTCAATAGATGCCCATCGCTCCTCAAGAGATGTCATTCTATTCTGAACAATGACCATACCCTGGCGACTAAGCTCCTCCATGGCCGTAGCCATCCTCTCCTCTACGGTAGCCATCCTTTCCATGGGTACCACAGGGATCGGTGCTGGGTCCCTTGCTGTTTGTGGTCTACATTAATGACTTGGATATGAATGTAAAAGGTATGATCAGTAAGTTCGCGGATGATACAAAAATTGGTAGGGTGGTAAATAGCGAGGAGGGTAGTCTCAGTCTGCAGGACGATATAGATGGGTTGGTCAGATGGGCGGAACAGTGGCAAATGGAATTTAACCCGGAAAAGTGCGAGGTGATGCACTTTGGGGGGACTAACAAGGCAAGGGAATACACAATGAATGGTAAGACCCTAGGCAAGACGGAGGGTCAGAGGGATCTGGGTGTGCAAGTACACAGATCCCTGAAGGCGGCGGAACAGGCGGATAAGGTGGTAAAAAAGGCATATGGGATACTTGCCTTCATTAGCCGAGGCATCGAATATAAGAGCAAGGAGGTGTATAAAACACTGGTTAGGCCACAGCTGGAATACTGTGTGCAGTTCTGGTCGCCACACTACAGGAAGGATGTGATAGCTTTGGAGAGGGTGCAGAGGAGATTCACCAGGATGCTACCAGGGTTGGAGCGCTTCAGCTATGAAGAGAAACTGGGCAGATTGGGTTTGTTTTCCTTGGAGCAGAGGAGGCTGAGGGGGGACATGATTGAGGTGTACAAAATTATGAGGGGCATAGATAGGATGGATACTAAGGAGCTTTTTCCCTTAGTAGAAGGGTCAATAACTAGGGGGCATAGATTCAAAGTAAAGGGCGGGAGGTTTAGAGGGGATTTGAGAAAGAACTTTTTCACCCAGAGGGTGGTTGGAGTCTGGAACTCACTGCCTGAAAGGGTTGTGGAGGCTGGAACCCTCACAACATTCAAGAAGCATTTGGATGAGCACTTGAAATGCCATAGCATACAAGGCTACGGACCAAATGCTGGAATATGGGATTAGATTAGACAGGGCGTGATGGCCGGCGCGGACATGATGGGCCGAAGGGCCTCTATCCATGCTGTATAACTCTATGACTCTATGACTCTAGGTTGCCATCCTTTCCGTGGTGATGCTTTCATGCGCCAATGACTCCACAAAGGCTCTGCTCATGTTCGCTATGGACTCCTCCATTCGCTCCACACTCGCAGCGACCCTGGAGACAAAACCTGCTGGAGACTCCTGCATCTGTTCCTGGAGTGCCAGCCCTGCTGATCTTATGGATGGACCCAGAGGCAGAGGGTCGACATGCTGCTGAGCCGAGCTGGCAGAGCCCTTGGCCCTCCGACTAGGACTCTCCACTGCTGTCCTTGTCTCCACAATCTGCTGATGCTCACAATAGTGGTAGGGGATTCTATCGTAAGGGGTACAGATAGGCGTTTCTGTGGCCGTAGTAATGACTCCAGGATGGTTTGTTGCCTCCCTGGTGCCAGGGTCAAGGATGTCACTGAACGGCTGCAGGGCATTCTGAAGGGGGAGGGTGAACACTCAGAGGTCGTGGTTCACATTGGGACCAATGACATGGGTAGGAAGAGGGATGAGGTCCTGCAGTAAGAATTAAGGGAGCTAGGTCGCAGATTAAAGAGCAGGACCTCAAAGGTTGTAATCTCTGGATTACTCCCGGTGCCACGTGCTAGTGAGTATAGGAATAGAAGGATAGAGCAGATGAATGCGTGGCTAAAGAGTTGGTGCAGGAGGGAGGGCTTTAGTTTCCTGGATCACTGGGCCTGCTTCTGGGGAAGGTGGGACTTGTACAAGTTGGACGGGTTGCACCTGAATCAGATCGGGACAAATATCCTTGCGGGGAGGTTTGCTAGCACTGTTCGGGGGGGTTTAAACTAAAATGGCAGGGGGTTGGGAACCTGAGCAGGGAGACTGAGGAAAGGGAAACAGGGATAAAACAAAAGATAGGAAGGAGAAAAACAAAAGTGGCAGTCAGAGAAATCAACGGTTTAAATCAAATGTGGCCACAGTAAATAATAATTCTAATAGGTCTAAGAGCATTAAAAAAACAAGCCTGAAGGCTTTGTGTCTTAATGCGAGGAGCATTTGTAATAAGGTGGACGAATTGGCTGCGCAAATAGAGGTAAACGAATATGATTTGGTTGGGATTACGGAAACGTGGCTCAAGGATGGCCAAGACTGGGAACTCAACATCCAGGGGTATTCGATATTCAGGAAAGATAGGCAAAAAGGAAAGGGAGGTGGGGTAGCATTACTGGCTAAAGAAGGGATTAATACAATTGTAATGAAGGATATTAGCTCTGATGATGTGGAATCTGTATGGGTAGAATTGAGAAATACTAAGCGGAGAAAAACATTAGTGGGAGTGGTATATAGACCTCCCAACAGTAAGGCGGAGGTTGGGGATGGCATTAAAAGGGAAATTAAAGAAGCGTGCAATAAGGGCACAGCAGTCATCATGGGTGACTTTAATCTACATATAGATTGGGCCAACCAAATTAGTAATAATACTGTGGAGGAGGAATTCCTGGAGTGTTTACGGGATGGTTTCCTGGACCAATATGTCGAGGAACCAACCAGAGATCAGGCCATCTTACACTGGGTATTATGTAACGAGAAAGGATTAATTAGCAATCTTGTTGTACGAGGCCCCTTGGGTCTGAGCGATCATAATATGATCGAATTCTTCATTAAGATGGAGAATGAAGTAGTTGACTCAGAGACTAGTGTCCTCAATTTAAATAAAGGAAACTACGATGGTCTGAGGAGTGAGTTGGGTAGGATTGATTGGGGAATGGCACTCAAAGGGTTGACGGTGGATAGGCAATGGCAAACATTCAAAGACCGAATGGATGAGCTACAGAATTTGTTCATCCCATTTTGGCATAAAAATAAAACAAAAAAGGTGACTCAACCGTGGCTAACAAGGGAAATTAGGGATAGCATAAGATCCAAGGAGATGACATATAAATTGGCCAGAAAAAGCAATAATCCTGAGGATTGGGAGCAGTTTAGGATTCAACAAAGGAGGACAAAGGGATTAATTAAGAAAGGGAAAATAGAATATGAGAGTAAGCTAGCAAGGAACATAAAAACTGACTGTAAAAGCTTTTATAGATATGTGAAGAGAAAAAGATTGGTGAAGTCAAGCGTAGGTCCCTTACAGTCAGAATCAGGGGAATTTATAATGGGAAACAAAGAAATGGCAGACCAACTAAATTCATACTTTGCTTCTGTCTTCACAAAGGAGGACACAAATAACCTCCCAGAGATGCCGGGGAACATAGGGCCTGATGAAAGGGTGGAACTGAAAGAAATCAGTATTTGTAGGGAAATGGTGTTTGGAAAATTGATGGGACTGAAGGCCGATAAATCCCCAAGGCCTGATAATCTACATCCCAGGGTACTTAAGGAAGTGGCCCTAGAAATAGTAGATGCATTGCTGGTCATCTTCCAGAACTCGATAGACTCTGGAACAGTACCCATGGATTGGAGGGTAGCTAATGTTACCCCACTATACAAAAAAGGTGGTCGAGAAAAAGCGGGGAATTATAGACCGGTAAGCCTGACATCGGTAGTGAGGAAAATGCTAGAATCTGTTATAAAAGATGTAATAGCAGAGCACTTGGTAAGCAGTGACAGGATCGGACAAAGTCAACATGGATTTACAAAAGGTAAATCATGCTTGACTAATCGACTGGAATTTTTTGAGGATGTAACTGGTAAAATAGATAAGGGAGAACCAGTGGATGTGGTGTATTTGGACTTTCAGAAGGCTTTCGATAAGGTCCCACATAAGAGATTAGCATGCAAAATTAAGGCACATGGGATTGGGGGCAAGGTATTGACTTGGATAGAGAACTGGTTGGCGGACAGAAAGCAAAGAGTTGGAATAAACGGGTCGTTTTCCGAGTGGCAGGCAGTGACTAGTTGGGTGCCGCAAGGATCGGTCCTAGGACCCCAGCTGTTCACAATATATTTTAATGATCTGGACGAGGGAATTGGATGTAATATCTCCAAATTTGCAGATGACACAAAGCTGGGTGGGAGGGTAAGCTGTGAGGAGGATGTCGTGAAACTCCAGTACGATTTGGACAGGTTGGGTGATTGGGCAGAAACATGGCAAATGCACTATAATGTGGATAAATGTGAGGTTATCCACTTTGGTGGCAAAAACAGGAAGGCAGATTATTATTTGAATGGCAATAGATTGGGAAAAGGGGAAGTGCAAAGAGACCTGGGTGTTCTTGTGCACCAGTCGCTGAAGGTAAGCATGCAGGTGCAGCAGGCGGTTAGGAAGGCAAATGGTATGTTGGCCTTCGTAGCAAGAGGGTTCGAGTACAGGAACAAGGATGTCTTGCTGCAGTTGTACAGGGCCTTGGTGAGACCACACCTGGAGTATTGTGTGCAGTTTTGGTCGCCTTACCTGAGGAAGGACGTTCTTGCCATGGAAGAAGTGCAGCGAAGATTCACCAGGCTGATACCTGGGATGGCAGGAATGACGTATGAGGAGAGATTGTGTCGATTGGGCTTATACTCACTGGAGTTTAGAAGATCGAGAGGGGATCTCATCGAAACCTATAAAATTCTGTCAGACCTGGACAGACTAGATGCAGGAAGGATATTTATGATGGCCGGGGAGTCCAGAACCAGGGGTCATAGTCTAAGGATAAGGGGTAAGCCATTTAGGACTGAAATGAGGAGGAATTTCTTCACCCAGAGAGTGGTGAACCTGTGGAATTCTCTGCCACAGAGGGCGGTGGAGGCCAGTTCATTAAATATATTCAAAAAAGAGTTGGATATATTTCTTAAGGCTAAAGGGATCAAGGGATATGGGGAGAAGGCAGGGACAGGGTACTGAATTTGGATGATCAGCCATGATCTCATTGAATGGCGGAGCAGGCTCGAAGGGCCGAATGGCCTACTCCTGCTCCTATCTTCTATGTTTCTATGTGAGCTGTGATACACCAGGTGACAACACTACTCTATGTCCCGAAGTTCCCACCGAGGTGTGAGTGTCTGCGCTGGTGCTGGTGCGCTGAATTCTGCTGACGCTGCGCCCTCAGCGGTTGCAGCTTCCTCTGAAGAGTCTGGCTGCTCAGCCTCTTCTTCCTGGCTAGGGGGAATGGATGCTTGTGATGGTCCTGTGTGGGAGTAAAGGAAAAAGTCAGAGATGTGATGCAAAGGTTACATGCACACAGCTTTTTGCAGATGCTCGTAAGTCCATGTGTTACAGCTTCACAATCATTATCAGCAATGGGGGGAGTTGTGGTGTGGGGGGTGGGGGGAGGTGTGGGGCGGGGGGTGCGAGGTGGTGTGGGGCGGGGGATAGGAGGGAGGTGTGGGGTGGGGGTGTGGGGCGGGGGAGGGGGGAGGCGGTGGGGGAGGGGGAGGTGTGGGGCAGGGGGTGGTGGTGGGGGGGTGGGGGTGAGGCGGGGAGGGGGTGGGGCGGGGAGGGGGCAGTGCGGCGGGGAGGGGGTTGTTTGGGGCGGGGATGTTGGTGGGGAGTGGGGTGGGGGAGGGGGGCTGTGGGGAGGGGGGGTGGGGTGGGGGGTGTTGGGCGGGCGGTAGTGGGAGGTGTGGGGCAGGGGAGGGGGTTGTGGGATGGGGGTGGTGGGAGCTGTGGGGCGGGGGAGGGGTGTGTGGGATGGAGGGTGGTGGTAGATGTGGAGTGGGGGAGGGGGTGTGGGGTGGGGGAGGACGTGTGTGATGCAGGGGGTGGTGTTGGTGTTGTGGGGCAGGGAATAGGGGGGTGGGATGGGGGATGTGGGGCAGGGGGATGGGGTGGAGCGGGGGATGGGGGGGTGGGGCGGGGGGCTGTGAGGGCGTGGGGCGTGGGGGGGTGGGCGGGTTTGGGAGGTAGGTGTGTGGTGGGGGATGGGGGGTGGGGCAGGGGTGTGGGGCGGGGGGATGGGGCGGGGGGATGGGAGGGTGTGGGGCGAGGTGGTGTTGTGGGGAGTGGGGTGGGGGAGGGGGGAGGTGTGGGGTGGGGGGATGGGGGTGTGAGGCGAGGTGGTGTTGTGGGGAGTGGGGCGGGGGGACAGGTGTGGGTTGGGTCGGCGGATGGGGGAGGGGGGATATGGGGATATGTGGGGTGGGGTGGTGGGGTGGGGAGAGGGGTGGGGCGGGGGATGGGGGGTGTTGGACAGGGGGAGGGGGGCGTGGGGCGGGGGAATGGGGGTGTTGGGTGGGGGAGGGGGGCAGTTGTGGTGCGGGGAGGGTGTCGGTGTGGGGCGGGGGAGGGGGACAGGTGTGGGACGGGGGGGAGGTATGGGGCGGGGGAGTGAGTCAGGTGTGGGGCGGGGGGAGGTGTGGGGCGGGGGAGGGGGACAGGTGTGGGGCGGGGGGAGGTGTGGGGCGGGGGAGGGGGACAGGTGTGGGGCGGGGGGAGGTGTGGGGCGGGGGAGGTGGACAGGTGTGGGGCGGGGGGAGGTGTGGGGCGGGGGAGGGGGACAGGTGTGGGGCGGGGGGAGGTGTGGGGCGGGGGGAGGTGTGGGGCGGGGGAGGGGGACAGGTGTGGGGCGGGGGGATGTGTGGGGCGGGGGAGGGAGTCAGGTGTGGGGCGGGGGGAGGTGTGGGGCGGGGGAGGGAGTCAGGTGTGGGGCGGGGGGAGGTGTGGGGCGGGGGAGGGGGACAGGTGTGGGGCGGGGGGATGTGTGGGGCGGGGGAGGGAGTCAGGTGTGGGGCGGGGGGAGGTGTGGGGCGGGGGAGGGAGTCAGGTGTGGGGCGGGGGGAGGTGTGGGGCGGGGGGAGGTGTGGGGCGGGGGAGGGGGACAGGTGTGGGGTGGGGGGAGGTGTGGGGCGGGGGGAGGTGTGGGGCGGGGGAGGGGGACAGGTGTGGGGCGGGGGGAGGTGTGGGGCGGGGGAGGGGGACAGGTGTGGGGTGGGGGGAGGTGTGGGGCGGGGGAGGGGGACAGGTGTGGGGCGGGGGGAGGT
This sequence comes from Somniosus microcephalus, assembly GCF_052327205.1. Taxonomy (NCBI): domain Eukaryota; kingdom Metazoa; phylum Chordata; class Chondrichthyes; order Squaliformes; family Somniosidae; genus Somniosus; species Somniosus microcephalus. Next base: position 71,184,452 of record NC_140996.1, on the reverse strand, counting down.
GTGGGGCGAGGGATGGGGACAGGTGTGGGGCGGGGGGAGGTGTGGGGCGGGGGAGGGGGACAGGTGTGGGGCGGGGGGAGGTGTGGGGCGGGGGAGGGGGACAGGTGTGGGGCGGGGGGAGGTGTGGGGCGGGGGAGGGGGACAGGTGTGGGGCGGGGGGAGGTGTGGGGCGGGGGAGGGAGTCAGGTGTGGGGCAGGGGGAGGTGTGGGGCGGGGGAGGTGTGGGGCGGGGAGGGGGACAGGTGCGGGGCGGGGGGAGGTGTGGGGCGGGGGAGGGGGACAGGTGTGGGGCGGGGCGAGGTGTGGGGCAGGGGAGGGAGTCAGGTGTGGGGCGGGGGGAGGTGTGGGGCGGGGGAGGGGGACAGATGTGGGGCGGGGGGAGGTGTGGGGCGGCGGAGGGGGACAGGTGTGGGGCGGGGGGAGGTGTGGGGCGGGGGAGGGAGTCAGGTGTGGGGCGGGGGGAGGTGTGGGGCGGGGGAGGGGGACAGGTGTGGGGCGGGGGGAGGTGTGGGGCGGGGGAGGGGGACAGGTGTGGGGCGGGGGGAGGTGTGGGGCGAGGGATGGAGGTGTGGGGTTGGGTGTGGGGTGGGGCTGGAGGTGTGTGGTGGTGGTGTGGGAGGGCGACAGGTGTGGGGCGGGGGATGGGGGTGTGGGGTGGGGGGAGGGGGGGAGGGGGTGTGTGGGTGGGTGTGGTGCGGGTGCGGGTGGTGGTGGTGGGGGGTCCGATATCACGTGGGAAACCCGGAAATAATTTCAGTGCATTTTACCGCAGCTGCCTGATTATCAGTTGACTTCCAGGCTTGCTGTCCAGTGCTAATTAGCAGGTGTGGCGCAGACCCCCATGGCTGGAGCTTGACGCCAGTATTTAAAGGGTCAATCTGAAGATTGCATTTAGAAGAGTTGGGTGGTTTGGCACAGAGGCAGTAACTTTACAATGGACTCAGGACACTGTCAGGCTCTGCCCCGTTTTAATGATGTCTCGCTTGATGCACTGCTGGAGGCAGCGAGGAGCCGGAGAGAGATACTGTTCCCCAGTAATGGGAGGAAGAAACCTGCTGCTGCTAAAAAGGAATGGCTGGAGGTGGCCCAAGAGGTCTGCAGCAGGAGCATTCTGCCACGCTCCTGGCTTCAGTACAGGAAGCGATTTAATGACCAAAGCAGGTCAGGAAAGGTGAGTACAGTTGCACATTCACCTACACCCTGCTGTGAACCTCACCTCCACCCCCTCACTCTGCCTTGTCAAGCCTTCTCTTTCTAAGCACTTACTCACATCCCCATCTATCCATCCAACACTGCCAATCACCTTCATCCTTATGCAATTTCCTGCCTTTCCGTGATAGTCACCCACACCAAAGGCACTGCATCCATTGAGTGAACACATGCCATTACAGTCACTCACAGGTCTGTTCTTTCCCTCATTGCAGGAGAAGAGTGCACAAAACGCAATGGAGAGGGAGAGAACCAAAGGTGATCCTCCACAGATCTCGCAGCTGACAACTGCAGAGGAGTAAGGATTGGAGATCAGTGGTGTGTGGGTGTCGCTAACCATCAGAAATGGGGAGATTGAGACCTCCCCATTACCTGGTGACAGAAGCAAATATCATCCAACAACATGTCGTACAACACTCAGTCATCTTGACTTGATTTCAGCAGCAAGTGAAATATAATCATCCTCATAATGATACGTTGTAACATTCTTACCTTGCCAGTACTAATTCATGGCCACAAAATTCCTCGTCTTAGCATTACCATTTAAGGCTGATTTCAGCAGAATGATGATGGCTGCCTCCCTTCTGGCCACTTCCGGCATGGACCGCGGCGGTCGCCATTTTGGGCAGGTCGGTAGCTGCCTGCGTGCGGCGGTAGAATTCAAATGAAGCAGATCGTAACATTAATCAATGCTGATTTGACGCATGACCTGCCATTTTGGATGTTGTCGTTCCAATGTACACCCTCTCCTAAACACAGCCAGCTGCATGAGGGACACACCACCAGTGATATTTAAAGGGATCGTCAACAACTTTCAGGTAATTTACTTTTTCATTTCTTCTGGCTCTGTAATTTTGTGGAACTGTTTGGAGCTTTCTAGAGTTGTTTAAAGTTGGTGAGGTGATAGGGAGTGATACAACAAGTGGAGAAGGTCTTGCTTCTGAATTCAAGGATTCTGGTCAGACCACTTGAGGGCTCTACTTGCAGTCCCCCTCGCGCTGCACCATGACAGATGAGAAGGAGCAGGGGCAGCAAAGAAGAGGACAAGCTGCTCGCAGAGTAAGGAGGAGGGGGGCAGGAGGGCTCTCTCCCACCTACAATTAAGCGAGGAGCAGTGTATTCGGAGGCTCTGCTTCACGAGGGAGATCGTCACAGAACTCTGCCACGTCCTTCAACCAGACCTGCAGCCTCAGAGCAGGGCAGTGGCTCTTAAGGCGGCCGTGGCCCTCAATTTTTTTGCCACTGGATCCTTCCAGGCTAAAACAGGCGACATACTTAACATCTTACAGTTCGCTGTCCATCGTTGCATCCAGGAGGTCACAGAGGGGCCTACTCCAGAAAAAGGGACTTCATTATCTTCTCTCTAAACAGAGAGAAGCAGGAGGCACATGTGGCTTTGCCAGGATATCAGGTTTCCCCATGGTGCAGGGCACCATTGACTGTACGCACGTGGCTTTGCGGGTGCCGCATATCAATCCTGAGATGTACTGCAACCGCAAAGGCTACCACTCTCTTAATGTACAGTTGGTGTGCGACCACGCCCAGCACATCATGATGGCGAATGCCCGATGTCCTGGCAGCAATCATGATGGCTTCATCTATAAGGTTTGCAAAATTTCTACATTTCCCCAAAGGTTGTTATTAATAAACGGGACCCTGCGTGGACATTTTAAATCAAAAAGGGTACCCAAGATGGCGTCCGTGCCTCGTGGCAGAAAGCCTGTGAGATTTTAAAACTGGACTCTGCAACGCAGACAGCTTGTGGATCGAAACCAAAGCTGCAGTTTCCGTGAAGAGAGACTTTGTATTTAGAAACCAGACAGGACTTTGAATTATGTATTAGACCGAATTGGAGACAAATATAAATTCAGTTAGGGCTATAGTTAAGGCCATCAAGCAGTTTACATATATAATCGGAAACAGATTAAGAGAGCCATCGAGGCTGGACAGGCCCATCAAGGAACATTCATGACAAAACAATTAAATTATCGGGCCGGTAGATGCAATTACTGGCCATCTAAAAACAGTTAGTATGGATCACTACCATTATTTAAAATAGCCCGCCAGGATTAAGACAAAGAATTAACCTGATTTGGCGCGCAGATAAGGGTTTTCGAAAAGAGTATAATTGAAGGCCCCGGGTAGCAATCTCTCTCTCTCTGCTCGACTCTTCTGCCCCTCACCCTCGTGGCTGTCACCCTTTCCCCGTCCCACGCTTACCCCCTGGCCTTTGCCCGTGCCTTTTGCCACTCCATCTGGAAATCGCCCCGGCACTGCATCGGGCGGACACAGACAATTCAGGCCAGGCGAGGCGGGACGCGACGAGGGGAGGAGGGAAGACCAACTGAGGAAGACCAACTGAGGAGATGAGCTGAGGAGACGAACTGAGGGTAGGCTTTGAATCATCGGGCCTTCAGTCTCAGCCAACCTGCGACTATCTTTATACAAACTCAAACTGTCAGCCGAAGAAGAGGAATCATCCCTGCAAGGTAAAGTACCCAAACAGAGACTTTAACTTTGGGGTACTCGAACCTGGACAACGCCCTTGCAGCGCCCAGAGCCCACGTGATGACAGCAGGCTCCAGAGAGCACCAAGAGCGAACCCTGAACCCCACCGCTGTTTTGAGTCCAACAAACCCTTTTGATTGGTGAGCATAAATTCTGGCCCCTCATAGCTTAATCTAATTAGGTATAGGGGGTGGGATAAGGATAAGGAGATTGTTAAGATAGTTGCTTTCCCTCGATGTGCGTGTGTTCCCCATTCCCTGTATAAGTATAGTTATTTGTATTTGCCTGTAATTTTATATACTGGTAACTTCTCATAAGACTGTATTAACTTTTCCTGTTTAATAAAATCCTGAGTTTTGCTTAATCCAAACCACCTGTGTACTCGAGTCTTTTCTGTATCACTACCTGTACCTAAGTCCGGTGTCGCGAATCTCAGGAGCGTGGGAGCGATTTGAACCGCTCACGGGCAGTCAGAGGCATAACTGACTGGGCTCACACGCCACCCCCTACAGAATGGCGACCACGGCAGGACACCGGCAACAGGGTTGCGATAGAGTAGACAATGGTTCGGATGAGCGAACCGTGATGGAGGAAAGGATTTCTGATTATGTGTTTAGCAAGGTGAATTTCACTAAGAAGTGGATCACCACTCTGTTAAAGGCTGGGCGTCCGGTTGATGCAGCAGCTAAGTGGACAGAGGGAAAGGAACGTAAGAAGTCCTTAGAGAAGGCAGTTTGACTGATGTGCTTTAAAAAGCAGGTCCAGCTTTTGGACAGGCTCGTTGCAGCACAGGCAGTCGAGTTAAGGGAGTCAGCCCTGGAGATCCAGGATAAGGCTCTCACAGGGGAGACGTTATTAGCAGCTTTGCAGGCTTTGAACCAAGAAAGAGTGCATTTAGTGGGAGAACACAAGGCCCAGTTGGAATACCTACGGTGCCAAGTCACCGTGGCCAAGGGAAATGAGTTAAGGTTGTGGGAGAAAAACGCCCGCTTGGCAAGGCAGATTAGGGAACAGGAAGAGAGAGTGCAGGAGGTAAAAGCCGCTTACAAGCTAGCAAGTGGACAGGGGTTTGAGGAGGCAGACCACGGCCCCTGTAGAGAGAGGATAGAAAATCTGAGCCGGGCCCTCCGGAAGGCAAAAGGCATGGTATGCCTCATAAGCCCAAAGGCAGGCCAGGCAGATTTTATGGGGAACGAGGGGAGGACAGTTCCAACGTCACCGGTAGTGCCCAGGGACAACCCGGTTGAGAGAGAGGAGGCCTCATGGCCACCACTCGTAGCACCAAGTTTCAGTGAGGTTTGGCAGCAAGGGGGGGTGGAACTTGAAGTGGAGCCAGAGGTGGAGGCGGAGGTAGAGGAAACCCCACCTGAGAGGCCGGCGCTGGGACTGATGTGCCCAGCGCGGCATCGGAGGTTCGGCCCACCCGCCAATGGTGACAATGAGGGACCCCTCCAAAACCAGTTCGTGTTACCCTTTAACACCCAACAGCTCAGGGTTATGGTCAACCGTATCCCGAAGCTTTCCGCAAAGGGAGACCCCTCGATCCACTTCAGGGAAATAGAGCAGACCACCAGCGTCAACGACTGCGATGACGCTGAGATGGCCAAGATGCTGCTATTCTCCCTGGAGAGTAATCTCCTCCAATCCCTCTCTGATGAGTGTAAAAGGGGGCAGAGTGGGTATGAGGAGCTTAGAGATGAGGTTCTAGAGGCCATGGGGATGGATGAGGGAAGTCCTTTCTCCCGCGTGGAGAAGACGATCCAGCTTTCTGGGGAAACCCCGCAGGCTTTTGCGGACTGGCTGTGGCCGGTGTACCGGAAGGCTTGCCCAGGGACACCGGGCTGGGCGTTCCTGAACGGGGATTCCCTGACCCATTGGCTCCGTTGCCTGGTGGCGAACAGCTTGCCACAGGTCCGGGCCAAGGCAGAGGCCTGGTTCGACCCCAAAGATCCCCAGACCACAGAACTCACGGTAATTAGGCAGCTCACTCTGGCTTACAAAAACGGTAGGGGAGCTGATGCACACCCGCCCAAGGGAAACTTGCATGAGATAAAACCTGGACCGGGTAGGAAAGAGTGGCACCAGGAAGGGAATAACCCCCCCAACACAAAGACCAATTGTTACAGGTGTGGGAAGGATGGTCACTGGCAGAAGGAGTGCAAAAACCCTTGGAAGGTTAACAAGGGAAAGCATCCCACAGCCCCAGCCCAAAAGGTGGGGGCTGGGACCCCTTCCGCAGAGGTCGAGTCACTTTTGGACGACATGAGGTCTTTACTGACTGGCCAGGGGAGAGTAGCAGCCGCTAGCGGTGCTCTCACCCCATCAGCCCCATCCAACCCACAGCCGTGACTAGAGCCAGCGCAGCCTGTTTATCTGTGTTCGCTCCGATATGATGAGTGGAAAAGACCCCTTTTGGAGATGGAGGTGGAGAAGGTGACAAGGACTTACCTGTTAGACACGGCGGCATCATGCACCGTGGTCTACTCAGCTAATCCCATCGCCTCAGCTCTCTCCAGCGGTGTCCCATACAGTCTATCAGGGTTCACGGGTAGGGAACAGGCCAGCTCGTTTTCCATCCCGCTCGCCATTCGGATAGGACCGCTCCACTCCAAGTGGACGTGTGTCCTGATGAAATGGGACGTGGAGGGTGGAAGAGGGGTCCTGGGGGCTGACTTTATCGTAGGTCGCGGGATCCTAGTGGATTTGAGGAATCACTACCTTTGGGGGGCAGGGAAAGTAAAGAACGGTGAGATAGTAGTAATCCCGGGAAAGGAAGGGAAGGGGACCCTCTGCAGCATGAAGCCCAAAGAGGATTATAACCTCGGGCTCATGGTCAGCAACACCCCACCAGAGTTCCAGGCATTTGTGCAGGCCCACCTGGCCACATTTACCACTCACAAACACGACTGCGGGAGGGTCACAGGGTTTGAGGTCAGCGTAGACGTGGATCCCATGGCCCGACCACAGAAGCAGTATAACTTCTCCAGGGAAGCAGAGCCAGACATGGAAGCAGCCATGTCCTCCTTAGTGCAGCAGGGAGTTCTGCGACCGATAGCTACCCACGTGAAATCTCCGTTATGGCCGGTCAGAAAGCCGGACAATTCCTGGAGGGCCACGGTGGACTATCGGGTGCTCAATAGTAGCATCCCAGCCTGCGCACCCACAGTAGCAGCAGTTGCCGACCTCATCGGTAGTATTCCAGCATCCACGACAACTTTCACGGTGCTGGATATTTCAGATGTGTTTTGGTCCATCCCTGTAAGGAGGGAGGATCAGTACAAGTTTGCCTTGACGTTTAAAGGGCAACAGTACATGTGGAACTGTTTGCCACAGGGCTTCCATAACAGCCCCAGCATTTTCCATCAGTGCATGACCGACAGTTTGAAGGATTTTAGCCAGCCCAGACAGCTAGTTCAATATGACCTGCTCCTGTTTACTGATTCAAAAGAGGAACATGGCCCGCTATTGGCCGAACTGCTGGAGCTGCTTGGGCAGAAGGGTTTCAAGATAAATCCCAAGAAGGCGCAGATCGGCCAGCAGGAGGTGAAATTCTTCGGTCTGACCGTGCGCGCAGGAGAAAGGGCTATAGATAAGGCTAGGAGAGAGGCGGTACAAGAACTACCGGTCCCTAACACAGTAACGGGTGTGAGGTCGTTCCTAGGGCTAACCGGGTACTGTAGAGACTTCATTGAGGACTATGCAGCCACCGCAGCCCCTCTGCTCCGACTCCTACACAAGGGAGTGGAATGGCTTTGGGATGAGGGTTCCCAGGCAGCATTTGTCAGGCTCAAGAAGGACTTGCAGACCGCGCCAGCTTTAGGGGCCATAGATGTGGGGAAAGAGTTATTCCTGGAAGTAGCAGCCAGCGGGGACAGCCTCAATGCTGTGCTGCTCCAAGAGCGGCACGGCTGGCTGCGGCCGGTGGTCTACTCCTCCAGGATACTCACTGATGTGGAAAGGAGCTATTCCAATTGTGAGCAGCATCTTTTGGCCACACATTGGGCTGTGAAATGATCATTGATCTTCACAGGCACCTCTCCCATCACCCTCCTCACCCATCAGACACCCACCCAGATGCTTCTGGACGGGAGGATCAAGGATGGAACAGTGAGCAGTGCCTGCATTGCCCGCTGGACCTTGCTCCTCTCACCGATGGATCTGAAGGTGAAGGGTCTCTGTGAGCCAAAGCTCGCAGCCAGCATGGTATATCCTGGAACAGCCCATCGGTGTTCCATTGAAGGGGTTTGGGAAGTAAACATAGGTTTACGGGCCGGGATACATCCCACAGACGGCGAAATCTATGTAGACGGTTCCAGCACAGTATCTGCTGGCGAGCGTCTCACGGGGTGTGGAGTTTATGACCCAGCGGCAAACATTGCCCTGGCGATTAAGCTCCCCAGCACCATGCGCGCCCAGCAGGCTGAACTGTCCGCGGTGGTGTACTTTGTTACACACCCTGAAATCTTCCCCACTGCATACACGATTTGCTCGGACAGCATGTTCACGTGCAATTCGTGTACGGAATACCTAGCCATCTGGTCCCACCGCGGATATACCTCCGCTGACGGGAGACCCCTCACAGTAAAGCCCCTGCTGGAAAAGATCCTGGCAGCAATGGGGGAGGAAGGTGAGGTTTTCATCCACAAGGTGAAGGCCCATTCCTCCACAGAACCCCGCAGCCAAGGCAACCAGCAGGCTGACTTGCTCGCCAAGGAGGGTGTCCGCACAGGCACTTTCTGGGACCCATTTGGGTCCAGCCCCATGGCGGCGGTCAGAGGCAGGGATGGGACCCAAGGGAGTGCAGAGGTAGCATTAGCCCCGGACCTTAAGACGGTCCAAGCCCAAGACCCCGTCCTCAAAGCAGTCTTCAGCGCTGTAGGGAAAGGGAGTAGAAGGTCCGTACGGCACAGTGACCCTCTCCGTTAAAGAGGGAATGCTGTTCCGGGTGGGACAGTGGGTTGTGCTGCAGCAGCACCGGAGGGAATCTCTTCAACTGGCCCATGAGGGTCCAGGAGCGGGACACCCCAGGCCTGAGACCACCTGGCAACGGGTGGAACAGGCGGGCTGGTGGCCGGGACTCAGGGACGATATCCGTGAGTTCTGCGCAGGCTGTCTTGTGTGCACTGCAAACAACCCTGACCCCCACAAAAGGAAGGTCCCTATGGGACACGTCAGGATGTTAGAGGGACCATGGCAGTCGATACAAGTCGACTACATCGGGCCCCTGCCCACCACCCAGGGAGGTTATAAGTACTGCCTAGTCCTGGTGGACGTGTTTACCAAATGGGTAGAGGCCTTCCCCTGCAGAACTGCCACAGCTCTGGGTACTGCCAGGATCCTTGTCCGGGAAGTGTTCTCGAGGTGGGGACTACCACAGTTTGTGGAGTCCGACTAAGGGAGCCACTTCACCGGATGCTCTTAGGCATTGAGGGGAAATGGCACGTAGCCCACAACCCGCAGTCATCCGGGATTGTAGACAGAATGAATCGGACCCTGAAAGAAAGGTTAAGAAAGGAAACGGTGGACTCGCCCCGTAAATGGGCCGAAGTCCTACCGTTGGTTTTGATGGGGATCCAGGCCAGCCAGTCTAAAAGCACGGGGTACTCCCCGTACGAGCTAATGACTGGCAGGGTTATGCGGACCCCCACCCATGTACTAGCCCCGGTGCTTACGGAGGGTCAGCTCAGGGAGGTAAACCGGGACAGGTTTGCCCGAAACCTCTGAGCACCTGAAGCAGGTCCATGAGCAGCGGCTGGGAACATGGGAAGGCAGCATCGGAGTAACCGATTGCTGCTCGAACTGAGAAAGCACCACGAGTGGGAGGTAGGAGATCAGGTTATGGTGAGGAATTATGCCTGAATAGGTAGTTTGGAGCCATTATACATGGGGCCCTACAGTTTTGTAGATAAAGTCAGCCCCATGGTATACGCCATGCCATATCAACCAGTGTAAGCTGTTTACACCGGAAAGGGGAAAGCAGCCAGTTGGGGAAAGGTCTGAGGATAAAGATCCTCAGCCTGCAGCAGGAGCGAGTCCACAGACCGCACAGTCAGGCGCTGTGGCTTGCTTGAAGGGAGGGGCCATCCCGCCCATCGATTGGGACATTCCCCCACTCTTCTGAGATCCAGACGAGGGGGAGGGACCTGAGGGCAAAAACCCTGCCCCTAACCCAGGTGTAGAGAGGGAGGGACCTGAGGTCGAAAACCCCGCCCTGGACCCAGCCGTGGGACCTGGGGGCGGAGACTCTCAGCTCGCAGCAGCAGGCTGCGAAAAGTTACCTGCCCCCAGCCCAGGTTCGGGAGGGGTCAAGCATGGGGGAGCAGCAGTTTGGTAAAAGGTCCATCGGCCAAGAAAGCCCCACCCGTCAAAGCCCCTAGAAGATCCCCACGGACGCCTCAGCCGAGAAAGCCATGGTCACCAGCCCTCCAGTTACCAAGGGCCGCCCCTCGAGTCAGGGAGAGGTCCAAGGACACAGGTCCTCAGCCAGCAGCCACGGGCTGTGAGGGACCAACAGCGAAGGACGGTGCGGTCAAGCCGGGGGTAGCGGCGAGCCACAGTCCGATCAGGGATTAGCCTGGCCGCCCGAAGACAGGCGGCGGATGTATATAGTTTTAGTTTAAGTTTTAGTTTAAGTAAGTGTAATTATTTAGCTTAAGTTTGGGTGTTTTTTGATTTAAGTTAAATAAGGTGATGGGTAGTTTTAAGTTAAGTAGTCTGTTAAGAGTGTATATTTGGGTCGAGGTCACGGGACCCGACCATGCTTCACCAAGCCAGAGAATCTCTTGGGGACCTGGCTGCATGTTCTTACATCTTTTTGCAGAAAGACTTTCGGGATGGAAGGGATTATGATCCTATTCGCCCTGATTGGGATGAGCGCAGGGAGACGGGGTGACATCCAAGACTCCCACATCTACGGGTGTTTGGGAGACAAGGCGCCCCTAGCGATCGATGGGAGCGGTGAATGGGATGCGGAGGAAACCGCCGTTTACTTCCACGAGGGAAGGTGGCCAGGATGGCTGGGGTCCAATTCGTCTCAGTACTCCAGCCAAACCGGATTCACGTACGGGGAAGCCTCCCTCTTGTGCCCCAGGGTACGGGTCGTTACCACGAGGGTCAGCGTCACCGTTGGAAAGCGAATATGTTTGACGTGTAAAGGACACATTCCACTGGATAGGTGGTGGTGGCTCAGGAAGTTGAGCAAGGACATGAGGAACCCAGAAGTCGAGTGGGAACGGTTGGGAAACAACACCCATCGGACGATTACCGGGACTCATGGAGGACTAAGCGTGTGTTGGGACAAGTGGTGGGAACCGGATCAAGGGATTTATATCTGTATGTGGGGGTCAGAGATGGTCTGCCCCGCAGGCATATCCTTCGTTTTCCACCGGCAGTAGCAAGACGCCGGGGATTGGATGAGGTGGGATACCAGCCTGAAGGTGTGTGCGGTCCCATACACCCAGATCCCAGTCAATGCCACTGAGCTTGTGCCCCGCCCATGGTGCAGGTGGCAAGGTTATCCAGGGAAGGTTGCCCCACCGCCACCAAGGGACCAGGGAATGGGCTGGTATTAGTCCCCACCGATCAGATGCTGTACCAGGGGGTACACTATGCGGTAGCCTCCGTGCTTATAAATCTCACCGAGGTACATTTACCGGAGTGGTGCCCCAAAGAAACAGAGCAGCTATACCAGGCCCTATTAAAGGACATGTTCAAAAAGTTTTATGAGTTCGATTTTGCCCACGTGGACAAGACCGAACTGTACACCACACACCGAGAATTTTTGGGTAATGCAGGGAGGCAAAGAAGGGGAGTATGGAAAGATGTTTTTACTGCATTTATTACTGGGTCCTCTGTCATCAACAGCTTGGATGACATAGAGCTGCAGACCCAGATAAACGGTTTAAAAACACAGTTAAAAAGAATATTACTGGATAAGAACAAGGTAGTGGGCTCGGAGTTGCATAAGGACCAGGCCATGACAGTCCATTTAAAGGAGATCATAGTCAAGTTGGAAAAGCACACAAAGATGGTAAATGCTCTCATAAGGGAGGACAGAAATGCTTCTGACCAGGCTGCACAGAAGGAGGAGTGCGTGTTATACGGGGCGTGGTTACTGGGCGAGGGCCACAGTGATCTGGAGGATTTAAAATAGGGTTTGGTCCCCTCCTGGATTAGCAACAAGCACCTCGCAGCCCTCCATCCTTTTGAGAATGCATTGAGCCTGTGCCAACTCCGGCTAGCCTCTGAAGCCTATCCAGTCCGCGTGGATTGTGGGCGGCCCAACCACACAATCATGGGAGTAGTAGTTAGGATGCCGGTCATGGGTAGGACAGCCAGACCCGCGCCGGTATACAGGGTTGAGAACATTGGAGTCATTCAAGGGGGTACAAACATTTGTTTCACAGCAGTCCCGCCTTACGTCATTAAGTGGGAGCACGCTATGACAGGTACTGACCTCCCAGGGTGCCGGAGCCGGAGAGCACACATAATCCTGTGTCCCCAGCTCTTGAATGCCTATTCAAAACCGCAGTGTGGGTTCAGAGCTGCTGACGCGAAGCCTATAAATTGTACCATGGAGGCAATGGCACAAGGCCATGTTCCCCCACAGGTAGCATATATAGGGGGTGGGACATATCGTGTCACCACCGGCGCGTCCCACTACCAGCATGGACAGCATAGCTGGTGTCCGGTTAGTGACAGCAGTTTCTGTTTTAAACCCGAGGCAGAAGTTCAAGTGGCCCAGGAGCGAATTGTCCCCATTCCTGAACCCTCCACTGTTCACCTCACTGTGAAGGAGAATTTTACGAATATGTAAAGGTACATAGCACACTTTGGCAATGAAATTCCCCCTCTCCCTGAACACCTTACCAAAATACTCAAAGCCGTTATAGTTTCGCAGAAACATTTTTACACTCTCGAACAGAAAACAGTAGAGATAGGGACTAAGATAGTGGATATAGTGACTCCACCCTGGTGGGACATTTTCAATAACATAGAGGTCCCTTCGTGGATCAGACTGGCTTCCCACATTCTCGTGGTTTGTCAGTTAGGGATAGTGTTGTATCTAGTTTGTATTCAATGTAAGGGAAAAGGTCGGTGGTCAGAATTCCGAAACCAGAGGATTTGGAAGGAACACTATGTAAAGGTGGAGGGAGATATGCCGGTTTAAGTCTTTTTCCCTGTATTTTGATTAAAGATTATTGTTTCTTTGTGTTTGTTATTTTTAATAAAGGTTTTCCTTTTGTTTTTTTTTATGACATGGTTAAATAAAGATATGTGTACCAAGTGGTTCAGGGGTGTTGGACCCCCTCCATGCTTGGATGTGTGTGTAAAATCTGTAATTTTACTCTCTGTATGCTGATGTACACTACATTTTTGCGGAATGGGAAGTGCATGTGTCGTGGGTATATTAGATAGGTAATTACAGGGGAAGGTTGACTATGGAGGGTCAGAAAAATTTTGCTCACCTTAAAAGTACGATACTTCAAGCAAGTTTTAGTATTACAGGGGGGACTGTAAGATTTGCAAAATTTCTACATTTCCCCGAAGGTTGTTATTAATAAACGGGACCCTACGTGGACATTTTAAATCAAAAAGGGTACCCAAGATGGCATCCGTGCCTCGTGGCAGAAAGCCTGTGAGATTTTAAAACTTGACTCTGCAACGCAGACAGCTTGTGGATCGAAACTGCAGTTGCAGTTTCTGTGAAGAGAGACTTTGTATTTTGAAACCAGACAGGACTTTGAATTATGTATTAGACCGAATTGGAGACAAATATAAATTCAGTTAGGCCTATAGTTAAGGCCATCAAGCAGTTTACATATATAATCGGAAACAGATTAAGAGAGCCATCGAGGCTGGACAGGCCCATCAAGGAACATTCATGACAAAACAATTAAATTATCGGGCCGGTAGATGCAATTACTGGCCATCTAAAAAAAGTTAGTATGGATCGCTACCATTATTTAAAATAGCCCGCCAAGATTAAGACAAAGAACTAACCTGATTTGGCGCGCAGATAAGGGTTTTTGAAAAGAGTATAATTGAAGGCCCCGGGTAGCAATCTCTCCCTCTCTGCTCGACTCTTCTGCCCCTCACCCTCGTGGCTGTCACCCTATCCCCATCCCGCACTTACCCCCTGATCTTTGCCCGTGCCTTTTGCCACTCCATCTGGAAATCGCCCCGGTACTGCATCGGGCGGACACGGACAATTCAGGCCAGGCCAGGCAGAATGCAATGAGAGGAGGAGGGAAGACCAACTGAGGAAGACCAACTGAGGAAGACCAACTGAGGAGACGAACTGAGGAGATGAACTGAGGGTAGGCTTCGAATCATTGGGCCTTCAGTTTCTGCCAACCTGCGACTATCTTTATACAAACTCAAACTGTCGGCCGAAGAAGAGGAATCATCCCTGCAAGGTAAAGTACCCAAACAGAGACTTTAACTTTGGGGTACACGAACCTGGACAATGCCCTTGCAGTGCCAGAAGACCACATGATGACGGCAGGCTGCAGAGAGCACCAAGAGCGAACCCCGAACCCCACCGCTGTTTTGAGTCCAACGAACCCTTTTGATTGGTGAGCATAAATTCTGGCCCCTCATTGCTTAATCTAGTTAGGTATAAGGGGTGGGATGAGGATAAGGGGATTGTTAAGATAATTGTTTTCCCTCGATGTGCTGTGTGTTCCCCATTCCCTGTATAAGCATAGTTATTTGTATTTGCCTGTAATTGTATATACTGGTAACTTCTCATAAGACTGTATTAACTTTTCCTGTTTAATAAAATCCTGAGTTTTGCTTACATTCAAACCACCTGTCTACTCGAGTCTTTTCTCTATCGCTACCTGTACCTAAGTCTGGTGTTGAGAATCTCAGGAGCGTGGGAGCGATTCGAACCGCTCACGGGCAGTCAGAGGCATAAATGACTGGGCTCATGCGCCACCCCCTACACATCCTGTGTGTGGTGTATGTGCCTTTAAGAGCCCCTGTGTACTGTAATGCTGGTAGTGGCCACTCGGGCTATATAAGCCTATATAGTGTCTTGTATCTTTTAGTTCACCTCCAGACATTGTTCAGTAAACACCTGTTAAACCAACTCCTGCATTCCGTGTCTCCATTAACACACGGATACAGCAGTGGCGACGAATTGGAAACGGCCTTACCTGCAATTCGGCAGCACCTCAAGGAGATCGATTCCTCAGACGAAGGTCGAAGAAAAAAAAAGAAAATATTCTGGTTTCACCAGCTAGCCGGGCTGGTGGCAGGTACTGCAATAATCCTTCCTGGGCGGCGGACTGGGGCTCGATCGGCTGGCACTGCAGCGGGGCCGAGCAGCGAAGGCGGAGGCAAACAGAGATGGAGGGTGGAGCACTCGGGAGATGGCCAGCGCTGCAAAGCAGGTCGGCGTTCGGAACAAGCAGAGGGAGGGAAAAGTCCCAGAGAGTCCGGCGGGAATGAGTCTCCAACTATTAAAAATACCTGTATAAATAAAAACCGCGGAGAACAGCGTTGTCAGCAGAGGCAGCGGCGGGAAAGCACGGGAGGCGCCATTTTTTCTCAGCTGGGAAGAAAGGAAACCGCGGGAGGCGCCATTTTTTTTTCAGGAAGCCTAAGACTGGCAATATTACTGCTTTCGATAGTGATGTAGAGGATTGGACCACATATGTGGAAAGAGTGGAGGTATATTGCACAGCGAATGAAATAGAGGATGATAAAAAGGCATCGGTACTTCTAAATCTAATGGGCGCAAGGACATACGGGCTGTTACGAAACTTAATCACTCCAGCCAAACCGATGGACAAGAATTTTAAAGAGATTGTTGATACCCTACAGGAGCACTTAAACCCAACACCGCTGCTGATAGCGGAACGATTCAAATTCTTCAGGAGGAATCAGCACAAGAATGAAAGTAATGCTGATTACCTCACTGAATTAAGAAAGCTGTCAAAGCACTGCCAATTCGGGGCAGGACTGGCAGATTCTCTTCAAGACAAACTTGTCTGTGGTCTCCTAAGTGAAGGAACACAGAAAAGGCTACTTTCTGAGAAAGATTTAACACTGGACAAGGCTTTCAGTGTGGCTGTATCATACGAAGCAGCAGCAAGAGGAGCTGCAGAGATACAGCAAAAGCCACAGGACTTCGGCACCCATGAAATGACACAGGGTTTCGAGAGATGTTATCGCTGTGGCAGATCCACCCATGACCAGAGGGACTGCTGGTTCAAGGACAAAGCATGCAGGCAATGCGGAAAGATGGGACACATTGCACGTGTATGCCGATCTGGAAACAAAAAATCCACTGACAGAAAAAAAATCAATAAGGAAAAGTACAGAAAGGTACAAATGATGACGGACAGTAGCTCCGAAGACCAGAAGAGCGATAGCGACTCCGGAAACAAGAGACTAAGCTGTCTCAAATTACATAATGTAATTGCCAAAGAAGATTACCAGACCATTTGGGTTACCCTCACGATAGCGGGGTCCCCAGTTAAAATGGAGCTAGATACAGGATCAGCTCTGACCGTCATAAGTCGACGGGATTACGAGCGGCTATTTCCGCATATACCTTTGAAAGACACATCCATTATCTTGAAAACATATACGGGGCAGAAAGTATACCCCAGAGGGAAAATAAGGGTGCCTGTTGTATACAACGGCAAGGAAATACAGAAGTTGTATTTATACGTTCTGCAAGATGGTGGTCCACCGCTGTTGGGATGTGAATGGATCAGGAAGATACATTTAGATTGGCACTCCATTCAGGCACTGACGGTGATCAGTAAGAAAAAAAATGATGATGACGTCATACCTGAACGATTAAAAGACATCTTGGCCAATGCCAAAGAAGTGTTTCAACAGGAACTAGGAACCTTGAAAGGCGTCACCGCCTCAATAAAAGTGGAAGATGCGGCAATTCCCAAATTTTTTAAGGCAAGGCCGGTGCCATACGCAATTCGTCCAGCAGTCGAGGCAGAGCTGGAGAATTTGGAAAAGGCAGGCGTGTTATCCAAGATAGATTGGAGCAAGTGGGCAACACCCATCGTCCCGGTCATGAAGAAAACGTTGAATAATGATAAAGCTGAAGAACAGAGAAAAATTCGCATCTGTGGGGACTTCAAGGTGACTGTAAACCCGGTCCTTCACACGGTACAGTAACCTCTTCCGAGGATAGAAGATATTTTCGCCTCACTATCAGGAGGGAAACGTTTCACCAAAATTGACTTGGCACAGGCATATCTACAGATGGAGGTTGAGGAGGCCTCTAAAAAGTATCTCATGATAAACACACACAAAGGCCTGTACCAGTACAATCGACTGGTTTTCGGAGTAGCATCAGCTCCAGCTATCTGGCAAAGAGCTATGGAGCAAGTCCTGCAAGGAATTCCGAGGACTCAATGCTACCTAGACGACATCCTTGTAACAGGAGAAAACGACAATGAGCACCTTGCCAATTTGGAGCAGGTGCTCACTAGGCTGAGAGAACGGGGCCTACGAGCAAATCGCCCCAAGTGTGAATTTTTCCAGAAACAAATATCATATTGTGGCCACATAATTAACGAAGAAGGGTTGCATAAGTCACCTGAAAAAATTGAAGCAGTCATAAAAGCCCCTGCACCTGAAAATGTCTCACAATTAAGGTAGTTCCTGGGATTGATAAATTACTATCATAAATTTTTACCGAACTTGTCAACTGTTCTGCACCCTCTTAACGAACGGCTACAAACGGGAGTAAATTGGAAATGGAGTGAAGACTGTAAACGTGCCTTCCATAAATGCAAAGGCTTGATCACGTCCAAGGAAGTTTTGGCTCATTACAACCCATCACTGCCAATCAGACTGGCGTGCGATGCATCCCCTTACGACGTAGGAGCGGTATTATCGCATAGATTCCCTGATGGCTCGGAGCGGCCGATAGCTTTTGCGTCACGCTCATTGAACTCAGCTAAGCGTAACTATGCCCAGATCGACAGGGAAGCACTCAGCCTGGTATGGGGAGTGAAGAAATTCAACCATTACCTACACGGACAAAAATTTACCTTGTTGACTGGCCATCAACCCCTCGTCTCCATATTCAACCCTAAAAAGGGCGTTCCCATTATGATAGCGCAAAGGCTACAGAGGTGGTCCCTTTTCCTAGGGGCACACCAATATGACATAGAATACAAAGGATCAAAACAGCATGGAAATGCTGATGGTTTATCGCGTCTACCATTGCCAACGGTAGAAGAGGCACCTACAGTTGACCCAGTGGAGATGTTCCACTCAACCATAGTGGAATGTCTACCAGTAACAAATTCTACCATTGAAAAGGAAACGAGAAATGACCCGACTCTCTCACGAGTCTACGATTTAACGGTGAAGGGATGGCCAGCACATGGCAAACTACTGTTGCCAGCATTCTCGCAAAGAAGAGAACAGCTGCCAGTGTGCCGAGGGACCTTGATGTGTGGATCCAGAGTGGTGATTCCACCCAAACTCCAGGATAAAGTGCTAAAGGAACTTCACGAGGGGCATCTGGGTGGAGTGAAAATGAAGAACCTAGCCAGAGCATTTGTGTGGTGGCCAGGTATCGATGGAGACATTGAAGAAATGACCAAGGGCTGTCTAGGATGCCAGAAGGTCCAAAACACCCCACCACAAGCCCCTCTACATCCATGGGAGTGGCCCTCATCTCCATGGCAAAGGGTACACATCGACTTTGCTGGTCCATTTATGGACTCAATGTTCTTAATCGCGGTTGATGCACACTCCAAGTGGCCGGAGGTAATAAAGATGTCCTCCACCACCACGGAAAAAACCATCACAGTATTAAGGACCATATTTGCCAGGAATGGGCTGCCTGAACAGATCTGTTCTTATAATGGACTGCAATTTGTGTCCGAAGAATTCAGGAAGTTCTTAAAAAACAATGGGGTTAAGCACTACACGTCCGCCCCATACCATCCCGCCACCAATGGATTGGCTGAAAGGTTTGTCCAGACCTTCAAGAAGGCCATAAAGGCCATGGTTAATGAAGACATAAATCTACAGCATAAGGTAGATAACTTCTTGTTTGCATACAGGAATGCAACACATGTGGTTACAGACCAAACTCCCGCCATGATGTTTTTCAATAGAAGTCTAAGATGCCGGCTGGATTTGATCAAGCCAAACATCAGAAGGGACGTAGAGAACCGACAATTTCAAGGCATGAATGAAAGGCCAACTAGAACCTTCCAGATAGGTCAGCAAGTTTTGGCCCGGGACTACCGTACCGAGAAATGGCAGCCTGGAACTATTTGCACACGACTAGGACCGCTGATGTATACCGTGGACATTGGAGAAAGCATAATAAGGCGCCATGCTGACCAGATCATAGAGTCATCCAAAAAGGGACAACCTACACCACAACTCTATATGCCTAATGATGAAGCAGAGATACCCATAGTATCTACCTCCGATCCGGTGACACTGGAACCAGATGAACCCGACACTGGCATTCAAGCCGAATCGACCTTGCCAAAAGAACCTACTACACCACCGAAAACTACTACACCACCGAGGCGTTATCCAGACCGAGTCAGGAAGCCTCCAGAGAGACTGACTTATAATTGATTAACTGCAGCAAATGTGTAGATTATTGTTCTTGTAAACATGTTAATTAATGATTATTTAAAATGTTATGTACTGGTTGTCTAAAAGGGGAGGAATTGTGGTGTATGTGCCTTTAAGAGCCCCTGTGTACTGTAATACCGGTAGTGGCCACTCGGGCTATATAAGCCTGTATAGTGTCTTGTATCTTTTAGTTCACCTCCAGACTTTGTTCAGTAAACACCTGTTAAACCAACTCCTGCATTCCATGTCTCCATTAACACACGGATACAACACTGTGCCAGTCCGCTGTGTCAGCAATCTTCCATCCACCACGTCGAACCCATGGGTGGCTGCTTGGAGACAAGGACTATCCACTCCACACCTGGCTGATGACTTCCCTCCACAACCCCACCACTCGTGGTCAGCACTTATATAATGACAGCCATGCTGCCATGAAGAAGGCATTGAGCAGACCATTAGGGTGCTCAAGCAATGGTTCTGTTGCCTTCAAAGCTCGGGAGCAGCCCGCCAGTACACGCTGGAGCAGGTGTTCCATTTCGTGGTGGTCTGCTGCATCCTCCGCAACTTGACCATGCGACCACAGGTTCTGGGACCACCTCAGGAGGAGAGGAGGAGGGTGAAGAAGAGGATGGGGAGGAAGAGGAAAAGGAGCAGGAGGAAGGGAGGAAGCAGGCAGCTAATTCCTGTTATGGACGGGCTGTCCATGCATGCATCATCAGACTCTGGTTCCAATGAACCCCAGTTAACCATTGCTGAACACTTCACCACCTCACCATCCCTCAGTCACGGAACATCACAAAGCTGAATTGAAAGCCACCACAAAGCAAACATTCCAAACATAATTTATCAATTATTATTTCCAATATTACATTACAACGTCAACTAATCACCCTTGTGCATTCCCTTAGTGTCTGTTTTTCGTGTTTCTTTGCTTATTCTAGTGCTGCATGCAGTGCTACCCCAGTGGCTGCAGCATGGCTGATGGAAGACTGCTGACTTTCCATGGCGTCACTGCAGATGGCCTTGCAGGATGACCTCAAGCAGCTCTAGGCCTAGAAGGCCTGGCTTTAGACTTGCAGCACCTCGGCATGGACGGCAGCAGTCTGGGCTGGCTGGCTGACAGGCAGCAGCAGGGGCACTGGAGGAGTGGCAGAGGTGAGAGGACAAATACTGTCACCCTGAGAGAGGACAGCAGGTTCTTGCTACATGGAGCCACACCACACCCCAGGGCAGCGCCTTAGCATTCCTTGCCATCAGTTGGAGCACAGATTGCTCGACTGCTGTGAGACCCTGCAAACCCCTTTCCACACTGGTAAACGCAGCCACGATGGCAGCAAGTGGCAAGTACCATTTGCATCACACATGTGTGTATCATCTACAAGATGCACTGCAGCAACTCGCCAAGGCTTCTTTGACAGCACCTCCCAAACTTGCAACCTTTATCACCTAGAAGGACAAGGACAGCAGGCGCATGGGAACACCTCCAAGTTCCCCTCCAAGTCACACACCATCCTGACTTGGAAGTATATCGCCGATCCTTCATAGTTGCTGGGTCAAAATTCTGGAACTCCCTCCCTAACAGCACTGTGGGAGCACCTTCACCACACGGATTGCAGCGGTTCAAGAAGGCGGCTCACCACCATCTTCTCAAGGGCAACAAGGGATGGGCAATAAATGCTGGCCTTGCCAGTGACACCCACATCCCAGGAACGAATAAAAAAAATGAGTTATCTCTGCAACAAAGCATCTCCCCTTTACGAAATACCTTTCACTCTGAAGGCAAACTTTAATTGGACAGCAGACTGCACCCAATATTGGTTCCCTTGTTGAGCGCTGAGCCAACCAGCAGCACGTTTAGCACTGGGCTCAGTGCTACAATCATGCTAATGAGCAGGCAGCACCAATTTTGCCTGCTGCCTGCACTACTTTCAATGGACACTGGCAGATCATTCATCGTGATCCCCACACCCGTTTTCGGGCCCAAACCAATTTCACCCCCCATATCTTTTCTCTCCGCAGCAGCAGTAGTTGGACATCGCAGGGCAGCACAGTGGCATAGTGGTTAGCACTGTTGCCTCACAGCGCCAGGGACCCGGGTTCGAATCCAGCCTCGGGTGACTGTCTGTGTGGAGTTTGCACATTCTCCCCGTGTTTGCGTGGGTTTTCTCCGGGTGCTCCGGTTTCCTCCCACAGTCCAAAGATGTGCAGGTTAGGTTGATTGGCTATGATAAATTGACCCTTAGTGATAGGGGGATTAAATACGTGGAGTTACAGGGATAGGGTGGGATATGTGTTGGTGTAGGGGTTACAGGGATAGGGTGGGATATGTGTTGGTGTAGGGGTTACAGGGGTAGGGTGGGATATGTGTTGGTGTAGGGGTTACAGGGATCGGGTGGGATATGTGTTGGTGCAGGCTCAATGGCCCGAAATGGCCTCTATCTGCACTGTGGGGTTTCTGTGATTCTGTGATGACGAATCCTCAGAGGAGCTGGTTGTTTCTGAGGGTGCGCCATCACAGGGCTCATGCTTATCATGCACCAGCGCAGATAATCGCACTTTGGTGGATCCAGTTAGAGAGATAGTTGGGTTTTCACCTGGTGACTCACACTTCACAAGTGAGCAGGAACAGACAGATCTGGTGGCAGGGACAGATATGGAGAGTCCGCGTCACAGGGCGCAGCCCTCTCCAAGCTCTGCTCAGCAGGATACAGATACTGTATCCCAGGGGCCGTCAATGAAAAGGAGAATCATTGAGGGGGCAGCAGAAAATGTGCATCCTACTGACAGGCCTTCCACACACACTGTCCACGATTGCAGAGAGAATGCAGGGGTCCACCTCAAGCCTGAGTATATAGCGGCCAACTCCGTGGAACATCAATCACAGCAAATGAGGTCTTGACCATGACCATCCAGACTCTGGATGCCAAAATGTCTGCTGCCTTAAATAGGATAACAGATACCTTAGCCTTGCAGTGACAGTTACAGCATGTCACTGATCTGCACCAAACTGCTGTCTAGTAAAGTGGTAGGACTGAAGTGTGGCTGGCCCAGCAAGAAACTTTCCATTAGGCAAGGAAGCAGGTTTAATGTGTGAATATTTTGTGTTTTTTCCAGCTGTCACTTTGATGGACTTGCACAATGGCCACTGAACTTCCGCCTCCCCTTCCAGGCAATGTTCCTGAGGTGCATGAATCCCATGCGCAACAAGTTAAATCCAAAATCTGATGTTAAAAAGGCAGTTACAGGTCGGTGGTCAGAATTCCGAAACCAGAGGATTTGGAAGGAACACTATGTAAAGGTGGAGGGAGATATGCCGGTTTAAGTCTTTTTCCCTGTATTTTGATTAAAGATTATTGTTTCTTTGTGTTTGTTATTTTTAATAAAGGTTTTCCTTTTGTTTTTTTTTATGACATGGTTAAATAAAGATATGTGTACCAAGTGGTTCAGGGGTGTTGGACCCCCTCCATGCTTGGATGTGTGTGTAAAATCTGTAATTTTACTCTCTGTATGCTGATGTACACTACATTTTTGCGGAATGGGAAGTGCATGTGTCGTGGGTATATTAGATAGGTAATTACAGGGGAAGGTTGACTATGGAGGGTCAGAAAAATTTTGCTCACCTTAAAAGTACGATACTTCAAGCAAGTTTTAGTATTACAGGGGGGACTGTAAGATTTGCAAAATTTCTACATTTCCCCGAAGGTTGTTATTAATAAACGGGACCCTACGTGGACATTTTAAATCAAAAAGGGTACCCAAGATGGCATCCGTGCCTCGTGGCAGAAAGCCTGTGAGATTTTAAAACTTGACTCTGCAATGCAGACAGCTTGTGGATCGAAACTGCAGTTGCAGTTTCTGTGAAGAGAGACTTTGTATTTTGAAACCAGACAGGACTTTGAATTATGTATTAGACCGAATTGGAGACAAATATAAATTCAGTTAGGCCTATAGTTAAGGCCATCAAGCAGTTTACATATATAATCGGAAACAGATTAAGAGAGCCATCGAGGCTGGACAGGCCCATCAAGGAACATTCATGACAAAACAATTAAATTATCGGGCCGGTAGATGCAATTACTGGCCATCTAAAAAAAGTTAGTATGGATCGCTACCATTATTTAAAATAGCCCGCCAAGATTAAGACAAAGAACTAACCTGATTTGGCGCGCAGATAAGGGTTTTTGAAAAGAGTATAATTGAAGGCCCCGGGTAGCAATCTCTCCCTCTCTGCTCGACTCTTCTGCCCCTCACCCTCGTGGCTGTCACCCTATCCCCATCCCGCACTTACCCCCTGATCTTTGCCCGTGCCTTTTGCCACTCCATCTGGAAATCGCCCCGGTACTGCATCGGGCGGACACGGACAATTCAGGCCAGGCCAGGCAGAATGCAATGAGAGGAGGAGGGAAGACCAACTGAGGAAGACCAACTGAGGAAGACCAACTGAGGAGACGAACTGAGGAGATGAACTGAGGGTAGGCTTCGAATCATTGGGCCTTCAGTTTCTGCCAACCTGCGACTATCTTTATACAAACTCAAACTGTCGGCCGAAGAAGAGGAATCATCCCTGCAAGGTAAAGTACCCAAACAGAGACTTTAACTTTGGGGTACACGAACCTGGACAATGCCCTTGCAGTGCCAGAAGACCACATGATGACGGCAGGCTGCAGAGAGCACCAAGAGCGAACCCCGAACCCCACCGCTGTTTTGAGTCCAACGAACCCTTTTGATTGGTGAGCATAAATTCTGGCCCCTCATTGCTTAATCTAGTTAGGTATAAGGGGTGGGATGAGGATAAGGGGATTGTTAAGATAATTGTTTTCCCTCGATGTGCTGTGTGTTCCCCATTCCCTGTATAAGCATAGTTATTTGTATTTGCCTGTAATTGTATATACTGGTAACTTCTCATAAGACTGTATTAACTTTTCCTGTTTAATAAAATCCTGAGTTTTGCTTACATTCAAACCACCTGTCTACTCGAGTCTTTTCTCTATCGCTACCTGTACCTAAGTCTGGTGTTGAGAATCTCAGGAGCGTGGGAGCGATTCGAACCGCTCACGGGCAGTCAGAGGCATAAATGACTGGGCTCATGCGCCACCCCCTACACATCCTGTGTGTGGTGTATGTGCCTTTAAGAGCCCCTGTGTACTGTAATGCTGGTAGTGGCCACTCGGGCTATATAAGCCTATATAGTGTCTTGTATCTTTTAGTTCACCTCCAGACATTGTTCAGTAAACACCTGTTAAACCAACTCCTGCATTCCGTGTCTCCATTAACACACGGATACAGCAGTGGCGACGAATTGGAAACGGCCTTACCTGCAATTCGGCAGCACCTCAAGGAGATCGATTCCTCAGACGAAGGTCGAAGAAAAAAAAAGAAAAAATTCTGGTTTCACCAGCTAGCCGGGCTGGTGGCAGGTACTGCAATAATCCTTCCTGGGCGGCGGACTGGGGCTCGATCGGCTGGCACTGCAGCGGGGCCGAGCAGCGAAGGCGGAGGCAAACAGAGATGGAGGGTGGAGCACTCGGGAGATGGCCAGCGCTGCAAAGCAGGTCGGCGTTCGGAACAAGCAGAGGGAGGGAAAAGTCCCAGAGAGTCCGGCGGGAATGAGTCTCCAACTATTAAAAATACCTGTATAAATAAAAACCGCGGAGAACAGCGTTGTCAGCAGAGGCAGCGGCGGGAAAGCACGGGAGGCGCCATTTTTTCTCAGCTGGGAAGAAAGGAAACCGCGGGAGGCGCCATTTTTTTTTCAGGAAGCCTAAGACTGGCAATATTACTGCTTTCGATAGTGATGTAGAGGATTGGACCACATATGTGGAAAGAGTGGAGGTATATTGCACAGCGAATGAAATAGAGGATGATAAAAAGGCATCGGTACTTCTAAATCTAATGGGCGCAAGGACATACGGGCTGTTACGAAACTTAATCACTCCAGCCAAACCGATGGACAAGAATTTTAAAGAGATTGTTGATACCCTACAGGAGCACTTAAACCCAACACCGCTGCTGATAGCGGAACGATTCAAATTCTTCAGGAGGAATCAGCACAAGAATGAAAGTAATGCTGATTACCTCACTGAATTAAGAAAGCTGTCAAAGCACTGCCAATTCGGGGCAGGACTGGCAGATTCTCTTCAAGACAAACTTGTCTGTGGTCTCCTAAGTGAAGGAACACAGAAAAGGCTACTTTCTGAGAAAGATTTAACACTGGACAAGGCTTTCAGTGTGGCTGTATCATACGAAGCAGCAGCAAGAGGAGCTGCAGAGATACAGCAAAAGCCACAGGACTTCGGCACCCATGAAATGACACAGGGTTTCGAGAGATGTTATCGCTGTGGCAGATCCACCCATGACCAGAGGGACTGCTGGTTCAAGGACAAAGCATGCAGGCAATGCGGAAAGATGGGACACATTGCACGTGTATGCCGATCTGGAAACAAAAAATCCACTGACAGAAAAAAAATCAATAAGGAAAAGTACAGAAAGGTACAAATGATGACGGACAGTAGCTCCGAAGACCAGAAGAGCGATAGCGACTCCGGAAACAAGAGACTAAGCTGTCTCAAATTACATAATGTAATTGCCAAAGAAGATTACCAGACCATTTGGGTTACCCTCACGATAGCGGGGTCCCCAGTTAAAATGGAGCTAGATACAGGATCAGCTCTGACCGTCATAAGTCGACGGGATTACGAGCGGCTATTTCCGCATATACCTTTGAAAGACACATCCATTATCTTGAAAACATATACGGGGCAGAAAGTATACCCCAGAGGGAAAATAAGGGTGCCTGTTGTATACAACGGCAAGGAAATACAGAAGTTGTATTTATACGTTCTGCAAGATGGTGGTCCACCGCTGTTGGGATGTGAATGGATCAGGAAGATACATTTAGATTGGCACTCCATTCAGGCACTGACGGTGATCAGTAAGAAAAAAAATGATGATGACGTCATACCTGAACGATTAAAAGACATCTTGGCCAATGCCAAAGAAGTGTTTCAACAGGAACTAGGAACCTTGAAAGGCGTCACCGCCTCAATAAAAGTGGAAGATGCGGCAATTCCCAAATTTTTTAAGGCAAGGCCGGTGCCATACGCAATTCGTCCAGCAGTCGAGGCAGAGCTGGAGAATTTGGAAAAGGCAGGCGTGTTATCCAAGATAGATTGGAGCAAGTGGGCAACACCCATCGTCCCGGTCATGAAGAAAACGTTGAATAATGATAAAGCTGAAGAACAGAGAAAAATTCGCATCTGTGGGGACTTCAAGGTGACTGTAAACCCGGTCCTTCACACGGTACAGTAACCTCTTCCGAGGATAGAAGATATTTTCGCCTCACTATCAGGAGGGAAACGTTTCACCAAAATTGACTTGGCACAGGCATATCTACAGATGGAGGTTGAGGAGGCCTCTAAAAAGTATCTCATGATAAACACACACAAAGGCCTGTACCAGTACAATCGACTGGTTTTCGGAGTAGCATCAGCTCCAGCTATCTGGCAAAGAGCTATGGAGCAAGTCCTGCAAGGAATTCCGAGGACTCAATGCTACCTAGACGACATCCTTGTAACAGGAGAAAACGACAATGAGCACCTTGCCAATTTGGAGCAGGTGCTCACTAGGCTGAGAGAACGGGGCCTACGAGCAAATCGCCCCAAGTGTGAATTTTTCCAGAAACAAATATCATATTGTGGCCACATAATTAACGAAGAAGGGTTGCATAAGTCACCTGAAAAAATTGAAGCAGTCATAAAAGCCCCTGCACCTGAAAATGTCTCACAATTAAGGTAGTTCCTGGGATTGATAAATTACTATCATAAATTTTTACCGAACTTGTCAACTGTTCTGCACCCTCTTAACGAACGGCTACAAACGGGAGTAAATTGGAAATGGAGTGAAGACTGTAAACGTGCCTTCCATAAATGCAAAGGCTTGATCACGTCCAAGGAAGTTTTGGCTCATTACAACCCATCACTGCCAATCAGACTGGCGTGCGATGCATCCCCTTACGACGTAGGAGCGGTATTATCGCATAGATTCCCTGATGGCTCGGAGCGGCCGATAGCTTTTGCGTCACGCTCATTGAACTCAGCTAAGCGTAACTATGCCCAGATCGACAGGGAAGCACTCAGCCTGGTATGGGGAGTGAAGAAATTCAACCATTACCTACACGGACAAAAATTTACCTTGTTGACTGGCCATCAACCCCTCGTCTCCATATTCAACCCTAAAAAGGGCGTTCCCATTATGATAGCGCAAAGGCTACAGAGGTGGTCCCTTTTCCTAGGGGCACACCAATATGACATAGAATACAAAGGATCAAAACAGCATGGAAATGCTGATGGTTTATCGCGTCTACCATTGCCAACGGTAGAAGAGGCACCTACAGTTGACCCAGTGGAGATGTTCCACTCAACCATAGTGGAATGTCTACCAGTAACAAATTCTACCATTGAAAAGGAAACGAGAAATGACCCGACTCTCTCACGAGTCTACGATTTAACGGTGAAGGGATGGCCAGCACATGGCAAACTACTGTTGCCAGCATTCTCGCAAAGAAGAGAACAGCTGCCAGTGTGCCGAGGGACCTTGATGTGTGGATCCAGAGTGGTGATTCCACCCAAACTCCAGGATAAAGTGCTAAAGGAACTTCACGAGGGGCATCTGGGTGGAGTGAAAATGAAGAACCTAGCCAGAGCATTTGTGTGGTGGCCAGGTATCGATGGAGACATTGAAGAAATGACCAAGGGCTGTCTAGGATGCCAGAAGGTCCAAAACACCCCACCACAAGCCCCTCTACATCCATGGGAGTGGCCCTCATCTCCATGGCAAAGGGTACACATCGACTTTGCTGGTCCATTTATGGACTCAATGTTCTTAATCGCGGTTGATGCACACTCCAAGTGGCCGGAGGTAATAAAGATGTCCTCCACCACCACGGAAAAAACCATCACAGTATTAAGGACCATATTTGCCAGGAATGGGCTGCCTGAACAGATCTGTTCTTATAATGGACTGCAATTTGTGTCCGAAGAATTCAGGAAGTTCTTAAAAAACAATGGGGTTAAGCACTACACGTCCGCCCCATACCATCCCGCCACCAATGGATTGGCTGAAAGGTTTGTCCAGACCTTCAAGAAGGCCATAAAGGCCATGGTTAATGAAGACATAAATCTACAGCATAAGGTAGATAACTTCTTGTTTGCATACAGGAATGCAACACATGTGGTTACAGACCAAACTCCCGCCATGATGTTTTTCAATAGAAGTCTAAGATGCCGGCTGGATTTGATCAAGCCAAACATCAGAAGGGACGTAGAGAACCGACAATTTCAAGGCATGAATGAAAGGCCAACTAGAACCTTCCAGATAGGTCAGCAAGTTTTGGCCCGGGACTACCGTACCGAGAAATGGCAGCCTGGAACTATTTGCACACGACTAGGACCGCTGATGTATACCGTGGACATTGGAGAAAGCATAATAAGGCGCCATGCTGACCAGATCATAGAGTCATCCAAAAAGGGACAACCTACACCACAACTCTATATGCCTAATGATGAAGCAGAGATACCCATAGTATCTACCTCCGATCCGGTGACACTGGAACCAGATGAACCCGACACTGGCATTCAAGCCGAATCGACCTTGCCAAAAGAACCTACTACACCACCGAAAACTACTACACCACCGAGGCGTTATCCAGACCGAGTCAGGAAGCCTCCAGAGAGACTGACTTATAATTGATTAACTGCAGCAAATGTGTAGATTATTGTTCTTGTAAACATGTTAATTAATGATTATTTAAAATGTTATGTACTGGTTGTCTAAAAGGGGAGGAATTGTGGTGTATGTGCCTTTAAGAGCCCCTGTGTACTGTAATACCGGTAGTGGCCACTCGGGCTATATAAGCCTGTATAGTGTCTTGTATCTTTTAGTTCACCTCCAGACTTTGTTCAGTAAACACCTGTTAAACCAACTCCTGCATTCCATGTCTCCATTAACACACGGATACAACACTGTGCCAGTCCGCTGTGTCAGCAATCTTCCATCCACCACGTCGAACCCATGGGTGGCTGCTTGGAGACAAGGACTATCCACTCCACACCTGGCTGATGACTTCCCTCCACAACCCCACCACTCGTGGTCAGCACTTATATAATGACAGCCATGCTGCCATGAAGAAGGCATTGAGCAGACCATTAGGGTGCTCAAGCAATGGTTCTGTTGCCTTCAAAGCTCGGGAGCAGCCCGCCAGTACACGCTGGAGCAGGTGTTCCATTTCGTGGTGGTCTGCTGCATCCTCCGCAACTTGACCATGCGACCACAGGTTCTGGGACCACCTCAGGAGGAGAGGAGGAGGGTGAAGAAGAGGATGGGGAGGAAGAGGAAAAGGAGCAGGAGGAAGGGAGGAAGCAGGCAGCTAATTCCTGTTATGGACGGGCTGTCCATGCATGCATCATCAGACTCTGGTTCCAATGAACCCCAGTTAACCATTGCTGAACACTTCACCACCTCACCATCCCTCAGTCACGGAACATCACAAAGCTGAATTGAAAGCCACCACAAAGCAAACATTCCAAACATAATTTATCAATTATTATTTCCAATATTACATTACAACGTCAACTAATCACCCTTGTGCATTCCCTTAGTGTCTGTTTTTCGTGTTTCTTTGCTTATTCTAGTGCTGCATGCAGTGCTACCCCAGTGGCTGCAGCATGGCTGATGGAAGACTGCTGACTTTCCATGGCGTCACTGCAGATGGCCTTGCAGGATGACCTCAAGCAGCTCTAGGCCTAGAAGGCCTGGCTTTAGACTTGCAGCACCTCGGCATGGACGGCAGCAGTCTGGGCTGGCTGGCTGACAGGCAGCAGCAGGGGCACTGGAGGAGTGGCAGAGGTGAGAGGACAAATACTGTCACCCTGAGAGAGGACAGCAGGTTCTTGCTACATGGAGCCACACCACACCCCAGGGCAGCGCCTTAGCATTCCTTGCCATCAGTTGGAGCACAGATTGCTCGACTGCTGTGAGACCCTGCAAACCCCTTTCCACACTGGTAAACGCAGCCACGATGGCAGCAAGTGGCAAGTACCATTTGCATCACACATGTGTGTATCATCTACAAGATGCACTGCAGCAACTCGCCAAGGCTTCTTTGACAGCACCTCCCAAACTTGCAACCTTTATCACCTAGAAGGACAAGGACAGCAGGCGCATGGGAACACCTCCAAGTTCCCCTCCAAGTCACACACCATCCTGACTTGGAAGTATATCGCCGATCCTTCATAGTTGCTGGGTCAAAATTCTGGAACTCCCTCCCTAACAGCACTGTGGGAGCACCTTCACCACACGGATTGCAGCGGTTCAAGAAGGCGGCTCACCACCATCTTCTCAAGGGCAACAAGGGATGGGCAATAAATGCTGGCCTTGCCAGTGACACCCACATCCCAGGAACGAATAAAAAAAATGAGTTATCTCTGCAACAAAGCATCTCCCCTTTACGAAATACCTTTCACTCTGAAGGCAAACTTTAATTGGACAGCAGACTGCACCCAATATTGGTTCCCTTGTTGAGCGCTGAGCCAACCAGCAGCACGTTTAGCACTGGGCTCAGTGCTACAATCATGCTAATGAGCAGGCAGCACCAATTTTGCCTGCTGCCTGCACTACTTTCAATGGACACTGGCAGATCATTCATCGTGATCCCCACACCCGTTTTCGGGCCCAAACCAATTTCACCCCCCATATCTTTTCTCTCCGCAGCAGCAGTAGTTGGACATCGCAGGGCAGCACAGTGGCATAGTGGTTAGCACTGTTGCCTCACAGCGCCAGGGACCCGGGTTCGAATCCAGCCTCGGGTGACTGTCTGTGTGGAGTTTGCACATTCTCCCCGTGTTTGCGTGGGTTTTCTCCGGGTGCTCCGGTTTCCTCCCACAGTCCAAAGATGTGCAGGTTAGGTTGATTGGCTATGATAAATTGACCCTTAGTGATAGGGGGATTAAATACGTGGAGTTACAGGGATAGGGTGGGATATGTGTTGGTGTAGGGGTTACAGGGATAGGGTGGGATATGTGTTGGTGTAGGGGTTACAGGGGTAGGGTGGGATATGTGTTGGTGTAGGGGTTACAGGGATCGGGTGGGATATGTGTTGGTGCAGGCTCAATGGCCCGAAATGGCCTCTATCTGCACTGTGGGGTTTCTGTGATTCTGTGATGACGAATCCTCAGAGGAGCTGGTTGTTTCTGAGGGTGCGCCATCACAGGGCTCATGCTTATCATGCACCAGCGCAGATAATCGCACTTTGGTGGATCCAGTTAGAGAGATAGTTGGGTTTTCACCTGGTGACTCACACTTCACAAGTGAGCAGGAACAGACAGATCTGGTGGCAGGGACAGATATGGAGAGTCCGCGTCACAGGGCGCAGCCCTCTCCAAGCTCTGCTCAGCAGGATACAGATACTGTATCCCAGGGGCCGTCAATGAAAAGGAGAATCATTGAGGGGGCAGCAGAAAATGTGCATCCTACTGACAGGCCTTCCACACACACTGTCCACGATTGCAGAGAGAATGCAGGGGTCCACCTCAAGCCTGAGTATATAGCGGCCAACTCCGTGGAACATCAATCACAGCAAATGAGGTCTTGACCATGACCATCCAGACTCTGGATGCCAAAATGTCTGCTGCCTTAAATAGGATAACAGATACCTTAGCCTTGCAGTGACAGTTACAGCATGTCACTGATCTGCACCAAACTGCTGTCTAGTAAAGTGGTAGGACTGAAGTGTGGCTGGCCCAGCAAGAAACTTTCCATTAGGCAAGGAAGCAGGTTTAATGTGTGAATATTTTGTGTTTTTTCCAGCTGTCACTTTGATGGACTTGCACAATGGCCACTGAACTTCCGCCTCCCCTTCCAGGCAATGTTCCTGAGGTGCATGAATCCCATGCGCAACAAGTTAAATCCAAAATCTGATGTTAAAAAGGCAGTTACAGGTCTCTCAACAAGCAGTTAATGACCTCAATGAGGTCGCCGCCTCTCCTGAGCGGGTCCGTGACGCGTCCGAGTTAAATGCGAAAGTCAGCGGGATGATGGCGGGTTTCTGACGTACTGTCAATTTCCGCAAATTTACCTGCCGACCCGCCCCCAAACCCATGCGCTCAGCACTGGGAAAATTCCAGCCAATGTTCCCCTTATCTCTTTATTCATCCATGGCATTTCACAATTGGCTAGTTTGTTCTTGTTTTTAGACCTTCACCTTCCTGATCTGTCTATTCCTATGCCAATTAGCACGTGGCTCAGGGAGTAATCCTGAGATTACCACCCGAGAGGTCCTGTTTTATAATTTAGTTCCAAACTTCTGATATTCTCTTAGCAGCACGTCCTCTCTTTTCTTACCTATGTCATTGATATGGGCCATGGCAACTGAATCTTCCCCCTCCCTTTCCAGGTTCCTCTCCAGTTGCTCCAAGATATCCTTTACCATTGCACCAGGTAGGCAACACACCCTCCTGGACTCTCGGTCGCGACTGCAGACAAACACTTACATCTCATTCCCTAGTGACAGAGCAAGGCAGGGTGAAGGAGTGCAAGGTTTTGCCCATATGACAAGCTTTCGCATGGTGCTAGATGACTGCATACACATCGGCTTGTGTGTTCTCCATGACCACCATGAAATTTTTATGAATCCAAAGGGATTCGACTCCCTCAAGGTACAACTGGTTTGTGACCACAGGCTGCACATCATGTAGTTCTGTGCTCGCAATCCCAGCAACACTCACAACTCTTTCATTATGTGCCCATCTTCAGTGCCACCTTCATTCCAATTAGGCCACCTTTACAGGCTGGCTTTAAGGTGACAAGGGCTATCCCTGCCAGACATGGCTCATGACTTCAGTTAGGAACCCACGCACAGAGGCATAGCAGGCCTACAGCAGGCCGCCATGCTGCCACACGGAACATCATTGAGCAAACGATCAAGGGCTGGAACACACTAAAGTTAATGTAAGCAAAAAAACAGTATCACAAAAATTAATGGCGCTAAAGACTGACAAATCTCCAGGACCCGATGGTTTCCACTGCGGGGTTTTAAATGAAATAGGACAGCAAATTGCATATGCTTTAGCCATAATCTTCCAAAGCTCTCTCCCTGCTTCAGCCATTTCAGTTGCAAGTAATCACAGAAATCACAGAAACCCCACAGTGCAGATAGAGGCCATTTCGGCCCATCGAGCCTGCACCGACACATATCCCACCCGATCCCCATAACACCTACACCAACACATATCCCACCCTATCCCCGTATCCCCACGTATTTAATCCCCCTAACACTAAGGGTCAATTTATCATAGCCAATCAACCTAACCCGCACATCTTTGGACTGTGGGAGGAAACCGGAGCACCCGGAGGAAACCCACGCAAACACGGGGAGAATGTGCAAACTCCACACAGTAGTACAAAAAGTCTTGCAGCCAAAACCCATTTCTCCTTTAAAAGGTGTTAGCTGCCTGTAAGTAGCTTTGTGGCCTCCCAATATCTGGCCCCCCAAGAGGCATGCAGCCAATGAACGCTAGCGCTGGCTGCATGCTCAATGATTTCAATAAGCAGGCAGCGTGGATCTTATGTGCTGCCTGATTTGCTCTCAACTGTTTTGGGTAATCTTCCAACTCAAACTCCCCCCACGTATGTTTCCACACGCTCCCGAATGTCAAGGCCAATGAAATTTAGCATTGTCATTGTGGATTTTGTATCAATCGGTTTTATATTTAATCTCATAATCTGAATTAATAAAGGCTGAAATATAACCGTGAATAAGAATGCATTGAAATAAGGCAATGGTGACTGCACAGCTTAGTAAAGCACTAACCAAATATAGCATGCATAAGCTGCAATAATAACTTTTCCCAGCTACAATGATAACTTTTCCCTACATAGTCCCAACAGTTCTATACTATTTTTCCTGTCTGTTGGGAAATAAATTGAGACTGCCAGAAATTATTTGACTTTACAGATTTAAGAGATGAGATTCCCTTTTGTCTTCTTCCATTCCCTGCCATATTCCATCTCAAATGAATCCTCCAGAGTTTGAAGAATTGTGTATTTCATAGATTCATAGAATCATTCAACACAGGAGACTGTTTGGCACATTGTGCTGTGCTGGCTCTCTGAAAGAGGTACTAATTAGTCCCACTCCCCTGCTCTTTCCCCATAGTCCTGCAAATTTTTCCTTTTTAAGTATTTATCCAATTCCCTTTTGAAAGTTATGATGGAATCTGCTTCCAGCACCCTCTCAGGTAATGCACCAGATCATAACAACTCGCTGAGTAAAAAAAAATTCTGCCCATTTCCGCCCTGGCTTTTTTGGCAATAAGCTTAAATTTGTGTTCTCTGGTTACCAATCCAGTGGAAATAGTTTTGCCCTATTTACTCTATCAAAGCCCTCATAATTTTGAACACTACTATTTAATCTCCCCATAACCTTCTCTATTCTAAGGAGAACAATCCCAGCTTCTCTAGTCTGTCCATGTAACTGAATTCCCTTTTCCTTGATGCTAGTCTTGTAAATCTCCTCTGCAACCTCTCCAAAGCCTTGACATCCTTTTTAAAGTGTGGTGCCCAGAACTGGACACAATACTCTAGCTGAAGTCTAACCAGTGATTTGTAAAGGTTTGCCATAAATTCCTTGATAGGGCTGAATTTTGCCAATGCTCAGGGTGCAGGTTTGAAGGTAGGAAACCCGCAGCCAACCCGCCTCCATGCAAGTCTCCCAGGTGTCGGGTCTGTCTGCACAGAACTGACCCGACACCAAGCGGCGGGGGAGACAATTGAACTCATTAAATGGCTTGTTAACTGCCAATGTAATGTTATTTTAAGCATGCCTTGTAATTTTACATGCTCCCCCATGGGTTACCCGCTGCTCGGGGAACACGCCAGCTCACCCTGGCATGAGTTGAGTCTGCTTTGATTTATCTGATAACCCGACAGCTGCAGAAGTGGTATAAAGGATACCATGTTGCAGCTGTTCAGGTTCAGAGCTCAGAAACTGTTGGTTACTGAATTTGTAAGACATATAGAGATTTCTTTAGCTTGCAAGTGTTTAGAGGCAACTGTATATCTAGTGGCGCCTCATTGGAACAACCTCTCTCACCATTGACAGAACACTTCTGTCATCTCAACTGCAGCTGCCATCTATTCCAGCAACATCGGCCCTTGGAAAAAATCACTCCTTCGTCCCCTGAATCATTCCACGATCAGCCCCAACATCACCAGGCACACCAACATCGCCAACAACATCACCAACAACAACACCAACCTCTCCACCATCACCTGATGCTGCACAGGACAAAAGGCCTTAAGCACCTGATAACATTGCTGCCCGGGAGGCCAGCGATGGCATCACCATGGCCAGATTTACTTCACTTGACGCTGTACACCCTGGCAGCCACATGATGTGACAGGTTGACACCATCCCACACCAGCACCATAAAGCATCGCTATAATGTCCAAGCCATTCCTTTCACACTCATCACAATAGCGGGGTGGGGTGGGGGGGGACGGGGAGTTATGTCTCAACATTCACTGGAACTCACTAAGACACTTCTCAAGGTCTGCTCCAATCTGTCCAATAAGGTGAAGTATAGCTTTCAATGTATGACAACATATTAACATAAACTTCACATGAACATTGGCTAAACCTCTCAAGTGCCCACCCTTGTGTGTTGTTAGTTGGTATGCTTGCAGTAGGATGAGGGTGAGTGTGAGGGGTGGCTAGTGAGATGGGGAAGTGATAATGTAGATAGAGAGGGTTGGGTGGAGGTGCAAGGTAAGTTGGTGTGAGTAAGGATGTGCAGGAGTAGGGTATGGAAGGCAAAGTGATGGGGATGTGATGAATGGCACAGCAGGGTGAGTTTGTTTGTGACTTCGCAGTAACTTTTCGTGATCTACTGAGATCATTGAAAAGTTTGCGTCACTGCAGCCAGGGACTCCTGATGACACCCCTGCTTGTGTCCTCCTGTGCAATGTGCAACCAGACTGCATGGGAAAGGAAGAGAACCTCCCTGCATGCTGTGACTCCCTCCATAAGCATATGGAGGGAGTCATGCTTGAGCCTGGGTGCAGACGTGCACTTCTCTGCAGTGCTTGTCCATGTTTGCAGCACCTCAATACTGTAGAACACTGACAGCACAACTGTCAAAATCAATCTGGCTGTGGTCCCTTTAAGCAAACCGGTTGATGACATGTCATCAAATTACGTCATCGGACCTGCTTCCTGTTAATTGGCCAGGAACCCTGCAGGGTGGGCTTAACAAGGCCAGTCTACAGAAAATAACTTTCAGGGAGTGGCTACAGACGGGAGCGGGACCGGAACCCACCGACCAGTTCTCCCGCCACCATCTATTTATACAGCCAAGGATCCTGTATACTTTTTAACAGCTTTATCAACTTCTTCTGCCACCTTCAAAGATTTGTGTATGTGAACCCCCATGTCTCTCTGTTCCTACACCCCCTTTAAAATGGTACCATTTAGTTTATATTGCATCTCCTCATTTTTCCTTCCAAATGCATCATTTCACATTTCTCTGCAGTAAATGTAATTTGCCCTGTGTCTGCCCATTTCACCAGTCTGTTTATGTCCTTTTGAAGTCTGCTACTATCCCCCTCACTGTTTACTACATTTCCAAGTTTTGTGTCATCCACAAACTTTTGAAATTATGCCTTGTCTGCCCAAGTCCAGGTCATTAATATATATCAAAAAGAGCAGTGGTGGCTAATACCGACCACTCTATACTTCCCTCCAGTCTGAAAAACAATTATTCTCCCATTTCTTCTACTTCATACAAAATGAATGGTCCATCTATTCACTGGGTCAGATAGAATAGGGCCGATGTCCTACGCTATCACTACCATCAAGCATCATAAAAGCACCAACCATTGCAACGTGACAGCAAACAGATTATCTGCTGACATTCAGAATTTTGGCAGACCATGTTTGGTTTGGTTAACCGTGTACTTGTACTTGAGCCTATGTATTATTAGCGATTAAAGGGCACTATTTGTCGCCTCTATATCCCACAGGATATGTTGAACATCTTAAATGTAGATATCTGGCAAGTGCATTTACCATGAAGTAATGAAAGGAACAAAGAGATAAAGATTTGTAAATAAAGTACCACACAATTACTGCAAAATTAAGTACTTTTTATTTTGAAAACGAATGATTCATTGATTCAAATTCATTGCCATAACATGACTAAAAAGCACACATAAGGGCTCAATTTGTGAGCCTTTGGTTATCAGTTGCATAAGTTGTAAAACTTAAATTGACATTTTTATGGTGCCTTTTATTTGGAGCATATAATTAATGCATGTTTTAAGCATTTTTAATTACAGAGCTGAGATGTATTATGTGGTCTAATGTATTTTACTCTTATATAATCCTTCTCTTAATGAGCTAAACTTCCAACCAACTAGTGATAAATCAATTTTAAAATAAGACCAGTTGTTAGTGGACAAAAAGAGGTATTAAAATATTAATGTAAAGAGTTTAGTACCCTCAGAACTCGATTGCGAATTTTAGTCTTTGCAATTTGATGAATTTTATCGGTGCAGTGAATCTAGCGGTGCCAATACTGGGAAGCTATGATTTTGGGTTTTTTTAATTTGTAGACACCTGCACTTATACAATTCATCTGTATGTACGTTCCTTAATTTTCTCCGTCTGTCACATTGCTTTTCTATATTACAGACTTTGTAAGCACCAGACTTTCCAAATCAGACTAAACATACAATCATGAAGCAGTTTACTGAAGGCTGGATTAACAATCACAATTGTGATTTCTCAGAACTTCTTAGTCACGGCTTTTCAAGTTAAGCACTTCGCTGTTCTGCATAGCTATCCTTCTTACTCCTTTGGCTAGTCTGCTGCACATGGGAGCTCAGCCCCATTACATTTGCTGGACTCCGGTATCAATCTCCATCCTTTCACTTTTATTCAGCCGCATTTATTAGTTTTTTTATGTAATATGCAATGTATTATTGTTGCACATGGATTACATGTTAAAAATGGTCTGCACATCTTTCTATTTACTGGCTGTGGCAATTTCACCATGGAGATCCTGGTCTCCGCCAGCTTGATATAAAGATGCACCACCACCAGCGCCGACTCGCATCTATATCTAATCAAAGGTTGGGATTTCATGCTACTGCAAAACTACGATGGGTGACGATATCCTCATACTCCGTGAAATTAGGGCATCAAAGTTTGAATGATTTTAGATCAGTGTTCAGTACCCTAATATATCATTACATGTTGTAACTTTAAAGCTCCAGTATTTCGAGTATTATGGACAAAAGAGTTAAGCTGACTGGTCAAATATCTATTAATTACGTTTAAACATTAACACTACGCATAAACAAAGCCACTGATGGTGACAACACAATTACTGCAAAATTAAGTACTTTTTATTTTGAAAACGAATGATTCATTGATTCAAATTCATTGCCATAACATGACTAAAAAGCACACATAAGGACGCAGAAAAATATACACAAGAGCAAGCAACCCATTTTGGAAAACCCGGCACAAACCTATTCAACATCTTTTAAAGCAAGTTAGGTTTATACTTTTTAAAATATTTTACAGATTAGGAACTAAAACAATGGCAGTTCCACGGACATATCTTCCTATACCAGTACATGAGCGGTCAGTGTCAGATTGGGCTTTTGATTCCGGTGTTTTCTCGGATAGATTATCGTTGCCCATCAAACATTTACGACCTGGAGTTTCCTCCTTGGGAGCAACCCGAAAATTTTAATTTCAACTTATTGAACCAGCATTCATGCACAGGGCTTAGGAACCTGCCATCGGGGAAGCATTTCCATTTTTATGGTGAAAATACTTATGCCATAAAATCCCATTCAAAGAAACAAGATATACAGAGCAGGATACATTTTTCTTTAAACTCAGAAAATTGCACATTTCTTTTCTGCTGCGCCTGAAACTTTGGTCCGAATGTAAAGAGACCACCCCCCACCGGGAAAAAAAACATGCAATTGGAGGATACTCACATTTGAAAGTTGGATGGGTGGTCAGTTTTGTGTGTGTGTGTGGGGCGGGTGAGATTTGTTTAGATGAAGAGTTTAATGGACGCACCTAAAAGATCGACGAGACCTGGGTATATTGCAGTTACAAAAGTAACTCACTTACGCCAAAAATGCCGTGATCTTTTAAGCCACATAATTGGTTTGCGTCCAGGTTACACGTCTCTCTGGGCATAAATGCAGAGGAAACTCCAGCCCTAAATACATAAATAAGGATTAAGGTATGGTTAATTTACACGGTAGTAGATTTGTTTTATATTAAATAATGGAGGTACATAAAAATATTGGGGCCCTATAGTTTCTTATAAATGTTTTAATGTGTAACTGTTGTGATGGCATAACGTAAAAGCTAAGGGAAGGAGCAGGAAAGGTTGAATATAGAATTACTTTATTTTAAAGTTCATCGAATATATATTGCAAAGTGCCAATGTTATCTGTTACCAAGGCTTTCCAAAGTACCCCATACCTGGTATCAGTTTTCCCCTTTAGTTTTGGTACTCAGAGGCTTTTACACTTAAATTTCTCCAATATTTTCTCTGATATTATTATATCATACAGTTAAATCGTCAGACCGAGCTCTACTGCTGGCTTTGCTTAACCTGCTCAATGGTCTTGTGTCCGCTAAGCTCTCGCTAGTTCCTGCCGGTGGCTCTGGCTCTGTCTTTTCGCCCTCTTCTTCTGGTTCTGCCAATGGTACAGGTTCTGATTCTGGCACCAGTTCTGCTTCTGCTTGTGGTTCTGGTTCTGCCTGTTGTTCTGGTTCGGGATCTTCTTGCTGCTCGTAGGATAGCAACGTCTCGTTGTAGACTTTAACCAGATCTTCCACTGGACCAACACTCTTAGTTTTCTCTTGGTAGCTGATGAAAGGAGGTGGGCTCACATCTACCCCAGCCTCTGTCATTGGGAAGAAATGGGTCACTGGTTTGTCTTCTTCCAGGAGTTTGTAGCCTTTGGATTTCTGCACGGAGGGCACGCTGATGGAATGAAATGGCTTCTGCGAAGGATAGTCTACATGCTGTTGGGCTGGCTCCCTAAAAGCAAACCTGATATTTTTCCAACCCAGGTGGCTTATCTCTATGAAATTCAGGAAGAGAGACACTGAAGCCACAGCTAGCATGAAAATGACAAAAACGGTCTTCTCAGTTGGCCTGGAGACAAAGCAATCAACTATATTGGGACAAGGCCATCTACCGCAGCGATACAATGGTAAGATACGGAATCCATAGAGAAAATATTGACTAACCACAAAACCAACTTCAAAAATTGTTTTGAAAATGATGTGGCAGATGTAGGTTCTCAGCAACGTGCCTTCCAGGCGGAACTTCTTGTTTGTCTTACTGGACTCTTTAATACCGTCATCTGGAGCTAAAGGCAGCCTCTCCTCGTTCATCTCTTGTTGTCTATTCATGTCTTCCTCCCTCTCTTTTCTCTTTTCCTCCATCCTTACGTGATGAACCGCATGGCCAACGTAGACCAAGGATGGTGTGGAAACGAAAATGATCTGGAGGACCCACAGTCTTATGTGGGAGATGGGAAAAGCTTCGTCGTAGCAGACATTCTCGCAACCTGGCTGTTGGGTATTGCAAACAAAATCTGACTGTTCATCTCCCCACACGAACTCGGCAGCCGTGCCAAGAATTAGGATTCGAAAAATAAAGAGCACTGTCAACCACACTCTCCCTATCACAGTGGAATGCTCATTAACTTCCTCCAAAATGTTTCCCAGGAAACTCCAATCACCCATTTTCACGGATGTACCTGTTTAAAAGAAAATAATACGTTTGGCTTGAACTGATGAGAATGTTAGTTTACTTTTCCTTCAGTGGAATGTGACTCCAAAGGATGCAACGGTCAATTTATCTCGCAAAAAATGTTCTGTCATTTCCAACTTTTTTACAATCACGTTTCTGTGCTTCTATGCCTTGCCCGTCTAATTAAGTATGTTTTTTCTAAACAAGATAAACTATTTCCAGGATCCCAATATTTCCTTTATCCAAAGAAAACCACGAAACAAATCAGTTATCCCCTTAAAAAAAGCTACAACTGGAAACATAACAATTCCCACTCAAACAACTATTAAAATATAACTTTAACATCATTCATTTGGCAACTTGCCGAGGTAAAACAACGCGTTATTCCGTCTCGCTCCTTTTTGGCACCCTTCAACACAGTTTGGGTGGACACGTTGATACCTAAAGCGTGTCTCACGGCTGAACAGATCGGAAACGATAGAGTATGAGCATTAGATTTTTAGTTTGCAGCAATATTTAAGCTGTATCCAGACAACAGACGACGTGTAGTGACGCGAGGAACAATAGTGCGCATGATCTATGGGAGGCATGTTGGATAACAATTATAGCATGTATGCCCAGCTACACTCGAATCACACGTTTTCAAAATTCAAATAGTAAAGGCTCAATATTAATCTGTCAAATGATACAAGTTAACACATTGTACGCATACATTTACTGGCATGGACATTTTATTTAAATATAGACATAATTAATTTTAGAATATTTAACCAGTTGCACAACATTAAAAACGCGTGAACATTCTGATTTTTTGAAATCTTTATCAGAAATGTTACGCGGCTACAATATCGCAAATGTTTGGCGGATCTGCCTGTATTCCAGTGGTTGGAATAGTTTCAAGTTCCCATGCACAGACCACAGTTCTCTCATTTGCTCTGTGGATGCAGTGCAGTAATCCTGGACGCATTTGACCATTCTTATAACTAACTTTACCAAGTAATTACAAAAATGCTTTCCTCGCTATCACACCAGACGTCGTGTTCAAGTTTATTAAAGCGAATCAAATCAATAAGATATGCACTAAAATAAAGAGACGATTGAATTTCAGTGAAATGAGTTTGCAGACAACCTTCAATATAAAGCAGCTAAGCCATTAATTACTCTGAAAGGAACCAACGAGAAGTTGGTTAATAATTTGCACATATCAGCATATTGCCAGAAATGCATGTATGTGCATTCAACTGAATCCTGAACTTTACATGAATGATAGGCACTGAGGAAGCGGGCAGACATCTGAGGTTTTTGGTGATAAACCTGCTGATAGCATTTGGTATTAAATTGGAGCTATCATAATCGACAACGATCGACAAAGCATCATTAACCTCATAAGCAGCAGTTGGTAACCTTTCAATAATGCGCTTGTCCCAGCTCCCAACAGTCAAACTATGTGAAATAATTTAATAGATTGCTTACAGAACCAGATAGGAACAGGAGTAGGTCATTTAGCCCCTAGAGCCTGTTCCACCATTCAATGAGATCATAGTTGATCTGTGACCAAACTCCATATATCCTATGATTCTATGATTCTATACCCACCTTTGTCCCAAATCCCTAATACCTTTGGTTAACAAAAATCTATCATTCTCAGATTTAAAATTAACAATTGATCTAGCATCAATTGCCGTTTGCGGAAGAGAGTTCCAAACTTCTACCACCCTTTGCGTGTAGAAGTGTTTCCTAATTTCACTCCTGAAATGTCTGGCCCTAATTTTTAGACTATGCCCCCTAGTCCTAGAATCCCCAACCAGCGGAAATAGTTTCTCTCTCTAGATGCAATGCTGTAAACAACAAACAAACAAATAAACAAGAAAAGCACCT
This sequence comes from Somniosus microcephalus, assembly GCF_052327205.1. NCBI lineage: Eukaryota > Metazoa > Chordata > Chondrichthyes > Squaliformes > Somniosidae > Somniosus > Somniosus microcephalus. The sequence continues at coordinate 71,141,415 of NC_140996.1, read as the reverse complement.
CTAAGGTAACGGCAACATCATACATTTGTAACCAGGAGCTGTAACCCAGCAGCTCTAGTTCTCCCTCCTCATATAAATTGTTAGCAGAAACCAACGATGCTACAATAAGCACCTGTCTTAAAAGGGATTTATTGAGGCGATTGTCACTTGAAAATTATGTTGACTTCTTAAACCAAACATTGGCACAACTAAAGTATAAAAAGCCAGTACAGCAACATTTCTACTTGTATCACTCTAGGAAAATCTGTTATAGATATATATAACAGGGCTGTTCAAGTTACTTGTCCCAGAGGGTCACTTATGATGGGTAACTTTATCACAGTTGGTAGCAGTTTCAGTTTTGCACTGATGTTGAACTTGTGCAGTGAAAATTGGGTGTTCAGCCCAAAGTGAATTGGAAGCCAAGTAGTGAGATTTTCTCCTCCAGGGATTCTCACTTTGCTTCAGTTCCAATTCCGGTCGGATTCTGACTCTGGATCCAGGTTGTATTTGTACTGTAACTGCACTGTTGGTGCAAAGCAAAACCATTGTGCACTGAAGTCTACATTTGTCATGTACATGTATCCTAATTTGCATACCATGGAGCCCCACAGGCCTCACAAAGAATTACAATACAAAGCACCTAATTTAAGGAATAGATATATGGGCATAGACATTCTATCACACCGCACCCATTTTCGGGTGCTAAACGGGCGCACGAGTGTCCAATATGGTGTGCTGTCACCGAATTATGCAACCTGCTGCAGCTACAATTTGAGCGTTGCACAAGGGCATGGATAGCACTGCCTATGGCTGCCAAGGTCACCTTAGCTTTTATGCCACGGGCTCCTTTTAGGCTGCAGCAGGTGACATCAGTGACATCGCAATTCGCAGTTCACTGCTGTATCGGGGAGGTCACTGAGACACTCCACACTAGAAGCTTTGGCTCAATGGTACCAATCTCACCTTTGAGTCAATAGGTTGTGGGTTCAAACCTGACTCCAGAGAGTTAAGCACATAATATAGGTTGACACCTCTGTGTAGTACTGAGGCAGGGCTGCAGTGTCTGTGGTGGCGTCTTTCGGATGAGACATTAAGCTGAGATATTAAGCCATCTGCACTCTCAGGTGAACATAAAAGATTCCATTGCACTATTTTAAAGAGCAGGGGAGTTCTCTACAATGTCCTGGCCAATATGTATCCCTCAACCAACATCACTGGGCATTATCTATTTCCTGTTGATGGGACCTTGCTGTGCTAAAATTGGCTGTTGCTTTTCCTACATTACAACAGTGACTACACTTCAAAAATATACTTCAAGGGAAGGTGGTTGGGCCATTTCTTGATGGAGATGGTCATTGCCTGGCACTTATGCCCGCCTCTCTTGACCAACACCAGTTTGCCTATCGTGCAAACAGATCAACAGAGGATGCAATCACAACTGCTCTACACTCTGCACTGAATCACTTAGATGGTAAAGAGACCTACATCAGAATGCTGTTCATAGACTACAGCTCAGCATTCAACACTATCGTCCCCAACAAGCTGGCCAGCAAACTCCACACTCTTGGCCTGAACACTGCCCTCTGCAACTGGACCCTGGACTTCCTAACAAACAGACCCCAGTCTGTCAAATTAGGTAACCACACCTCCCCACCCTGACCCTGAACACGGGGGCCCCACAAGGATGTGTGCTGCGCCCCCTCCTCTACTCCCTCTTCACCCACGACTGTGTGGCTGTTCATGGTTCCAACACCATCATCAAGTTTGCGGATGATACCACGGTGGTAGGCCAGATCACCAACAACGATGAGTCAGCCTACAGGGAGGAGGTCCAGCATCTCATGAAGTGGTGCGCCGATAACAACCTGGCCCTCAACATCAAGAAAACCAAAGAAATCATTGTGGACTTCAGGAAGTCTAAAGGCGGAAGTCACACCCCCATCCACATCAATGGGGCTGTGGTGGAAAGGGTGGACAGCTTTAAGTTCCTTGGAGTCCACATCACGGAAGACCTCTCCTGGTCCCTCAATACCTCCTCTCTGGTAAAGAAGGCCCAGCAGTGCCTATATTTCCTAAGGAGGCTGAAGGGATGTAACCTGTCACCCCTGATCCTCTCTAACTTTTACCGCTGCACAATAGAGAGCATCCTGATGAACTGTATCACAGTATGGTATGGCAGCTGTAGCTACTATGACCGGAAAGCCCTGCAGCGGGTAGTCAAAACTGCCCAACGCATTACCGGCACCCGGCTACCGACCATAGAGCACATATACCAGAAACGCTGTTGACGGAGGTCACGGTCCATCATCAAAGACCCTACCCACCCCAGCCACAGTCTGTTCGCCCTCCTGCCATCTGGGAGATGCTACAGATGCATTCGCACCCGTATGACCAGATTTAGGAACAGCTTCTTTCCCAGGGCTGTCATCCTACTGAACTCCACAAATAAACTCTAAAGCCTGCACATCTGCCAATGCACTTTATTATGTTTATGTTAATGTATTACAAGTCAAATGAACGTTGAATGTTTAAATGTCTTAATCTAAATGTACACTCTCGGGAGCCGCAAGCCTACATTTCGTTGTACTGCACTTGTGCACTAACAATGACAATAAAGCTGATTATGATTATGATTATTATTATTATGAATGTTACCTGCCACATGTCAGCCTGAGCTGTCCCGATTCTGCAGTAGGCTGGCATCAGTTACTTGAGTATCCAAGGAATTGTGAATAGAGCTGACCACTGTAGAATATCAGTGAATAGTTCCACTCCTAACATTATGATAGAGGGAAAGTCATTGATGGAGCTGTTGAAGACGGTTGAGCCACATGCTCTGCCCTGAGGAATTCTTGCAGCAATTGGACTGGGGCTGTGATGATTAGTATCCAACAACCACAACCATCTTCCTGTCTATTAAGCATGACTCCAGCCACTGAAGGGTTTTCTTCTTGAGCCACAGTGACTTCTCTGGTGCCACACTCAGTCAAATGCTGCCTTGAAGCTAAGGTCATCTACCCACTTAGAGCAAGTCCCATATTGCTTATCTTTAGTACCCTTGAGCGTCAGGTACTTTTCTTGTCACAGTAATATATCCACTATCCATTATCTACAGACATGGGGTCAGCTTTCACATGACCAGTGATGACATCCAGCTCTACCTCTTCACCAACTCTCTGAATTCCTCCGCTGCCTTTGTGTTGTCAGACTGCTTGTCCAACATCCAGTTTTGGATGAGTCATAATTTCCTGCAATTAAACACTGGGAAAACCAAAGCTAATGCCTTTGAGCCTGCTACAACCTCTGTACTCTTGCTAATGTCTCAGGCTTAAACAAGTGTTTACAGTGTCCTATTCAACCCTGAGCTGAGTTTCAGTCCATATCCTCTCCATCACAAAGACTGCCTACTTCCACGTCTGTAACATTACCCACGGTTACCCCACCTCAGCCATCTGCTCCTGAAACCCTGAACCATGCCTTTTAAAAACATAATTTTTGGGATGTTGGCGTCGCTCCAGATCTGACTATTCAAATAGTCCTGCTTTTTTCTCAGTCCTGACGAAGGGTCTTCGACCTGAAACGTTGACTCTGTTTCTCTCTCCACGGATGTTGCCTGGCCTGCTGAGTTTTTCCAGCGTTTTCTGTTGTTATTTCCCATCCACCACCTCCTCCTCCACCTGTCCGAACTTGTTCTCACATTATACAACTTCTCCTTTGACTCCACTCACTTCCTCCAAATAAAAGGTGTTGCTATGGGAACCCGCATGTGTCCTAGCTATGCCTGCCTTTTCGTGGGATATGTGGAACATTCTTTCTTCCAGTCCTACTCAGGTCTCTTCCCTCACCTCTTTTTCTGGTACATTGATGACTGTATCAGTGCCGTTTCCTGCTCTCGCCCTGAACTGGAAATTTTAATTCAATTTGCTTCCAATTTTCCCCCTTCCCTTGCCTTCACATGGTCCATCTCCGACTCTTCCTTTCCCTTCCTCGACTTCTCTCTCTCCATTTCTGGGGACAGGCTATCGACCAACATCCACTATAAGCCCACTGACTCCCACAGCTACCTTGACTACACTTCCTCCCACCCCATTTCCTGTAAGGACTCTATTCCATTCTCTCAGTTTCTCTGTCTCCGTTGCATCTGCTCTGACGATGCCACCTTCCATACGAGTGCTTCCAATATGTCCTCCTTTTTCCTCAACCATGGTTGACACGGCCCTCTACCGTGTCTGTTCCATTTCCTGCACTTCTGCTCTCACCCCTTCCCCTCCCTCCCAGAACCACAATAGGGTTCCCCTTGTCCTCACCTTCCACCCCACCAGCCTCCACATTCAACGGATCATCCTCCGCGATTTCCGCCACCTCCAGCGTGATGCCGTCACCAAACACATCTTCCCCTCACCTCCCCTTTCAGCACTCTGAAGGGACCATTCCCTCTGCGACACCCTGGTCCACTCCTCAATCATCCCCAACATACCCTCCCCTTCCCACGGCACCTTCCCGTGCAAGCGCTGGAGATGCAATACCTGCCTTTTTAACCTCCTCCCTTCCCACTGTCAAAGGCCCCAAACACTCCTTCCAGGTGAAACAGTGATTTACTTGTACTTCTTGCAATCTAGTATACTGTATTCACTGCTCACAATGCAGTTTCCTCTACATTCTGGAGACCAAACGCAGATTGGGTGATTGCTTTGCAGAATACCTCTGTTCAGTCCGTAAGGGTGAACCCAAGCTTCCGGTCGTCCGTCACTTTAATTCTCCGCTCCACTCCCACTCTGACTCTCAGTTCTCGGCCTCCTACACTGTTCCAATGAAGCTCAATGTAAGCTCGAGTAACAGCACCTCATCTTTCAATTAGGCACTTTAGAGCCTTCTGGACTCAACATTGAGTTCAACAATTTCAGATCATAAACTCTGCCCCCATTTGTTCAGACGGCAGCTGTTGATGATTCTGCTATTCCCACTTTAACCTCTTCTAGACCCATCTTTTGTCTCTTTACTTGTCCCATTACCATCTCCTTTTGCCTTCTACAATCATCCTTTTTGTCTTTTAATCACAGAAATCACAGAAATCACAGAAACCCCACAGTGCAGATAGAGGCCATTTCGGCCCATCGAGCCTGCACCGACACATATCCCACCTGATCCCCGTAACCCCTAGACCAACACATATCCCACCCTATCCCCGTAACCCCACGTATTTAATCCCCCTAACACTAGGTCAATTTATCATAGCCAATCAACCTAACCCGCAAATCTTTCCTGCCTTCCACCCTATCAAAGACCTTCCCTTTTGTTCTTTCTCCGCCCCCCTTTCCCTACTTCTGCACTTGTTTAAAACCTTGCTATATCTCTAACTTTTCCAGTTCTGACAAAGGGTCATCGACCTGAAACGTTAACTCTGTTTCTTTCACCACAGATGCTGCCTGACCTGCTGAGTATTTCCTGTACTTTATGTTTTTATTCCAGTCCTATTATTCAGTCAAAAAATCACCTGCAATGGCTTCTCTTCCCACTCCCGCATCATTACATCTGAAGTCGCCCAAGGATCTATCCTATTCCTCATCTGCCCCTCAGTGACATCATCCGAAAAGGCATCAGGTTCCACATGTAAACTAATGACATCCAGCTCTACCCTACCACCAATTCTCTCGACTCCTCCACTGCCGTTGATATGTCACGCTGTTTGTACGACATCTAGTATTGGATGAGCAAAAATTTCCTCCAATTAAATATTTGGAAGACTGAAGCCATTGTCTTCAGTCCCCACCACAAATTCCATTCCCTAGCCACCAACTCCATTCCTCTCCTTGGCCAGTGTCTGAGGCTGAACCAAAGCATTCGCAATTTTAGCATCTTATTTAACCCTGAGCTGAGCTTCCGACTTCATATCCTCCCCATCATGAAGACCGCCTACTTCCACCTCCATAATATTGCCAATCTCCGCCCCTGCCTCAGCCCATCTGCTGCTGAAACCCTCATCCATGCTTTTGTTACCTCCAGAAATAACTATTCCAATGCTGTCCTAGCCAGCCTCCCATCTTCCACCCTCCCATGACTCCAGTACTCGCTGACCTGGGGTCTATAATTCCCCGTTTTCTCTCTACCATCTTTTTTAAATAGTGGGGTAACATTAGCTACCCTCCAATCCATGGGAACTATTCCAGAGTCTATAGAATTTTGGAAGATGACCAGCAATGCATCTACTATTTCTAGGGCCACTTCCTTAAGTAACCTAGGATGTAGATTATCAGGCCCTGGGGATTTATCGGCCTTCAATCCTGTCAATTTCCCTAACACCATTTCCCTACAAATACTGATTTCATTCACTGCCTCCCTCTCATTAGATCCTATGTTCCCCAACATCTCTGGGAGGTTATTTGTGTCCTCCTTTGTGAAGACAGAACCAAAGTATGTATTTAATTGGTCTGCCATTTCTTTGTTCCCCATTATAAATTCCCCTGATTCTGACTGCAAGGGACCTACGCTTGACTTCACCAATCTTTTTCTCTTCACATATTTATAGAAGCTTTTACAGTCAGTTTTTATGTTGCCTGAAAGCTTACTCTCATATTCTATTTCCCCCCCTCTTAATTAATCCCTTTGTCCTCCTTTGCTGAATCCTAAACTGCTCCCAATCCTCAGGTTTGCTGCTTTTTCTGGCCAATATATATGTCCTCTCCTTGGATCTTATGCTATCCCTAATTTCCCTTGTTAGCCACGGTTGAGTCAACTTTTTTGTTTTATTTTTATGCCAAACAGGGATGAACAAATTCTGCAGTTCATCCATGCGATCTTTAAATGTTTGCCATTGCCTATCCACCGTCAACCCTTTAAGTAACACTCCCCAATCCATCCTAGCCAACTCACGCCTCATACCATCATAGTTTCCTTTATTTAAATTCAGGACCCTAGTCTCTGAGTCAACGACTTCACTCGCTATCTTAATGAAGAATTCTATCATATTATGATCACTCCTCCCCAAGTGGCCTCGCACAACAAGATTGCTGATTCATCCTTTCTCATTACATAATACCCATTCTAAGATGGGTTGATCTCTAGTTGGTTCCTCGACATATTGGTCCAGGAAACCATCCCGTATACACTCTAGGAATTCCTCCTCCACAGTATTGTTACTAATTTGGTTAGCCCAATCTATATGTAAATTAAAGTCACCCATGATAACTGCTGTGCCCTTATTGCACGTGTCTCTAATTTCCCATTTAATGCCATTCCCAAACTCAGCATTACTGTTTGGGGGTCTGTATACAACTCCCACTAACGTTTTCTGCCCCTTGGTATTTCTCAGCTCTACCCATACAGATTCCACGTCAAGAGAGCTAATATCCTTCCTTACTATTGTGTTAATCTCCTCTTTAACCAGCAAAGCTACCACCTCCATTTCCTTTTTGCCTGTCTGTCCTGAATATTGAATACCCCTGGATGTTGAATTCCCAGCCTTGGTCACCCTGGAGCCATGTCTCCATAATCCCAATTATATCATATCTGTTTACATCTATTTGCGCAGCTAATTCATTCACCTTATTACAAGTGCTCCTCGCATTAAGACACAAGCCTTCAGGCTTGTTTTTTTAACACTCTTAGTCCTTTTAGAATTATTATTTACTGTAGCCCTGTTTGATTTACACCCTTCATTTCTCTGTCTTCCACTTTTGCTTTTCTCCTTCCTGTCTTTTGTTTCTATCCTTGCTTCCCTTTCCTCTGTCTCCCTGCACAGGTTCCCAAACCCCTGCCATTTTAGTTTAAACCCTCCCCAACAGCACTAGCAAACACTCCCCCTTGGACATCGGTCCCGGTCCCGCCCAGGTGCAAACTGTCCAGTTTGTACTGGTCCCACCCGGAAAAATGGATTTCCCTCAGGCTGAATTTAACGGCAGGACCTGATTAACATTATTTCCTCTGTTGCTGAGCCACAGCCAGCCAGATTGAGAAGCTGGCTGTCTGTCGAGCGGGTAGGCCTTCAGTACCAGGCCGCAGTGGTGGAGCGGAGAGGAGGGAGGGAGGGATCGGAGGCAGGGAGTGCTTGGGAGATCGGAGGCCTGAGGGATCGGCAACCTGGGTGGAGGGAGGGTCGGAGATTGAAGGCCTCATGGGGGAAGTCGGGGGGAGATTGGAAGGGATCAGGGGTGGTTGTCCGATCGCCGGGAGTTGGTGATGCAAGAACGCTGGATCCAGCAGGTAACTGGAAAGGCATTTACCTCCTGGATCCAGCAGTCCTCACTTCCCTTTAGCCACCAGAGTTAAATTTGAAATGGTGGATCAATATGAGGCAAACAGCCTCATTATAATATTTAAATTGCCAACCCGCCTCTTGGTTGCTCACCCCCGTCCCACCTCCATTAAAACCGGAAGTGGTCGGGCTGGAGGTGGATTGTGGTTAGGATTCAGATTTTTAAAACTTTAAACCCCCACCCGACCCAAACCCCTCTGTCTTTTGGGGTTAAAATTCCCCCATAGAGTCTCTGGAGAGGCAGGACACTTGATTAACAAATTTAAATTGGGCTCCCATAGTGCAATTGGTAGCCCAATTTAAAATTTACTCTTGCTGCATGTAATGTTCCCTTTTTTTTTGGCCTGTGTAGCCCCTTTAATGGGCTGCACAGGCCATTCAAAATTCCACCGTCTGCTGTTTTCTATTTAAAAGCCGGCTCACTGGCTGCACAGAACCTGTAGAGTGTTGTATGGCTACACGGCCATGCAGCTTAAAGGGAACATTAGCTGCATAGATTTCCCAGGGATCGGGAAACCCGGCAGCGAAAGGGAGGCAGGAGCTCCTGGCTCTACATGGTAAGTGCTTCTTTCAGCACTCCTTGTGGGCCAGGATAACCAGGAGTGTTCCCACCAGTCTCCTCAAGAAAGCCTTCAGCCACGATCACCAGTTTCCTCCCCCGAGCCCCGATCACTGACCCACCCAGCCCCAATTACTGCCCCTCCCTGCCCCGATTACTGACCCCCCCAGCCCTGATTACTGACCCACCCAGCCCCGATTACTGACCCTCCCTGCCCCGATTACTGACCCCCCCAGCGCCGATTACTGACCCCACCAGCCCTGATTACTGACCCCCCCACCCCTGAATAATGACCCTCACCGCAGCCCCGATTACTGATCCCCAGCCCCGATTGCTGGTCATCTTCCAGAACTCAATAGACTCTGGAAAATAACCCGTGGATTGGAGGGTAGCTAATGTTACCCTACTATTCAAAAAAGGTGGCAGAGAAAAAGCGGGGAATTATAGACCGGTAAGCCTGACATCGGTAGTGGGGAAAATGCTAGAGTCCATTATAAAATATGTAATAGCAGAGCACTTGGAAAGCAGTGACAGGATCAGACAAAGTCAACATGGATTTACAAAAGGTAAATTATGCTTGACTAATCTACTGGAATTTTTTGAGGATGTAACTGGTAAAATAGATAAGGGAGAACCAGTGGATGTGGTGTATTTGGACTTTCAGAAGGCTTTCGATAAGGTCCCGCATAAGAGATTAGCATGCAAAATTAAGGCACATGGGATTGGGGGCAAGGTATTGACTTGGATAGAGAACTGGTTGGCGGACAGAAAGCAAAGAGTTGGAATAAACGAGTCATTTTCCGAGTGGCAGGCAGTGACTAGTGGGGTACCGCAAGGATCGGTCCTAGGACCCCAGCTGTTCACAATATATATTAATGATCTGGACGAGGGAATTGGATGTAATATCTCCAAATTTGCAGATGACACAAAGCTGGGTGGGAGGGTATGCTGTGAGGAGGATGTCATGAAACTCCAGTACGATTTGGACAGGTTAGGTGATTGGGCAGAAACATGGCAAATGCACTATAATGTGGATAAATGTGAGGTTATCCACTTTGGTGGCAAAAACAGGAAGGCAGATTATTATTTGAATGGCAATAGATTGGGAGAAGGGGAAGTGCAAAGAGACCTGGGTGTTCTTGTGCACCAGTCGCTGAAGGTAAGCATGCAGGTGCAGCAGGCGGTTAAGAAGGCAAATGGTATGTTGGCCTTCGTAGCAAGAGGGTTCGAGTACAGGAACAAGGATGTCTTGCTACAGTTGTACATGGCCTTGGTGAGACCGCACCTTGAGTATTGTGTGCAGTTTTGGTCGCCTTATCTGAGGAAGGGCGTTCTTGCCATGGAAGGAGTGCAGCGAAGATTCACCAGGCTGATACCTGGGATGGCAGGAATGACGTATGAGGAGAGATTGCGTCGATTGGGCTTATACTTACTGGAGTTTAGAAGATTGAGAGGGGATCTCATCGAAACCTATAAAATTCTGTCAGGCCTGGACAGACTAGATGCTGGAAGGATGTTCCTGATGGTTGGGGAGTCCAGAACCAGGGGTCATAATCTAAGGATAATGGGTAGGACATTTAGGACTGAAATGAGGAGGAATTTCTTCACCCAAAGAGTGGTGAACCTGTAGAATTCTCTGCCACAGAGGGCGGTGGAGGCCAGTTCATTAAATATATTCAAGAAAGAGTTGGAAATATTTCTTAAGGCTAAAGGGATCAAGGGATATGAGGAGAAGGCAGGGACAGGGTACTGAATTTGAATGATCAGCCATGATCTCATTGAATGGCGGAGCAGGCTCGAAGGTCCGAATGGCCTACTCCTGCTCCTAGCTTCTATGTTTCTATGTTTCTATTACTGACCGCACCCCACCCCCAATTATTGACCCGCCCAGCCCCGATTACTGAGAACCCCAGCCCCGATTATTGACACCACCAGCCCCGATTACTGAACCCCAGCCCCGATTACTGACAACCCCAGCCCCGATTACTGACCCGCCCAGCCCCAATTACTGACCATCCCCAGCCCCGTTTACTGTCCCCACAGCCCCGATTACTGACCCCCCCACCCCGATTACTGACACCCCCAGCCCCGATTACTGACCCGCCCAGCCCCGATTACTGGCCATCCCCAGCCCCGTTTACTGTCCCCACAGCCCCGATTACTGACCCCCCCACCCCGATTACTGACCCCACCAGCCCTGATTACTGACCCCCCCAGCCCCGATTACTGACCTCTCCCAGCCCCGATTACTGACCCCCCAGCCCTGATTACTGACAGCCCAGCCCCGATTACTGACCCCCCAGCCCTGATTACTGACCTACCCCAGCCCCGATTACTGAAACCCCCAGCCCCGATTACTGACACCCCCGCCCCGATTACTGACCCACCCAGCCCCGATTACTGACCCCACGCGGCGCCGATTACTGAAACCCGCAGCCCCGATTACTGACCCCCCCAGCCCCGATTACTGACACCCCCAGCCCCGATTACTGACAGCCCCACCCCAATTACTGACCCCACACCCCCGAGTACTGACCTAGCCCAGCCCCGATTACTGACCCTCCCCCCAGCCTCGATTACTGACCTTCCCCCCAGCGCTGATTACTGACCCCCCAGCCCCGATTACTGACCCGCCCAGCCCCGATTACTGACCCACCAGCCCCGATTTCTGACCCCCCAGCCCCGATTACTGACCCCCCCAACCCCGATTACTGACCCCCCAGCCCCGATTACTGACACCCCAGCCCCAATTACTGACCCCCCCGCCCCGATTACTGACCCCCCCAGCCCCGATTACTGACCCCCCAGCCCTGATTACTGACACCCCCACCCCCAATTACTGACCCCCCCGAGCCCCAATTACTGACCCCCCCGCCCCGATTAATGACTCTCCCCAGCCCCGAATACTGACTCCCCCAGCCCCGATTACTGACCCCCCAGCCCTGATTACTGAGCCACCAGCCACGATTACTGACCCGCCCAGCCCCGATTACTGACCCGCCCAGCCCCGATTACTGACCCCCCAACCCCAATTACTGAGTCCCCCACCCCCAATTACTGACCCCCCCAATTACTGTCCCGCCCAGCCCCGATTACTGACCCCTCCACCCCCGATTTCTGACCCCCCCAACCCCGATTACTGACCCCCCAGCCCTGATTACTGACCCCCAGCCCCGATTACTGACCCCCCAGCCCTGATTACTGACCCCCAGCCCTGATTACTGACCCCCAGCCCCGATTACTGACCCCCCAGCCCCGATTACTGACCCCCCAGCCCCGATTACTGACCCCCAGCCCCGATTACTGACCCCCAGCCCCGATTACTGACCCCCAGCCCTGATTACTGACCCCCAGCCCCGATTACTGACCCCCCAGCCCCGATTACGAGCCCCCCCGCAGCCACGATTACTGACCCCCCAGCCCCGATTACTGACCCCCCCAGCCCCGATTACTGAACCCCCCACCCCCGATTACTGACCCCCCAGCCCCGATTACTGACTCCCTTAGCCCCGATTACTGACCCCCCCGCCCCGATTACTGAGCCCCCAGCCCCGATTACTGAACCCCCCAGCCCCGATTACTGACCCCAACAGCCCCGATTACTGAGCCCCCAGCCCCGATTACTGACCACCCAGCCCCGATTACTAACCCCCCACCCCCGATTAGTGACCCCTAGCCCCGATTACTGACCCCCCACCCCCGATTATTGACCCCCTCAGCCCCGATTACTGACCCTCCCCCAAGCCCCAATTACTGACCCCCCAGCCCCGATTACTGGCACCCCCAGCCCTAATTACTGACCCTCCCCCCCAGCCCCGATTACTGACCCCCCCAGCCCCGATTACTGACTCCCCCAGCCCTGATTACTGATCCCCCAGCCCCGATTACTGACACCCCCAGCCCCGATTACTGACTCCCCCCAGCTCCAATTACTGACCCCCCAGCCCCGATTACTGACCCCCCAGCCCCGATTACTGACCCTCCCCAGCCCCGATTACTGACCCCCCCAGCCCCAATTACTGACCCCCCAGCCCCGATTACTGACCCTCCCCAGCCCCGATTGCTGACCCCCCCAGCCCCGATTACTGACTCCCCCAGCCCTGATTACTGATCCCCCAGCCCCGATTACTGACACCCCCAGCCCCGATTACTGACTCCCCCCAGTTCCAATTACTGACCCCCCAGCCCCGATTACTGACGCCCCAGCCCCGATTGCTGACCCCCCCAGCCCCAATTACTGACCCCCCAGCCCCAATTACTGACCCACCAGCCCCGATGACTGACCCCCCACCCCCGATTACTGATCCCCCAGCCCCGATTACTGACCCCCCAGCCCTGATTACTGACTCACCCCAGCCCCGATTACTGACCCCCCAGCCCCGATTACTGACCCCCCAGCCCTGATTACTGACTCCCCCCAGCCCTGATTACTGACTCCCCCCAGCCCCGATTACTGACCCCCCAGCCCTGATTACTGAAACCCCCAGCCCTGATTACTGACCCCCCAGCCCCGTTAACTGACACCCCCAGCCCCGATTACTGACCCCCCAGCCCCGATTACTGACCCCCCCAGCCCCGATTACTGACCGCCCAGCCCCGATTACTGACCCCCCAGCCCCGATTACTGACCCCCCAGCCCCAATTACTGACCCCCCAGCCCCGATTACTGACCCCCCCATCCCCGATTACTGACCCCCCAGCCCCGATTACTGACCCCCCAGCCCCGATTACTGACACCCCACCCCCGATTACTAACCCCCCAGCCCCGATTACTGACCCCCCCACCCCCAATTACTAACCCCCATCCCCGATTACTGACCCCCCACCCCCGATTACTAAACCCCCAGCCCCGATTACTGACCCCCCCACCCCCAATTACTGACCCCCCAGCCCTGATTACTGACCCCCCAGCCCCGATTACTGACCTCCCCAGCCCCGATTACTGACACCCACAGCCCCGATTACTGACCCCACAGCCCCGATTACTGACCCCCTAGCCCCGATTACTGACCCCCCCAGCCCCGATTACTGACACCCCCAGCCCCGATTACAGACCCTCCCCAGCCCCGATTACTGACACCCCAGCCCCAATTACTGACCCCCCAGCCCCGATTACTGACCCTCCCCAGCCCCAATTACTGACCCTCCCCAGCCCCGATTACTGACACCCCCAGCCCCGATTACTGACCCCCAGCCCCGATTACTGACCCCCAGCCCCGATTACTGACCACCCAGCCCCGATTACTGACCCCCCACCCCCGATTACTGACCCCCACCCCCAATTACTGACCCCCCCATCCCCGATTACTGACCCCCCAGCCCCAATTACTGACCCCCCATCCCCGATTACTGACCCCCCACCCCCGATTACTAACCCCCCAGCCCCGATTACTGACCCCCCCACCCCCAATTACTGACCCCCCAGCCCTGATTACTGACCCCCCCAGCCCCGATTACTGACCTCCCCACCCCCGATTACTGACACCCACAGCCCTGATTACTGACCCCACAGCCCCGATTACTGACCCCCCCAGCCCCGATTACTGACGCTCCCCAGCCCCGATTACTGACCCCCCAGCCCCGATTACTGACCCTCCCCAGCCCCGATTACTGACACCCCAGCCCCAATTACTGACCCTCCCCAGCCCCGATTACTGACACCCCAGCCCCAATTACTGACCCTCCCCAGCCCCGATTACTGACCCCCAGCCCCGATTACTGACCCCCAGCCCCGATTACTGACCCCCAGCCCCAATTACTGACCCCCCAGCCCCGATTACTGACCCCCCACCCCCGATTACTGACCCCCCCAGCCCTGATTACTGACCCCCCACCCCCGATTACTGACTCCCCCCAGCCCCGATTACTGACCCCCCAGCCCCGATTACTGACCCCCCCACCCCCAATAACTGACCCCCTTATCCCCGATTACTGACCCCCCACCCCCGATTACTGACCCCCCATCCCCGATTACTGACCCCCCAGCCCCGATTACTGACCCCCCAGCCCCGATTACTGATCTCCCCAGCCCCGATTACTGACTCCCCCCAGCCCCAATTACTGACCCCCCAGCCCCGATTACTGACCCCCCAGCCCTGATTACTGACCCCCCCACCCCCAATAACTGACCCCCTTATCCCCGATTACTGACCCCCCAGCCCCGATTACTGACCCCTCCAGCCCCGATTGCCGACTTCCCCCAGCCCTAATTGCTGACCACTCCCCAGCCCTCATTATAATGGGCCGCTCCAATCTCCCAATCATTGGTCTCTCCCCCCTCACGATTGGCAAGGATCATCCCATCCAGACAGTCATTTTTCTACTTTGAATGCTGCCAACATTTTAATGCCTCCTCTTTATCTATTTTTATCCTATCCAATCTCTCTACCCCTTCCTCCTTTACTGTGACATTGGCAGCATCCTCCTCTTTTGTGAAGACAGATACAAAGTGTTCATTTAATATCTCAGACATACCCCCAGCCTCCACAAGCTCCAAACTTGGACATCGGTTTGACAACGCTCCATGTTGACTCCATCCTGTCTACATGTAAACTTCATCCCACCACGGGACCTCTGACTTTAACTTTGAACTCTCTCATATCAATTCCTCTCTATCCACTGTTTACAATTAAGACAATTCTATCTGAATCTTTGTCACGCCTATGTAACCTAAACTTTCTCTTTGACCATTTTGTGCATTTTGGCTGCCGCTCTAGACCTGAGCCCATTACTTCTATCTCCCTTTTTTTCCTTCTTCTCTTGACCCCTCTTATGCCCCTCTCGCCTCTCCTTTCCTGTCAGCTAGTCATGCCACCTTTCATTTCTCTCCTCTCAGGTACTTTGCCTTGCTTAATGTCTACCCCAACCCATCACTACTGCTCTGCCTTCCTACTCTTGCTACTTTCCCAGGCGCGAATCTTTCTTGGATAAGCCCACAGCTACCTTCTGTGCCTCTGTTGACATTCTCCAAAGGGCTTCATCTTGATCTGTCCCTCTACTCTACCAAAACCTTCTCAACCTTGTTCCACTCCTTCCTCCTCTCTTTTAAAATTGTCATACTCTACTGTACCCCAAGCACCACTGCAAATATCTCACTAAGATATCCTTGCACCATTCCTCCCTCAGTCTCTGCACTAAACGATTCCTCATCCTTGCTGATTTGAATCTCCATCTCAACTCACATTGCCCTCTCTCCTCTGATTTCATGGCTCTCCTGACCTCTATTAACCTCACCCTCCATATAAACTTTCCTAACCATATTCATGTCACCTCATCGACCCTTGCCTCTTTACTCCCATTGTCTCGATCACAGAAAAGGCCATCTCTGATCAATCCAATATACACCAAATCAATCATATCCTTACAATCACAAAAACACCCATCAACCATTACTCTTTTCTTCCTGCCACTGAGCCAATTTTGGATTCAACTTGCCGCTTTCCCTTGGATCCCATGGGCTTTTACTTTTCTGACCAGTCTGCCATGTGGGACCTTATCAAAAGCCTTGTTAAACTCCATGTAGACTACATCAAACGTGCTACCCTCATCGACCCTCCTTGTTAATTTCTCCAAAAAAATCAATCAAGTTAGTCAGACACGACCTTCCCTTAACAAATCCATGCTGACTGTCCTCGATTAATCCGTGCCTTTCTAAAAGATAATTAATAGTGTCCCTCAGAATGTTTTCCAATAATTTGCCCACCACCGAGGTTAGGCTGACTGACCTGTAATTCCTCAGTCTATCCCTTTCTCCCTTTTTAAACAATGGTACAATGTTAGCAGTCCTCCAGTCTTCCGTCACCACACCTGTAGTCAGTGAGGATTGGAAAATGATGGTCAGAGCCTCCGCTATTTCCTCCCTTGTTTCACTTAATAGCCTGGGATACATATCATCTGGGCCTGGTGATTTATCTACTTTCAAAGATGCTAAACCTCTTAATAATTCCTCTCTCACTATGTTTATCTCATCTAATATTTCATTCTCCTCCTCCTGAACTACAACGTCTGCATCGTCCCTCTCTTCTGTGAAGACATATGCAAAGTATTCATTAAGAACCATAAACATTCTGCCTCCACACATAGGTTACCTTTTTCTAATAGGCTCTACTCTTTCTTTAGTTATCCTCTTGCTCTTTATGTATTTATAAAATATCTTTGGCTTTTCCTTGATTTTACTCATCAATATTTTTTCATGCCCTCTATTTGCTTTCCTAGTTTCCTTTTTAATTTCACCCCTGCACTTTCTATACTCCTCTAGGCTTTCTGCAGTATTTAACATTGACATAAGCTTCCCTTTTCTTCCTTATCCTACCCTGTATGCCGCTTGACATCCTCCAAATTTGGGAGTCTCATATTTTTCTGTGGGAACATATTTGCGCTGAACCCTCGCTATCTCCACCTTGAATGCCTCCCACTGCTCTGACACTGGTTTACCTTCAAGTAGTTGTTTCCACTCCACTTTTGCTAAATCACATCTCAGCTTAATAAAATTGGCCTTTCCCCAATTGAGAACTTTTACTCCTGGTCTATCTTTGTCCTTTTCCATAACTCTGCTAAATCTAACTGAATTATGATCACTACCACAATACTTCTCTCCCACTGATACACCTTCCACCTGCCCAGTTTCATTCCCTAAAACTATGTCCAGAACCGCCCCCTCTCTTGTTGGGCTTGCTACATATTGGCTAAAAAAGTTCTCCTGAATGCATTTTAAGAATTCTGCACCCTCTATACCTTTAACACTGATTCTAAATTAGGGTTGAAATCCCCTACTACTACTGCCCTATTGTTTTAGCACTTTTCAGAAATTTGCCTACATATTTGCTCTTCTATCTCCCTCTGATGATTTGGGGGTCTATAGTACACTCCTAGTAGTGTGATTGCCCCATTTTTGTTCTTCAGTTCAACCCATATGAACTCATTTGATGATCCTTCTAACATATCCCTCCTCACAGCTGTAATTGTTTCTTTAACAATAATTCAACCCCCCCTCCTTTTTTATCCCCCTCTCTATCTCGTCTGAAAACCCTATAACCAGGATTGTTGAGCTGCCATTCCTGCCCTTCTTTCAGCCACGTTTCAGTAATAGCTGTGATATCAGATGTCCATGTGTCTATCTGTGCCCTCAGCTCATCTGCCTTATTTACTAGACTCCTTGCCTTGAAGTATATACCATTAAGCACTGGCAAACCCCTTTGTTGTCTATTTTCTAGCCTTTGTTTCCTCTGCCTTCCAAACTCGCTTACTAATTTACTGCCTTTCATTTCCAGCTTTGCTTCTCTCCCTTCTGAAGCTACACTCAGGTTCCCATCTCCCTGCCAAGCTAGTTTAAACCCTCCCCAATAGCACTTGCACACCTCCCCGCAAGGATATTGGTCCCGGCCCTGTTGCGGTGCAATCCGTTCGGCTTATACCGGGCCCACCTCCCCCAGAACCGGTCCCAATGCCTCAGGAATCTAAAGACCTCCCTCCGGCACCATCTCTCCAGCCACGCATTCATCTGTTCTATCCTCCTATTTCTGTACTCACTAGCGTGTGGCACTGGGAGTAATTTGGAGATTACTACCTTTGAGATCCTGCTTATTAATCTTTTTCCTAGATCCCTAAAGTCTGCCTGCAGGATCTCATCCTTCTTTCTACCTATGTCATTGGTTTCAATATGGACCATGACCTCTGGCTGTTCACCCTCCCCCCTCAGAATGTCCTGCAGCCACTCAGTGACATCCTTGACTCTGGCACCAGGGAGGCAACATACCATCCTGGAGACATGACCGCGGCCGCAGAAATGTATGTCTGCTTCCCTAACTATTGAATCCCCTACCACTATTGCTTTTCTGACATTCCTCCTAACCACTGCACAGCTGAGCCACCTGTGGTGCCATGGCCTTGGCTCTGGCTGTACTCCCCTGAGGAACCATCGCCCTCACCAGTACTCAGAACAGAATACTGGTTGGAGAGCACGATAGGGACTCCTGCACTACCTGCCTGGTCCTCCTGGTCTGTCTGGCGGTCATTCATTTCCTCTCTGCCTGCACACTCTTAATCTGTGGGGTGACTACCTCCTGAAAGGTGCTATCCACGTAACTCCCAGCCTCGCGGATGCACTGCAGTGACGCCAGTTACTGCTCAATCTCCAAAACCCAGAGCTGGGCTTCCTCCAGCTGTTGACAATTCCTGCACATGTGATGATCAATAAATTCTGCCTTGCCTGTACACTGCCTGCAGGACAGATGGAAAACAAGATGGTATACTTGATATATGGCAATGAAACAGCAACCAACATGATGGGCCAAGAGTGCAATGCACAAAGTGTTGCTGGTTTAACATGTACTCCCTACCAATGTCAATTCCTCACACAACCTTACAGTTTGCTCTTTGCATCTCATGCCTTAGGAGCACGTACCTTCAAGTTGCAAAATGCAATTGAAAACCTTCCTGTAGTCAAATCTTCCAAGGCCACAGCACTGCACGTCATTACCAAACAACCTAGCTGCGTGATGCACAATCACTTGCTGACACTTACGTTTGACAAAGTACCACATAATAGACTTGTTAGCAAAATTGAAGCCCATGGGATTAAAGGGGCAGTGGCAGTGTGGATCTGAAATTGGCTAAGGGACAGAAAGCAGAGAGTAGTGGTGAACGGTTGTTTTTCAGAAATTGTAATCAGCAAGCAGCACAAATAATCCATTCTGCCTGAGTCAATACTAACAGGCACTTTCCTGCTCTCTGCGCGGCCATTTCCAGGCGTATTAGAAATGTAGCAGTGGTGACGTCATGAAATAGAGTATCCTGCACAAACCATCAAATTCTATTTAAAGCAGGTGGAGAAATAGCAGAAACAATGGTTAAAATGTACAGAAGGACGCAGGAAGTTGGACAGAGAGATAGAGGGGGTGATTTAATCTCCCAGCAGGAAACTAGCAGCTGCACAACATATGAATGCAATCAGTAGTACATTACATGATTTCAGCAGGAGTCTGAAGGGAAATCTCCTCTTCACTTATTTCATACTCACTGCAGAGCCCTGCAGGATCTTACCTTGGCCCCACTTGCGATGGCTCTCCATAATTCAGAAAGAAAGACTTCACTGCAGCTCCTTTCTGCTTAAACTCACACCCATAGAAGCTGCTACTATCCTCCCAACTTTGCCACATTTGCCATTTCTTCCTGTCATAGAATCATAGAATCATAGAAAGTTACAGCACAGAAGGAGGCCATTTCGGCCCATCGTGTCCGCGCCAGCCAGCAAAGAGCTATCCAGCCTTATCCCACTTCCCAGCTCTTGGTCCATAGCCCTGCAGGTTAGAGCATCCCAAGTGCACATCCAAGTACTTTTTAAATGTGGTTAGGGTTCCTGCCTCTACCACCCTTTCAGGCAGTGAGTTCCAGACCCCCACAACCCTCTGGGTGAAGAACTTTGCCCTCAAATCCCCTCCAAACCTTCCCCCAATTACTTTAAATCTGTGCCCCCTGATTTTTGACCCCTCTGCTAAGGGAAACAGGTCCTTTCTATCCACTTTATCTAGGCCCCTCAACATTTTATACACCTCAATAAGGTCTCCCCTCAGCCTCCTCTGTTCCAAGGAAAACAGACCCAGCCTATCCAGTCTTTCCTCATAGCTAAGATTCTCTGCTCCCGGCAACATCCTTGTAAATCTCCTCTGTACCCTGTCTAGTGCAATCACATCTTTCCTGTAATGTGGTGACCAGAACTGCATGCTGTACTCTAGCTGAGGCCTAACTAGAGTTTTATATCGTTGAAGCATAACCCCCCGCTCTTGTATTCTATGCCACGGCTAATAAAGGCAAGCATTCCGTATGCCTTCTTAACCACCTTATCTACCTGGCCTGCTACCTTCAGGGATCTGTGGACATGCACTCCAAGGTCCCTTTGTTCCTGTACACTACTCAGTGTCCTACCATTTAATGTGTATTCCTTTTCCTAGTTAGCCCTCCCCAAATGCATTACCTCACACGTCTCCGGATTGAATTCCATTTGCCACTGTTCTGCCCACCTGACCAATTTATTGACATCTTCCTGCAGTCTACAGCTTCCCTCTTCAGCATCAACCACACAGCCAATTTTAGTATCATCTGCAAACTTCTTAATCATACCCCCTAAATTCAAGTCAAGATCATTGATATATACCACAAAAAGCAAGGGACCTAGTACTGAGCCCTGCGGAACCCCACTGGAAACAGCCTTCCAGTCACAAAAACACCCATCAACCATTTCACTCTGCTTCCTGTCTCCGAGCCAGTTTTGAATCCAGCTTGACACTTTGCCCTGGATTCCATGGGCTTTTAACTTCGTGACCAGTCTGCCATGTGGAACCTTATCAAAAGCCTTGCTAAAGTCCATATAAACTACATCAAATGCACTATCCTCATCTACCCTCCTTGTTACCTCCTCAAAAAATTCAACCAAGTTTGTCAAACACGACCTTCCCTTAACAAATCCGTGCTGACTATCCTTGATTGATCTGTGCCTTTCTAAATGAAGCTTTATCCTGTCCTTCAGAGTTCTTTCCAATAATTTTCCCACCACTGAGTTTAGGCTGACTGGCCTGTAATTACTCGGTCTATCCTTTTCTCCCTTTTTAAACAAGAGTACCACATTAGCAGTCCTCCAGTCCTCCGGCACCACACCTGAAGCCAGTGAGGATTGAAAAATGATGATCAGGGCCTCTGCTACTTCCTCTTTTGCTTTGCTTAACAGCCTGGGATACATTTCATCTGGGCCTGGCAATTTATCCACTTTTAAAGCTGCTAAACCCCTTAATACTTCCTCTCTCACTATGTTTATTTCATCTAATATTTCACACACCTCCCCCCTGATAGCAATGTCTGCTTCGCCCCTCTCCTTTGTGAAAGCAGACGCAAAGTATTCATTAAGAACCCTACTGACGTCTCCTGCCTCCACACACAGATTACCCTCATAATCTCTAATAGGCCCTACCCTTTCTTTAATTATCCTCTTACTCTTAATATATTTATAAAACATCTTTGGGTTTTCCTTGATTTTAATTGCCAAGAATTTTTCATGTTCTATCTTTGCTTTCCGAATATCCTTTTTAATTGCACCCCTGCACTTTCTGTACTCCTCTAAAGATTCTGGAGTATTTAGCCCTCGGTATCTGTCATACGCCTCCCTTTTTTCCTTTATCCTACCCTGTATGTCCCTAGACATCCAGGGGGCTCTAGATTTGTTAGTCCCACTTTTTTTCTTTAAGGGTATATATTTGGTCTGAACCCTCCGGATCTCCTCCTTGAATGCCTCCCACTGCTCTGACACTGATTTACCTTCAAGTAGCTGTTTCCAGTCCACTATGGCTAAATCCCCTCTGAGCTTAGAAAAATTTGCTTTTCCCCAATTTAGAATTTTTATTCCTGGTCTATCCTTGCCCTTTTCCATAACTACCTTAAATCTAACAGAATTATGATCACTAGCACCAAAATGCTCCCCCACTGATACGCGTTCTACCTGCCCAGCTTCATTCCCTAAAACTAAGTCCAGAACCGCCCCCTCCCTTGTTGGGCTTGCTACATACTGGCTAAAAAAGTTCTCCTGGATGCATTTTAGGAATTCCGCACCCTCTATACCCTTTACACTTATTTTATCCCAGTATATATTGGGGTAGTTGAAATCCCCTACTATTACTGCCCTATAGTTTTTGCACTTCTCAGAAATTTGTCTACATATTTGTTCTTCTATCTCCCTCACACAGTTGGGGGGTCTGTAGTACACACCCAGCAGTGTGATCACCCCTTTTTTGTTTTTCAGTTCGACCCCTTTGGCCTCATTTGATGATCCCTCCAACATATTGGGCACGGTGGCATAGTGGTTAGCACTGTTGCCTCACAGCGCCAGGGACCCGGGTTCAAATCTGGCCTCGGGCGACTGTCTGTGTGGAGTTTGCACATTCTCCCTGTGTCTGCGTGGGTTTCCTCCGGGTGCTCTGGTTTCCTCCCACAGTTCAAAGATGTGCAGGTTAGGTTGATTTGGCTGGCTATGATAAATTGATCCTTAGTGTTAGGGGATTAAATACGTGGGGTTACAGGGATAGGGTGGGATATGTGTCGGTGCAGGCTCGATGGGCCGAAATGGCCTCTATCTGCACTGGTGATTCTGTGATATCATCCCTCCTCACAGCTGTAATAGTTTATTTAATCAATACCGCAAACCCCCCCCCCCGCTTTTACCTCCCTCTCTATCCCGTCTGAAAATCCTGTAACCAGGAATGTTGAGCTGCCATACCTGCCCCTCTTTCAACCACATCTCTGTAATAGCTATAAAATCATAGTCCCAAGTATCTACCTGTGCCCTCAGCTCATCTGCTTTGTTCGCTATACTCCTTGCATTGAAGTATATACCATTTAGTACAGGCAAACCTCCTTGTTGACTACTATCTAGCCCTTGATTCCTCTGTCCTTCCAATTTACTTTCTACCTCATTGAAATTCGGGTCTCCACGGGTGTTTACACGCTGGGTACTCACGCGTGGGCCCGATGGAAGTGCCGGTTTCCTGCATGCACTGTGCATGCGTGGGAAACCGGCACTTCCGTTCCTCTGAATGAAGGGGTTCAGAGGTCGAATGCGTGCGCGGGGGAGTCTGCGCATGCGCTTTGAACTTACGTTTTTTTTGCAGGTTTTCCCGGGAGGGTAAGTCTTTTGGCCTGCTTTTTACAAGGTAAGTGGTCAATTAATTAAAATTAAAACATTTTTTCCACAGGTTTATTATTTTTAAATACTTTAAAGCAAGGTAAGTTTATTTTTAGCCCCGTTAGAATATAAAATTATTTTTTTCAAAAATTTAAATTATTGTTTAAAATAGTTATTTAATGTAATTTATAGTTTATTTAAAAATTGTGATTATTTTTAAATTTATTTGAAGGTTTACTGCTATTTTGGGGCCGTAGTATTTATAAGTCTTGACAGGTCTTCCTGTCAATACTTATGAATGGAGCATTCCCTGCTCCGATTGGCTGCCCATGGCCCATGTGATCCCAGGGGACGCATCGAACTAACTGCGCCCCTGGGATACGCAAGCACTGCGTGCAGGCAGTTGGAGCAGGCCCAGGATTGGAATTCCACGGGGCCCTACAGCTCAACTGCCAGCGCGCAAGGTAAGTGCAGGTCGGGGGCTTACACCTGCGGGAAGCCCCCGACCTGAATTTCTGGGCCCAAAGATGGCACACCACAGGAGGGAGATAACCATCAAAGGAGAAGGTCCCATCTCTCTGCAAACACTGACCCCTGTAGAAGAGGCTGCCATTGACATCATCTGAAGGCATACAATAGTTAGCGTTGGAGATGGCAAAGCTGGAGGCCTGCCACAGTAGGATGTGTTGGCACAATCCCTTTCTCTTCTCTTTCTATTCAACTCTTTCAGTCACACCCAGAGCATGACAATCTGGTAAAGAAAGAGTTGCATTTCTATAGTGCCTTTCACGACTTCAGGACGTCTGAAAGTGCTTTACAGCCAATGAAGTGCTATATGAAGTGTAGTCATAGAAACATAGAAACATAGAAGATAGGAGAAGGAGTAGGCCATTCGGCCGCTCGAGCCTGTTCCGCCATTTAATGAGATCATGGCTGATCATCCAAATTCAGTACCCTGTCCCTGCCTTCTCCCCATATCCCTTGATCCCTTTAACCTTAAGAAATATATCTAACTCCATCTTGAATATATTTAATAAGTTGGCCTCAACTGCCTTCTGTTGTAGAGAATTCCACAGGTTCACCACTCTCTGGGTGAAGAAATTCCTCATCTAAGTCGAAAATGGCTTACCCCTTATCCTTAGACTGTGACCCCTGGTTCTGGACTCCCCCGCCATCGGGAACCTCCTTCCTGCATCTAGTCTGTCTAGTCCTGTTAGAATTTTATAAGTTTCAATGAGACCCCATCTCATTCTTCTAAACTCCAGCGAATATAGCCTAATCAACCCAATCTCTCTTCATACGTCATTCCTGCCATCCCAGGTATCAGTCTGGTGAATCTTCGCTGCACTCCATCCATGGCAAGCACATTCTTCCTCAGATAAGGCAACCAAAACTGCACACAATACTCAAGAGGTGGTCTCACCAAGGCCCTGTACAACTGCAGCAAGACATCCTTGCTCCTGTACTCGAATCCTCTCGCTATGAAGGCCAACATATCATTTGCCTTCTTAACCGCCTGCTGCACCTGCATGCTTACCTTCAGCAACTGGTGCACAAGGATACCCAGGTCTCGTTGCACTTCCCCTTTTCCCAATCTATTGCCATTCAGATAATAATCTGTCTTCCTGTTTTTGCCACCAAAGTGGAAAACCTCGCATTTATCCACATTATACTGCATCTGCCATGCATCTGTCCAATCACCCAACCTGTCCAAATCATACTAGAGTTTCTCTGCATCCTCCTCACAGCACACACACACACACCCAGCTTTGTGTCATCTGCAAACTTGGAGATATTACATCTAGTTCCCTTGCCTAGATCATTAATATATATTGTGAATAGCTGGGGTCCTAGCACCGATCACTGCGGTACCCCACTAATCACTGCCTGCACTCGGAAAAAGACCCGTTTATTCCAACTATTTGCTTTCTGCCTGCCAGCCAGTTCTCTATCCAAGTCAGTACTTTACCCCCAATCCCATGTGCTTTAACTTTGCATGCCAATCTCTTATGCGGGACCTTATTGAAAGCCTTCTGAAAGTCCATATACACCACATCCACTGGTTCTCCCTTATCTATTCTACCAGTTAGAACCTCAAAAAATTCCAGTAGATTAGTCAAGCATGATTTACCTTTTGTAAATCCATGTTGACTTTGTCCGATCCTGTCACTCTTTTCCAAGTGCTCTGCTATTACATCTTTTATAACGGACTCTAGCATTTTCCCCACCACTGATGTCAGGCTTACCGGTCTATAATTCCCCGTTTTATCTCTACCACCTTTTTTAAATAGTGGGCTTACATTAGCTACCCTCCAATCCATGGGAACTATTCCAGAGTCTATAGAATTTTGGAAGATGACCAGCAATGCATCTACTATTTCTAGGGCCACTTCCTTAAGTACCCAAGGATGTAGATTATCAGGCCCTGGGGATTTATCGGCCTTCAATGCCGTCAATTTCCCTAACACCATTTCCCTACAAACACTGATTTCATTCAATTCCTCCCTCTCATTAGAACCTATGTTCCCCGACATCTCTGGAAGGTTATTTGTGTCCTCCTTTGTGAAGGCAGAACCAAAGTATGTATTTAATTGTTCTGCCATTTCTTTATTCCCCGTTATAAATTCCCCTGATTCTGACTGCAAGGGATCTACGCTTGACTTCACCAATCTTTTTCTCTTCACATGTCTATAGAAGCTTTTACAGTCAGTTTTTATGTTCCCTGCAAGCTTACTCTCATACTCTATTTTGCCCCTCTTAATTAATCTCTTTGTCCTCCTTTGTTGAATCCTAAACTGCTCCCAATCCTCAGGTTTACTGCTTTTTCTGACCAATTTATATGTCCTCTCCTTGGATCTTATGCTACCCCTAATTTCCCTTGTTAGCCACGGTTGAATCACCTTTTTTGTTTTATTTTTATGCCAAACAGGGATGAACAAATTCTGTAGTTCATCCATGCGATTTTTTAATGTTTGCCATTGCCTATCCACCGTCAACTCTTTGAGTAATGTTCCCCAATCCAACTTGCACCTCATACCATTGTAGTTTCCTTTATTTAAATTCAGAACCCTAGTCTCTGAGTCAACTACTTCACTCTCCATCTTAATGAAGAATTCCATCATATTATATCGCTCCTCCCCAAGGGGCCTTGCAAAACAACATTTCTAATTAATCCTCCCGCATTATATAATACCCAGCCTAAGATGGCCTGATCTCTAGTTGGTTCCTCGACATTTTGATCCAAGAAATCATCCCGTATACACTCTAGGAATTCCTCCTGCACAGCATTGTTACTGATTTGGTTAGCCCAATCTATATGTAGATTAAAGTCACCAATGATAACTGCTGTGCCCTTATTGCACGCTTCTCTAATTTCCCGTTTAATGCCATCCCCAACCTCAGCATTACTGTTTGGGGGTCTGTATACAATTCCCACTAACGTTTTCTGCCCCTTGGTGTTTCTCAGCTCTAATACAGATTCCACATCATCAGAGCTAATATCCTTCCTTACGATTGTGTTAATCTCCTTTTTAACCAGCAATGCTACCCCACCTTCTTTTCCTTTTTGCCTGTCCTTCCTGAATATATAATACCCCTGGATGTTGAATTCCCAGCCTTGGTCACCCTGGAACCATGTCTCCGTAATTCCAATTACATCATATCCGTTTACATCTATCTGCGCAGCTAATTCATCCACCTTACTACGAATGCTCCTCGCATTAAGACACAAAGGCCTAGAAATTCATTGCAGCCACTTTTGGGGCGGTAAAGTCGGGCGGCCGCTAAAGTTTGCGCCCACCGCCAAATCGAGGCCACTTCTCCGATATTCATTAGCTTCGCCCTAAGAGTTTGCTCGAGCGCTAAAACTGGCGCTGGACGCCTCTCTTTAGGCGCTAAGCCGGAGGTGCTGAGCGAGAGCGCCGAGGCCGGGCGCAGCGCAGGTGCGGCCATCTCGTGATTGACAGCAGACACCCTGGCGCCGGCCAGCTCTTAAGGGGGAAGGGTCGACTTTGTCTGCTGCCACGCCCTGGATAGTGGAGCCCTCCAGCTAGGCCTGAACACTGCTGCTGGACCCAAATAGCGCCTGAAGCCATGCAGAAGGCCCGTGAATGAGCGCAGCGCTTCTCAGAGCGTGATCTGAGTGTGCTGGTTGGTGGTGTGGAGAAGAGGCGCCATATTTTGTACCCAGACAATGGCAGGAAGGCGCCGGTCCGCGCCTACCGGAGAGCCTGGAGGCATGTCGCCAGCAAGGTGTCAGCCAACAGCGAGGTCCCCAGGATCGGTGTCCAATGCCGCAAAAAGTTTAATGACCTCACGCGGATTGTCAGGGTGAGTACCCTTTCCAGTGACCTCCTCATCCTTGCATGTGCACCTCACATTATGGGCAAAGGGACCTGAAAGCCCTAATGGCCAGCCCTCATCCAGCAGCTATGGGACAGGCATGAACATCAATTGCACATTCTGCACTTAACACACTGGCCAAGCTATTCCACCATGGGAGGCAGTGCACACAAGATCAGGGCGACACACTGGCCAGGCTATTCCACCATGGGAGGCAGTGCACACAAGATCAGGGCGACACACTGTACTTAGAGGCCGTCCTTTCTCTTGCAGGCCAAGCTGGCCAATAATAGGAAGAGCCGGACTGCGACCGGGGGAGGCCGACCCCAGATCCAGCCGCTCACCGAGCTGCAACATCGCGTGGAGCGCATCATGGGTGGCCGGGTGATTGGCCCCGTTGCATGTGGAGATGCCGACCCTGTTCTGGGCACCAATGGTAAGGACATCAACGTTTGGACCTCTCTCATCCCACTTGCGCATCAGAGCTACATCCTTTGCCACTGTCCGACCAATGCACTGAATGCCACCACTCATGCATCCCTCGCTGACGCCCTCTCCTCACTCTAAAGCTACTCTTGTGCCTTCCTGCTTTCAGATGGTGAGGAGGAGGTCCCTGAACTTGCCAGTGACAGCCCCTCAGAAGTGGAGGAGGAGGAGGAGCAAGAAGAAGGCGGCCCATCAGGGGAACCCTCAGCCGTGGCAACCCATGCGAATGTAGGGGACCTGTCTTCCCTGGAGGGGAGCGTGGCGCAAGTGTCGGAGGGGAGGGGAGCTCATGGGACCTGCGGCCTGCAGAAATGCAGGAGGGGGGTGCCAGCTCGGCGGCCTTCTCCCCAGAGGGGGGAAGGGTCGGAGGGGAGTCCAATTGCTGGGCCCAGCGGCGTCCAGCAATGCAGGAAGGGTCGGCCAGCTCGGCGGCCTTCTCCCCAGAGGGAGAGTCCGGCCTCCAGTCCGGAGATGGTCTTCGCCGAGGAGATGGAACGCCTCGAGGACTTGTCCGTGGACTCGGAGCGCCAGCACACGGAGCTCATGGGGGTAGTGGCACGGTTGCCTGAGGCCATCGAGTCCCTCTCTCGGAGTGTCACCGATGTCGGGGCCTCACAGGCCATCAGTTTGGCGGAATTCGGGGCAGAGCAGGCAGCGAGTCGGGCGGCATTCGGGGCAGGTCAGGCAGCGAGTCGGGCGGCATTCGGGGCAGCTCAGGCAGCGAGCGGGCAGCTGATCAGTGGTGCCGTGCAGTCACTGGGTGCTCTGATGAGGTCACTGAACAGGTCAACACTGGCACTCACTGCTGCCACACTCGCTGTGTCAGCCAGGCATCGCCAGGGCACCTGTCGCGCTGCAGCAGCACAGCGGTCTGTCTCTCGGCAGATTGGTGCGCATGCTGCAGTGCTGGCCCGGGCGAGTGCCAGTGTCTCAGGCGACCAGCGAGCGCCTGCCATCCGCCAGCTTGCCCCCATTCCTCCAGCCGCCACTGCCACTCCACCAGTGGAGCTGCCAGGAGCTGCTGCAGCGACTGATGCTGGCCAGCCACAGCTGCAGCATTCAACAGCCGCCCGCTCGACGGCCAGACCTCGACTAGGCCGACCCCCAAGGGCATCTGCCGTCACGACATGTGCCCCTCTGGAGCCTGTCCCCAGCCTTGCATCAGCCAATGGCCTTACTTTGAGGAGGAGCAGCAGGGCGGGCAGGGGCCACACAAAGATGGCCAAGGCATCGCCCTAGCGGGCCAAAAAGTTGAATGTGTGGCCAGTTGTGTTTGTTTTTTGAGGCCGAGAATTGGATGTTTGTTTTTTGAGGCTGAGGATGTGATGTTTGTTTCTTACGAAGGCCGAGGATGACGGCCATTTTAGTTGCACTGTTTTGTTAATCCTCTCCAGGTTGTGGGAGCGAGTCATGTGTTTGAGTGTTTTTTGGGGGTTTCGTCTGTTTTTGGTTTTCATGTGGGAAGGGCCCTGAGTTTGTACAATAAAGCATTTTATTTATTAACATTGTCCATGTTTGATCTTTGAAGTGTTTGTTGCCTTAACCGGCTGAGGGCTTGCGGAGCGGCTGCAATCATGTTCTTTCATTGGCACAAGCCATTCCCTGACAGGGGGCCTAGAAGTGATGTTCAATAAGCCGCCGACGGGCGGCCCTTGGACCTTCTGCCTCCCTCCTGGGCTGGTACTCCTCGTCCTCCTCCTCCTCATGCTCCTCCTGCTCCTCCTCCTGAGGTGGGGGTCCAACGTGAGGTGGCAGTGCCTGAGTCCTGCGGATAGCCAGGTTGTGCAGCATGCAGCAAACGACGACGAATTGGGAGACTCGCTCCTGCGAATACTGTAGGGCTCCCCCGGAGCAATCGAGACAGTGGAACTGTTGCTTGAGGATGCTGATTGTTTGTTCTATGAGGTTCCTAGTCGCTTGATGGCTCTCGTTGTATGCCTCTTCAGCAGGGGTCCTGGGCGCGCGGAGCGGGGTCATGAGCCAGGTACACAAAGGATAGCCTTTGTCCCCGATAAGCCATCCTCTTGGGGGAGGCTGTGCCTGGAACATGTCAGCCACAGTTGTCTGTCGCAGGATAAAGGCATCGTGGCTGCTGCCTGGAAAGCGGGCATTGACAGCTAGGATGCGCTGCCTGTGGTCACACACCAGCTGTACGTTGAGGGAATGGTAGCCCTTCCGGTTGCGGTAATCCTCGGCATGCTCCAGAGGTGCCCGCAAAGCCACATGCGTGCAGTCAATGGCGCCCTGCACCATGGGGAAGCCCGCTATTCTTGCAAATCCCACTGCACGCTGCTGCTGCTTGTCCAGGGCCATGGGGAAGGAGATGAATTGGTGTCTCCTTCTGAAAAGGGCTTCGGTCACCTGGCGGATGCAGCAATGCACGGCGAACTGGGAGATGTTAGCGATGTCCCCAGCAGCGGATTGGAAGGAGCCGGTGGCATAGAAGTTGAGAGCCACCGTCACCTTCACTGCCACCGACAGAGACGTCCTGCTGCGCATCAGCTGTGGCTGCAGATCTCTCTGAAGCAGCTGGCAGATGTCTGCAACCACCTCCCTTCTGAATCGCAGCCTCCTTACACACATCGTGGCAGACATGGTCAGATAGGGGGACTGCTGGCGGTATACCCTGGGTGGGTAAGGCCTCAGTTGGCGACGCCTGTTGCCCCCTCTGCGTCTAGCCAGGGCCGCCACTCTCTCACGGCGTCTGTAAGCCCTTCTGGCATAAGGCTGAAAGTCAGCATTGGCACCCAATGCAGCCCCCATTATATGCTGGCAAACACTGAGCTCTCAATGAAGGCAAAGATAATTGCTAAGCTCTGGCCTGAGCCAAAAATACCTGTCCTAGTGTTGGTCCAAACCAGTAAGCTCTCCTCCTTGGTCTCTCTCCAAAAAACTGTTGCACAAGAGTGAATGCTGCAAAATAGCTGCCCTTTATAGTGCAGGGTAAGTGCCCTTTAATTAGCGCTCCCCGCGGCCCGCCTCGGCTGTGTACCGTTCCACTTCACAGTCGTTAGGGCCGCCCGGCGCACAATGGCCCGGCGCGAGTGAAGTTCCGGTTTGGGGCGCACAAAGGGCGTTGCACTAGTAAATGACGTCATGATCTGTGCGCGCAGCAGGGTGCGCGCTAAGACTTTGCGCCGGCGCTAAATGTCTACTGAAGTTGGGGCGAGGCGCAGATCGCGCTGCGCCCGGGCGCTCGAGATCTACTCCTCCTAAGGCGCTAACGGCTGGCGCACCCAACTGAATTTCTAGGCCAAAGCCTTCAGGCTTGTTTTTTTTAACACTCTTAGCCCTTTTAGAATTATTATTTACTGTAGCCCTGTTTGATTTACACCCTTGATTTCTCTGCCTTCCACTTTTGCTTTTCTCCTTCCTGTCTTTTGTTTCTATCCTTGCTTCCCTTTCCTCTGTCTCCCTGCACAGGTGCCCAACCTCCTGCCATTTCAGTTTAAACCCTCCCCAACAGCACTAGCAAACACTCCCCCTAGGACATCGGTCCCGGTCCCGCCCAGGTGCAAACCGTCCAGTTTGTACTGGTCCCACCTCCCCCAGAACCGGTTCCAATGTCCCAGGAATTTGAATCCCTCCCCCTTGCACCATCCTCTAGCCACGTATTCATGTGAAATATCCTTCTATTTCTACTCTGACTAGCACGTGGCACTGGTAGCAATCCTGAAATTACTACCTTTGAGGTCCTATTTTTTAATTTACCTCCTAACTCCCTATATTCAGCTTTTAGGACCTCACCCTGTTTTTTACCTCTATCGTTGGTACCTATATGCACCACGACAACTGGTTGTTCACCCTCCCCCTCCAGAATGCCCTGCAGCCGCCCTGAGACATCCTTGACCCTTGCACCAGGGAGGCAACATACCATCCTGGAATCTCGTTTGCGGCCGCAGAAACACCTATCTATTCCCCTTACAATAGAATCCCCTATCACTATAGCTCTCCCGCTCTTTTTTCTCCTGTCCTGTGCAGCAGAACCACCCATGGTGCCAGGAAGTTGGCTGCTGCTGCCTTCCCCCGATAATCCATCTCCCCCAACAATATCTGTTTGAGATTGGGATGGCCACAGGGGACCCCTGCATTACCTGCCTGCGCCTACTACTCTGCCTGGTGGTCACCCATTCCCTTCCTGCCTGTGCAGCATTTACCTGCGGTGTGACCAACTCCCTAAACGTGCTATCCATGATGTCCTCAGCATCGCGAATGCTCCAGTATGTATCCATTCGCAGCTCCAGCACCACAATGCGGTCTGTCTGTAGCTGCAGCTGGATACACTTCCCGCACACATGGTTGTCAGGGACACAGGATGTGTCCCTGATTTCCCACATAGCGCAGGAGGAGCATGCCATGGGTCCGAGCTGTCCTGACATGAATTACCCTTTAATTAATTTAAATTAAATTAAATCAAATCAATACCACTAATTACACTACAATTAAATGATATACTCAAGGGCCCTTGGTTACTAGCACTCCCCGATATACAACAGAGATCTTAGAAACTATAACCACAAAAATTAAGACCTTCTAAATTTTATAAACTATTAATCCTGTCAAACTATAGAGTAGCATAAATACTCACCTGGCCGCACTCACCCAATCAGCTGCTTCTTCTTGCCCGTGTCACTTTTTGAATCGTGACGTGGCTCCAGTACGCCGCTGCCGGTCTGCGAGATTGGTAAGCCTCTGAAAAAAAGCCCGTAAAAGTGAGTTTAAGTTCTCACTGTACCGCCACTCTCTGCTCCTCCCGACATAGGCCTCTGAAAAAAACCCAGCGAAAGTGAGTTGAAGTACTCACTGTACCGCTGCTCTCTGCTCCTCCCGATACTGGCCTCTGAAAAAAAGCCCGCGAAAGTGAGTTTAAGTACTCACTGTACCGCCACTCTCTGCTCCTCCCGACACTGGCCTCTGATGGAGTCACTGTTGTAATGTAGGAAACACGGCAGCCAATTTGCACACAGCAAGCTCCTACAAACAGCAATGGTGGTGCATTGCAGTGGCATTGATCTACTTCTGCCTACCCTTTCAAATATACGTCCTAACCCTTGACCCTCTCCCGTTTTTGTAGGCCAATTTTGTAGGTCACTAGTGCAAGACAGACAGATGAGGAAAACCCTGATGACACTGCACCGTCACTTGCTCTTACTCTGCAAAGCATCAGCACAGAAATCGGCATCCTGTGTTACTTATATAGTGAGTTCAAGGAGACTGCACTGGGGATTTACCAAGCACAAGTCAACAGCAGCAGGTGGAGGTGGCAAGTAAGGCCAAGGGAACAGCTTATGTTCTAGCTCTGCTGAAGAAGACAGATATGCCAACTTCAGGGGTGCAGTATTTAAAAGAAAAATAATTCCTGTGCACCAGCAATTGCTGAAGGCATTGAACTACATGTCAGGGAGCTTCCAAACATGCTGGATAGTATGGTGGAGTCCATTGCCAACTTGTGTGGGGTTCTCACACATAGCATCAAGACTCTGCAGTCAACTATAGAGCATGTGATTACCTCAATGTCTATTGCAATGGAAGCCCCCCACAGGAGTCTGTGACGTCTGTAACAACATCTCTCACTAAAGCCCTACAGACTCTGGGCTCAACCATCTGCTCTGCGTTGAACAGGCTGGCAAAGAGAATAGATTGGGGCTTCATTTTGATTATGGAACACCTAGATGTTGCTCTCCCGCAGATCCTCAACAACAATAGTCGTGCAATGGGAATGCTTATGATGGCAACTCTCATGACGCACTTCTGTATCCTTGCGACCCGTTGACCTAATACTCACCAAGGTACCTGAAAATAAGCTGAGCCAGACTATCCGGGCAGATACAGAGTTGTTACATTCTGTAGCCGAGCCCTCTCAGGCCTGAGCTCCCAGAGGTCACAGACCATGGCCAGCTCATGATTTCTTGACAGAACCACAGCAAGCTCCCTCCTACCATATTGCACCCAGTCAGGCAGCACCTCGTAGAAGTACTAGAGTAGATAAAAGAGTACTTCAGAAAGGAAGGTGGTTAAAAAGGCATATGGGATACTTGCCTTCATTAGCCAAGGCATAGAATACAAGAGCAGGGAGGTTATGATGGAGCTGCACAAAACGCTGGTAAGGCCACAGCTGGAATACTGTGTGCAGTTCTGGTCACCACACTATAGGAAGGATGTGATTGCATTGGAGAGGGTGCAGAGGAGATTCACCAGGATGTTACCTGGGCTGGAGCGCTTCAACTATGAAGAAAGACTGGACAGGCTGGGGTTGTTTTCCTTGGAGCAGAGAAGGCTGAGGGGGTTCCTGATTGAGGTGTACAAAATTATGAGAGGCATAGATAGGGTAGATAGAAAGGAACTTTTCCCCTTAGTAGAGGGGTCAATAACCAGGGGGCATAGATTCAAGGTAAGGGGCAGCAGGTTTAGAGGGGATTTGAGGAAAAACCTTTTCACCCAGAGGGTGGTTGGAATCTGGAACTCACTGCCTGAAAGGGTGGTAGAGGCAGGAACCTCCACAACATTCAAGAAGCATTTAGATGAGCACTTGAAATGCCATAGCATACAAGGCTACGGACCAAATGCTGGAAAATGGGATTAGATTAGACAGGGCTTGATGGCCGGCACGGACGCGATGGGCCGAAGGGCCTCTTTCTGTGCTGTATAACTCTATGACTAGGTGTCTGAAATGAGGACGGCAGAAGGATAGGGTTGTGGTGAGCGGAGTGGGGGAAAGCAAGATGTGCATGCTTATACCACGGGCAGATTGTAAATCAGAAGGTATTGTGGGATGAGGGGGAAGTGGGATGTGAGAAGGAGGATAATGTATGAGGATACCAGCATCTTGTATTCTTTTAGCCCTGCCACTGGCCGAGGACTCAGCCATGCCACTGCCAAGTGGGTGAGGTGAAGCTTGGAATGTGAGGTGTACTTCGTGTTTGGTAGAGATTGTTGGTAGGTGAGTGATGGGTGGTTATGCATTGAGCAGTGTGTGAGGCTGGTGTTGCAGCTGGTAGGAGATGGCTTTTGAAGAAACATAAACATAGAAACATAGAAGATAGGAGCAGGAGTAGGCCATTCGGCCCCTCGAGCCTGCTCCGCCATTCGATGAGATCATGGCTGATCATCCAAGTTCAGTACCCAGTACCTGCTTTCTCCCCATACCCCTTGATCCCTTTAGCCTTAAGAAATATATCCAACTCCTTCTTGAATATATTTAATGAATTGGCCTCTGCTGCCTTCTATGGTAGAGAATTCCACAGGTACACCACTCTCTGGGTGAAGAAATTCCTCCTAATTTCTGTCCTAAAAGGCCTACCCCTTATCCTTAGACTGTGACCCCTGGTTCTGGATTCCCCAACCATCGGGAACATCCTCCCTGCATCTAGTCTGTCCAGTCCTGCCAGAATTTTATAAGTTTCTATGAGATCCCCTCTCATTCTTCTAAACTCCAGCGAGTACAAGCCCATTCGACCCAATCTCTCCTCATACGTCATTCCTGCCATCCCAGGTATCAGCCTGGTGAATCTTCGCTGAACTCCTTCCATGGCAAAAATATCCTTCCTCAGATATGGCGACCAAAACTGCACACAATACTCAAGATGTGGTCTCACCAAGGCCCTGTACAACTGTAGCAAGACATCCTTGTTCCTGTACACAAACCCTCTTGCTATGAAGGCCAACTACCATTTGCCTTCTTAACCGCCTGCTGCACCTGCATGCTTACCTTCAGCGACTGGTGCACAAGGACACCCAGGTCTCGTTGCACTTCCCCTTCTTCCAATCTATTGCCATTCAGATAATAATCTGCCTTCCTGTTTTTTACACCAAAGTGGATAACCTAACATTTATCCACGCTATATTGCATCTGCCATGCTTCTGCCCAATCACCCAACCTGTCCAAATCATCCTGTAGTTTTTAGGCATCCTCCTGACAGCACACACGTCCACCCAGCTTTGTGTCATCTGCAAATTTGGTGGTATTACATCTAGTTCCCTTGTCTAGATCATTAATATATATTGTGAATAGCTGGGGTCCAAGGACCGATCCTTGCGGTACCCCACTAGTCACTGCCTGCCACTCGGAAAAAGACCCGTTTATTCCAACTCTTTGCTTTCTACCTGCCAACCAGTTCTCTATCCAAGTCATTCACTGACCTTGACCACTTGTCTGAGGTCATGAAACTCCTTTGGGCACTGGAGCCATGTCCTGGGGCCGACGCTGCTGGCAGAGACGACCTCAGCGATCTGGTCCCACATCTTTCTTTCTGGAGGGCCTCCTGGCCCCCTATGGGTAGCGGACCTCTGTTCCAGTGTTCATCCCCTGCATAAAGGCCTCAAGTACAGTGTTCAATATCCTGGGTGCCCTTTTCCTGGCCTGCGGAGCCAGTTTGGTTAGTATTGAAGCACTTTTAAAATTTTTGATCAGTGGAAGGCAGCTCATCCTTAAGAGCAGCAGCCTACCTTTAAGAGGTGCAGCCTACCTTTAAGAGGTGCAGGCTACATTTAAGAGGAGCAGCCTAACTTTAAGAGTTGCAGCCTACCTTTAAGAGGAGCAGCCTACCTTTAAGAGGAGCAGGCTAGTTTAAGTAAAGCCTCGCTCAAATATCGAGAACATTGGGCCCCCTGCTGAGCACACAGCCTGTCAGCAACACGGTCAGTGCTGGGCTGTGCACTACAATCATTACAATTAGCAGGCAGCATGAACTTGACGTGCTGCCTGCGCTCCTTTCAACGGGCATGGGCATATCGCGCATCATTGTGCCCGCGCTCGTTTTTATGCGTTATCGAATTTCACTCCCTTTGTGTGCAGCAAGTGTTCCTGTAGTGGCTGGTGATCTTAGCTGACATGAATATCAGTTTTGGTATTTGGGCAGATGCTGTAGGGACATGTGTTCGATATAACTGTTAATATAGGGAAGAATGGGTTGTTCAAGCTGAATGGGTTGCTCAATGACCTGCTGACAAACAGGTTGCAGGGAACTTTTTTGTCATCCCCTATGTCATTGGTGGCCTCACCACCATCTTGTTGGCTCCATGTGTTGCTGTCAGTGCAGAACAAGTTCAGCATACAGCAAATCAAATCATACAGATGCTCATAGTGTAGTGTATGTAACCTGTACCACCTTAAGAGGATACCTTAAGGTGATGGACTACTTTTTGATGGATCCTGTACATTGTAGTACTGGTGGTGAGCACACCGGTATATAAACCCTGTGGAGCAAAGTGTATTCCAGTTCAGCCCTGACCCTCAATTACTAAAGATCTGTTTAATTATTTCTGTAGTCTGTGTCCAGTTATTCAGCATAACTACATTTGGAAACACAGACTCAACACATAGGAACATAGGAAATGGAATAGGCTATTCTATTCTTTCTAGGCTGTAATACAGGAAGCCACCAAGCCTGTCCATGCATCTGAATCACTGGCTGGAATTTTAACTTGGAGGCAGGTAGGAACAGAGCATGGGGGGTGGTGGGGGGTTGCTGGAATGCAGTTGTGAAACCTGGGAGAACGGGTTTTCCTCAGGCCTTGCCAAATTTAATGGCAGGGCCTGATTAACATTTTGTTTCTCTGTTTTCCACCCGCAGCCAGCCAGAATAAGAGGCTAGCTGGTTGTTGGTGGGTAGCAGAGAGGAGGGAGGGCGGAATCAGAGGCCAGGGGCAGTGGGAGTAGGAAGGTCGAGGTCAGAGGGGGCTGCAGATTAGGGAGTAGGAAGGTAGGGATCGGTGGGGGCCGGAGATCAGAGGGGTGGGGTTCTGGGGGCTGGAAGGCCGGAGGGGGTTTGGGGGCCGAGGGATGAGGGTTGTAAGCTGGACAGGGGTTCGGGGACCGAGGATCAGAGGCCAGGCAGGAGGTTGGGGCAGGGGGCCAAGGTTCACTCCATTTGTGTGCAGCAAGTGTTCCTGTAGTGGCTGGTGATCTTACCCACTCTAAGCATACCCAGCCTTTCTCGTACATCCTGTCTATCAATTTTCACCCCTTCCATTGCTTCTAACTTTTCCACTGCTACCGATATTTTGTCAGCATCCACCTCCTTAGTAAACACCGATACAAAGTACTCATTGAGTATTCTAGCATTGCCCTGCGCCTCTAAGCATGTAACACCTTCTGGGGGAGAAATTGGGTGAGTAACGCCACCTGTTAGCGCCTAAAGAGGCAGTCAGTGGCTGTAGCGCCACTGGCTGCGTCTCCGGCGATATTCAATAGGGGCGATAATGGTGGCGTTAGGCATTTGCGCTGCACCGCCACCGATGGCGATATTTGGTAGCGAACGCCGCAGTTGCGCCGCTCGCTACCCGCGCCCGGTTCACGGGGCCTTACTGTGCCGGCAGCGGCGCAAGTTAAGGTGGAGTTGCGGTGCGGCCGCTTTTTCAGCGGCTGCCTGCCAGCACCTCCGTCCCCGGCCTCCTAACCGCCCCCCCCCCACGGCATTGCCGGCTGTTTCCCGAGAGCCCGGCACTTCTCCTTGGTGCCGGGCTCATTTGCCGGCACTCGCGATCGGGGATCGCGCTGTTGCAGGCACCTCCCCCTTAACAGTGGGAGGAAGGCCTGCAGTACCGCAGCGTGCCGTGCCGCAGCGTGTGGCGCTGCGGCACGTTGCCCTGCGATATTCAGTTTCAGCGCCCTAAGAGGGACGCGGAGCGCCTCGAGTCTCGCCCCGTGTCCCTCGAGCAGCAATGAAACTGAATATCTGGCAATCGGTATCACTCCAATCGCTGCGCTAAATCCTGCTCCGCCGACTTTTGTGCCACTTTGGCGCCCCAACCCAATTTCTAGGCCTCTATGTTGCTAATAGGCCCCACCCTGCCTCTTACTGTTTACATGCCGGTAGAAGATTTTTGGGTTCCCCTTTAGGTTAACCGCCATTCTATTCTCAAATTCTCTCTTTGCCAATCTTATTTTCATCTTCACTTCCCCTCTCAACTTATTGTATTTGGTCTGGTTCTCCCTTGAATAATTCACCTGACATGCATCATACATCCGGGGATGGGGGATCTTAGCTACAAGGACAAGTTGGAGAAGCTGGATTTGTTTTCATTAGAGCAAAGGAGGTTGAAGGGTGATTTGATAGAGGTGTACAAGATTATGCTGGGATTGGATAGGCTAGATGGGGAAATGCTGTTCCCACTAGTTGACGGTACAAGGACTAGGGGACACAGATTTATGGTTTTGGGCAAGAGATACAGGGGGGACATGAGGAAAAACGTTTTTACGTAGCGAGTGGTGACTCGCTGCCGACGGAAGTGTTGGAAGTGGAGACACTCATGTTTTCAAGGGGAGACTGGATAGGCACTTGAGGGAAATAAACTCGCTGGGCTCCGGGGATAGAGCGGGGGAATGGGACTGACTCAATTGCTCTGCAGAGAGCCAGCACGGACTCGATGGGTGGAATGGCCTCCTTCTGTGCCGTTATGACTCTATGACTGACTCTATGACCCTCTTTTTTGTTTCATCATGTTCCCTATCGCCCTCGTCATCCAAGGAGGCCTTACTTTGGTTCCCTTACCCTTCCCTCTTGTTGGAATGTATCTAGCCTGTACTTGGAACATCGCCTCCTTAAAGATCACCCATTGTTCTGTTACAGTTTTTCCTGTCAGTCTTTGGTTCCATTTTATCCTGGCTAGATCCTTTGACATCCCATTGAAGTTAGCCTTATTCCAGTTTAGAAGTTCCACTCTAGATTGTTCCTTGCTCCTCTCCATTGCTAATCTAAATCTTATCATACGATGATCACTTGTACTCAAGTGTTCTCCCACAGACACTGGGGAGACCAAACTCAGATTGGGTGATCGTTTTGCTGTACACGTTCGCTCAGTCTGCAAGCGTGATCCCAATCTTCCGGTCGCTTGTAATTTTAATTCACCGCCCCACTCCTACTCTGACCTCTCTGTCCTCAGCCTTCTGCATTGTTCCAATGAAGCTCAACGGAAGCTCGAGGAACAGCATCTCATATTTCAATTAGGCACTTTACAGCCTTCCGGACTCAACATTGAATTCAACAATTTCAGAGCATAACCACTGTTCCAATTTTTCAGATAGCAGATGTTGGTAATGATTCTGCTGTTATCATTTACAGCTCCTCTGGACGCATCTTTTATTACTTTACTTGTCCCCTTACCACTCCCTTTCTGCCTTGCACCATCATCCCTTTTGTCATTTAATCACTCATCAGAACATAAGAAATAGGAGCAGGAGGATTCCATTCGGCCCCTCGAGCCTGCTCCAGCATTCAATAAGATCATGGCTGATCTTCTACCTCACCTCCACTTTCCTGCACTATCCCCAGATCCTTTGATTCCCTTAATATCCAAAAATCTATCAGTCTCTGTCTGGAATATACTCAATGACTGAGCCTCCACAGCCCTCTTGGGTAGAGAATTCCAAAGATTCACCACCCTCTGAGTGAAGAAATTTCTCCTCATCTCAGTCCTAAATGGCCGACCCCTTATTCTGAGACTGTGACCCCTAGTTCTAGACTCCCCAGCCAGGGGAAACATCCTCCCTGCACCTAAACTCTAGAGAATATAGGCCTAGTCTACTCAATCTCTACTCATAGGACAATCCCCCCATCCTAGGAATCAGTCTGGTGAACCTTCATTGCACTCCCTCTATGGCAAGTATATCCTTCCTTAGGTAAGGAGACCCAAACTGTACACAATACTCCAGGTGTTGTCTCACCAGGGCCCTATATAATTGCCGTAAGATGTCTTTACTCAAATCCTTATGTAATAAAGGCCAACATACCATTTGCTTTCTTAATTGCTTGCTGTACCTGCATGTTAACTTTCAGTGATTTGTGTACAAGAACACCCAAGGTCCCTCTGAACACCAACATTTCCCAAACTTTCACCATATAAAAAATACTCTGTTTTTCTATTTTTTCTACCAAAAAGATAACTTCACATTTCTCCACATTATATTCCATTTGCCATGTTCTTGCCCACTCACTTATCCTGTCTATATCCCCTTGAAACCTCTTTGCATCCTCCTCATAACTTACATTCCCATCCACCCTGGTGAGACATCATCAGCAAACTTGGATATATTACATTTGGTCCCCTCACCCAAATCATTGATTAGATTGTGAATAGCTGAGGCCCAAGCCCTGATCTTTGCGGTACCCCACTAGTTATAGCTTGCCAACCCAAAAATGACCAGTTTATTCCTACTCTCTATTTTCTGACTGTTAACCAATCCTCAATCCATGCTAATATATTACCCCCAATCCCATGAGCCCTAATTTTGTTTAATAACCTCTTGTGTGGCACCTTATTGAATGCCTTCTGAAAATCCAAATACACCACATCCACTGGTTCCCCCTTATCTATTCTGTTAGTTACAACCTCAAAAAACTCTAACAGATTGGTCAAACATGATTTCCCTTTCATAAATCCAAGTTGACTCTGCCCAATCCTATTATTATTTTCTAAGTGCCCTGTTACCACATCCTTAATAATAGATTCTAGCATTTTCCCTACTACTGATGTCAGGCTAACTAGTCTGTAGTTCCCCGTTTTCTCTTCCCCTAATTTCTTAATTAGCGGGGTTATATTTGTTACCTTCCAATCCATGGGAACCGTTCTAGAATCAATGGAATTTTGGAAGATGACAACCAATGCATCCACTATCTCTAAAGCCACCTCTTTCAAAACCCTAGGATGTAGGCCATCAGGTCCAGGGGATTTATTGGCTTTCAGTCTCATTAATGTCTCCAGTACTATTTTTTTTACTAATTCCTTTCAGTTCCTCATTCTCGCTAGACCCTTGGTTCTCCTTTATTTCCAGGAGGTTTTTTGCGTCTTCTTCCATGAAGACAGACACAAAGGGCAGGATTTTCATTCAGGAGTCGGGTAGGAGGTGGGACTACAACTTTCAAGGTTGTAGTGCCGCCTCCATCAAGATGTGGCCAATCCATGCGATTTTAACTTGATTAAACTTGTTGAGCCC
Organism: Somniosus microcephalus; assembly: GCF_052327205.1. NCBI lineage: Eukaryota > Metazoa > Chordata > Chondrichthyes > Squaliformes > Somniosidae > Somniosus > Somniosus microcephalus. The sequence goes on along the minus strand of NC_140996.1, from coordinate 71,099,198 downwards.
GCCCAGCGGGCTCAGAAGGCCAATTAAGGGCCACCCGGCAACAGGTGACGTCACAGACTGAAATTTCATCTGTCAAGAGGTTTTGACAGATGAAATATCAACGTTTCACAGCTGTTTGAAGCTGTCAAACACTGACAGTCTTACTTTCAAAGTGAGTCCTTCTCCACAGACTCAGTTAGAAATCTCTCCTGCACAGAAAGCTGAAGGCTGTCACTTTTGACAGTTCGCAGCCATTCTGCTTTCTGTGCCAGTGAGATGAGGGACTCCCGAGACTTAAAGGAAGGAAGGCTGAAAAGGTAAGAAAAAGTAATTTAAACTTCTTTAAACACTTTAGACACACCAAATACACTTACCTTTGCACTCATGCACACATCACTCACCTGAACACCGACATCTCGAACCCTCCAAGTCCATCAACCCGACTGTCCAACTCCTCTAACTTGGCGTGGTTTGGAGCCATTGGGAATCCCACGCTTCAGCATTAAAAATAGGGATTAGGCTAAAAACTACCTGTTAACTACCTGTTAACAGGCAGTTAATTAGCATTAATCCCTTCCCACCTCGGGTAGGCGGGTCCCAGTGCGGGGCGGGTACCCGCCTCCTTTGAAACTGGCATGGAGGCGGGTTGGGGGTGGGATGGGGTCGGGACCCCTGATTTCGGGATTTTACCCCCCCCACACGCCTCCAATCCCAACTCCATGGCCCAATGAAAATCCTGTCCAAAGTATTTGTTTAATTTCTCTGCCACTTCCTTATTCCCCATTATAATTTCTCCTGTCTCAGCCTGTAGGGGACCCACATTTACTTTCACTAATCTTTTCCTTTTTACATACCTATAGAAGCTTTTACCGTCTGTTTTTATGTCTCTCACTAGTTTACTCTCATATTCTGTTTTCCCTTTCTTTATCAATTTCTTGGTCTTCCTTTGCTGAATTCTAAAATCCTCCCAATCCTCAGGCTTACTTCTCTTTTTGGCAATATTATAAGCCTCTTCCTTTGATCTAATACTATCTTTAACTTCTCTTGTTAGTCATGGTTGGACCACTTTTCCTGTGGGGTTTTTGTGTCTTAAAGGAATGTATATTTGTTGTAAATTATGTATTAATTATTAAAACCATTGCTTGTCTACCATCATACCTTTTAATGTAGTTTCCCAATCTACCTTAGCCAACTCACCCCTCATACCTACATAGTTTGCTTTCTTTAGATTTAAGACCCTAGTTTCGGATTTAACTAAATCACTTTCAAACTTAATATAAAATTCTATCATATTATGGTCACTCTCCCCTAAGGGCCCCTTTACTACAAGGTTATTAATTAACCCTTTCTCATTGTACAATACTAGATCTAAAATAACCTGTTCCCTAGTTGGTTACTCAAAGTACTGATCTAGAAAACTATCTTCTATACATTCCATGAATTCGTCCTCCACACTATTATTGCAAATTTGGTTTGCCCAGTCTATATATAGATTAAAGTTCCCCGTGATTACTGTATTACCCTTGTTACATGCACCTCTAATTTTCCAATTTATACTCTGCCCTACATTACAACTACTGTTTGGAGACCTATAAACAACTCCCACCAATGTTTTCTGCCCCTTGCTGTTTCTTAGCTCCACCCAAACTGATTTTACTTCTTGATGTTCGGAGCTACGATCCTTTCCCTCTACTGTCTTCATCTCATCCTTTTCTATTTTTCCTATCTCTTCTAAAAGTTAGGTATCCTGGAATACTTAGTTACCAACCTTCTCACTTTGCAACCACGTCTCTGTAATGGCTATTAGATCAAACCTTTTAATTTCTATCTGCGCTATTAATTTTTCTATTTTGTTGCAAATGCTTCGTTCCTTCAGATATAGTGGCTTTAGCTTTGACTTTTATCTATTTTCCCTGATGTCACCTTAGTCACTGATGCCCTATTACCTTTGTTACTCTCTCTGCCCCTTCCTGACCCACTCTACTTATTTTTATCCAAAACTCTGCTCTGCTGTAGAGTCTCGACATGTCTTTCGCTGCTTTTAAATTTACTCTTTCCTGAATCCGCCCACTTCTGCCTTCAAACCTTTCCTTTTGTTCTATCCCCCCATCTCCTTTCCCTGGCTTTGTACTTGCTTAAAACCTATTACATTTTCTAGCTCTGATGAAAGGTCATCGACCTGAAACGTTGACCGTGAATTTGCCAGCACTCAGAGGGCGGGTTTGGAGGTGGGTCGGAGTAAAAATCTAACTGATTGACAGTGGGTTGCGAACCTCCACACTACTTTGCGAAGTATCGAGTCTGCAAGGCCCAATCAAACTCGACACCAAACAGCAGGAGAGGCACATAAGGCAGTTAACTGCCTTGCTAATCTTATTTTAACTGCATGTTCCGGTTTTTGAGATTTTTCTGTGTGTTGCCCGTCGTCAGACAAACACGCCAGCTGCATTGTGCCGGGTTTAGCAAGGCACTGAATTGTTAGCAGCTGCTCCAGCAGCTTAAAAGCAATTCTACAACATGGCTGAATTTGAGATGGCACAAGTTAAAGCTTTGAGGTTTTGGCTAACATTTTGCAGCTCTACTGATCTTGTGAGTGTTCAAACTGAGATTCATCTGCAGTGACCTCCTTGGAAGACCCTCTGGCCCCTTTGACTGAGCGCTTGCAACCTCTATTGCTCAACTGAGATAACCACCAGCGGAATGGGAACCATTTATATCCTCTCATCCTGCTCGTCAGATTCAGAGGAAGAGCAGCCGTGGCAGCAGCAGAACCAGGCACAACAACAGGACCAACAGCAGGAGCGCCAACCTCCTCCTCAGCCACCTGATGATGCACAGGGCAAAGGGCGTCAGCACAGGGCTGCACCTTACCGCAGCAGATACCCCCAACCCAGGGTTTACAGGCCGAGGATGAGCTTCCTCAACATGAGTGAGCAGCAGTGCCAAAGAAGGTTGAGACTTTCGCGAGAGATCATCGCAGGCATCTGCGCAATGCTGCACCAACACCTGGAGCCCAGAGGAGCGTGTGGACACTCCTTACCAGTGGCTGTCAAAGTCACTACCGCACTCAACTTCTTTGCTTAGGACTCCTTCCAGGGATCAGCAGCAGACATCAGCGGCATCTCCCAGTCAGCCGCACACAGCTGCATCACACAAGTACCGATGTCCCCTTTGCAAAGTCACACAATTACATCCATTTCTGCACAGATGAAGTAAGTGTAACTGTGTGTGCGGTTGGCTTTTGCAAAGATGGCAGGCTTGTCAAGGGTGCAGGGTGTCGTAGACTGCACACATGTGGCCATTAGGGCACCCCATCACAACCCGACTGTATTTGTCAACCGCAAGAGCTTTCACTCCCTTCACGTCCAGCATGTAACCACAGGAAGATCAGCATGCATGTTTGCGCCAAGTACCCTGGCAGTTGCCATGACTCCTTCATCCTGCGGCAGTCTACTGTGCCTCAGTTCTTCAATCTGGCAACCCAACTTTCTGGATGGCTACTTGGCGACAAGGGCTATCCCCTGAAAAAGTGGTTCATGACACCGATGAGGAGGCCATCAAACGAGGCTGAGAAGCAATACAATGTGAGCCACTTTTCCACCAGAAGCATCACAGAATCAAACCATTGGCTTGCTGAAAATGCGATTCTGATGCCTCGACAGATCTGGTGGAGCCCTACAGTATGGACCAGCCAGGGTCTCCAGATTCATCATGGCCTGCTGTGCCCTGCACAACATCGCACAGCAGCGTGGCTTAGCGCTGCCTGAGGAACAAGTGGCTCAGCACAGAGCATCCTCGGAAGATGATGAGGAGGAGGAGGTGGCAGATGAGGGACAGCTTGCGGGGCCAGATGTGCCAGTTCCACCAGTATGTGAGCACATTGCTAGCTGTCAGGCAAGGGATGCACTCATCCATGCCAGATTCACGTAAGCTTACGCTTCAACCACAAGTAGCTGGCAGATGGAGATGAATGTCTGGACGACCTTCTTAACACACCATACACCAATAAACTGTGTTTTCCTATCTCTCACAGCACCATCATTACAAATGCAAGTTGCCCTGAGCCCTCACTGTGCAATTTCCATTTCTCAGCACACATAGGCCAAATCTTCAATTCTTTGCCATCACTTTTGTTTAATAAAATGACAATCAGGATGACAATCACTACCTTGTTACACAAGAAAACACCCAAGTGACTACCCTTGTGATTATTTGTGTGTTAACTTTCTCTGACGCGTGCTTCTACATAGTGCTTCCTCTGTGGCTTCAGCAGATGTAGACGCACCTTGCTCACTTTTATGCTGCACCTGCTTAGATGCCTTTGGCGGGCATCCTCTGGGTTTGGGAGCCTGGGAGCGCTCCTCAACAGTCTGCTCTTCCTGCAGCTGTGCAGGGGCTGAGATGGCCATCTCAGTTGGGTGAGGAACTTGGGGCTCTGAGCGAGAGCTCCGCAGTGGAATGGGAGTGTGAGCGCTTGGAGAGGAGCCCACACTTCCTTGTTGTCAAATCAAATCAACTTTTATTGTCATTGTTAGTGCACAAGTGCAGTACAACGAAATGTAGGCTTGCGGCTCCCGAGAGTGTACATTTAGATTAAGACATTTAAACATTCAACATACATTTGGCTTGTAATACATTAACATAAACATAACCATAATAAAGTGCATTGGCAGATGTGCAGGCTTTAGAGTTTATTTGTGGAGTTCAGTAGGATGACAGCCCTGGGAAAGAAGCTGTTCCTAAATCTGGTCGTACGGGTGCGAATGCATCTGTAGCGTCTCCCAGATGGCAGGAGGGCGAACAGACTGTGGCTGGGGTGGGTAGGGTCTTTGATGATGGACCGTGACCTCCGTAAACAGCATTTCTGGTATATGTGCTCTATGGTCGGTAGCCGGGTGCCGGTAATGCGTTGGGCAGTTTTGACTACCCGCTGCAGGGCTTTCCGGTCATAGTAGCTACAGCTGCCATACCATACTGTGATACAGTTCGTCAGGATGCTCTCTATTGTGCAGCGGTAAAAGTTAGAGAGGATCAGGGGTGACAGGTTACATCCCTCAGCCTCCTTAGGAAATATAGGCGCTGCTGGGCCTTCTTCACCAGAGAGGAGGTATTGAGGGACCAGGAGCGGTCTTCCGTGATGTGGACGCCGAGGAACTTAAAGCTGTCCACCCTTTCCACCACAGCCCCATTGATGTGGATGGGGGTGTGACTTCCGCCTTTAGACTTCCTGAAGTCCACAATGATTTCTTTGGTTTTCTTGATGTTAAGGGCCAGGTTGTTATCGGCTCACCACTTCATGAGATGCTGGACCTCCTCCCTGCAGGCTGACTCATCGTTGTTGGTGATCTGGCCTACTACCGTGGTATCATCCGCAAACTTGATGATGGTGTTGGAACCATGAACAGCCACACAGTCGTGGGTGAAGAGGGAGTAGAGGAGGGGGCTCAGCACACATCCTTGTGGGGCCCCAGTGTTCAGGGTCGGGGGGGGAGGTGTGGTTACCTAATTTGACAGACTGGGGTCTGTTTGTTAGGAAGTCCAGGGTCCAGTTGCAGAGGGAAGTGTTCAGGCCAAGAGTTTGGAGTTTGGTGGCCAGCTTGTTGGGGACGATAGTGTTGAATGCTGAGCTGTAGTCTACCACCAACATCCCTCTCATGGGTCACCTGCACTTCAGTGTTAGCAAGTGGCTGGAGAGCACCTTGCTGCACATCAGTGGGGCCATGAGGACCCATCTCTGTATTGACAGTCTTCATAACAGGGATGTCCATGTACCTCTGGTGTCTCTCCTCAATAGATGCTCATCTATCCCCCATAGCAGACTATCTTTTTAGAAGAGTCACCATGCTCTGTTGAGTCTGCCGACTTACACCCTCCATGGAGGTTGCCACCCTCTCCATGGTGGCATGTTCATGCACCATTGCCTCCACAAAGGCAGTGCTCATGTTAGAGATGGACTCCTCCATTCTCTCCACACTCGCAGTTACCCTGGATGCAAACCCTGTCAGAGACTCCTCCACTTGTTCCTGGAGTTCCAGCACTGCTCTCTTTCTGGATGGTCCCAGAGGCACAGCGTCTACATGCAGCTGAGCAGAGCTAGTTGGGTCCTGCGACCTCCAACGAGGACTCTCCACTGCTGTCCCTGTCTTCACCATCTGCTGATGCTCACTTGTGAGCTGTGATACACCAGGTGACACTACTCTATGTCGCGATGGCCCCGCCGAGGTGTGCGTTTCTGCGCTGGTGCTGGGTGTGCTGAGTCCTGGCGACGCTGCTCCCTCAGAGGCTCCAGGTTCTTCTGAGGAGTTGTCCGGCTCTCCCTCCTGGACAGTGGGGAGGGGGCTCTCGATGGTCCTGTGGTAGAGTAAAGACATGAGTTAAACATCTGATATTTAGGTAGCAGACACATCCTATTGTGCAGATGATCAAAAGTCAATCTCTATGAACATCATATGCCATTTCAGTCAATCATGAAATCTAAATGAGAGGGTTGAAAATCTATTCTGTCACCAGCTTCCTCTACTGCGCCCGTCTCTCCATCCCCCACTACCAGCTCCTCGCCACCTCCCACTGTTAAGTCTGTGTGTTCTAGTTATTGTTAATAAGAATCACTGCACACAGACCACAAGAATAAATTCAACAGGTCTTTACTAGTCGAAGGTCAGGCTGAACTGCCCAGTAAATCATTACACAGCACTTATATACCGGTGTGGTCACCACCGGTATTACAGTATACAGCAGCCAAGATAAAGTAGTGCATCTCTTAAAATAGTTCTCTTAAAGGTGGAACGGTTACATACACCACAATCCTCCCTTTTTAGCTTAACAGTATATATTCCCCATTTAACATAACATAATAACATATATATACAACTTCATGTAAAAACAGTTCACAGATTCAGTCTCTGAGGAGGCCTCCTGATCCGAGATGGATAACGCCTTTCAGGGGTCTCTGGTTCTCGTTGCTGGGGTGACTCATCTAGTTGATCCCCTATGGATAGGATATCATCATCAGGTATATTCACTTCTGAGGTAGATGCTTCAGGTTCACTAACTTCCTCCACGGTTGTCTCTGTCGTAACCATGGGCTCGACCCTTGTTCTCGATCCCACCAGTTGGTCAGCATGACGTCGCATTATGTTTTCACCAACATCTACCGTGTACATCAGGGGTCCTTGTCTGGCCTGAATTGTTCCAGATTGCCATTTCTCGTTTTTATAGTCCCTGGCTAACACCGGTTGTCCTATTTCAAAATTCCGAGTGGGCTTGTTATTGATATGCTGGAACTGTTTGTTTTCGACTTCCCTCCGCACATTTGGTTTTAACAAGTCCAACCTGGACCGCAACCTCCTGTTATAGAACATCATGGCAGGACTTTGGTTTGTTGTTGCATGGGTGGCGTTTCGATATGCCAGTAGGAAATTGTCCACCTTGTGTTGCAGTGGAATCTGATCTTCGCTCATGGCCTTTATTGCCTTTTTGAACATCTGTACAAACCTCTCGGCCAGCCCATTCGTAGCTGGATGATATGGGGCAGAGGTATAATGTTTCACCCCATTCTTCTTCAGGAATTTCTGGAATTCCTCTGACACTGTGGTCCGTTGTCTGATCATATTTGCTCTGGCAATCCATTTCTTGCAAATATCGTTCTTAGCACCGCGATCGTCTTCTCCGAGGTAGTGGTAGTCATTTTAATCACTTCTGGCCATTTAGAATGTGCGTCCACCGCAATTAAAAACATGGAGTCCATGAATGGACCAGCAAAGTCAATATGTACACGTTGCCATGGGGTTGAAGGCCATTCCCATGGATGCAGCGGTGCAATTGGAGGTGCATTTTGGACTTTTTGGCACCCTGAGCAGCTTTTCGTCAGATCCTCTATCTGTTGGTCGATACCCGGCCACCACACATAAGCCCTAGCAAGGCTTTTCATCTTGACTCCCCCCAGATGACCTTCATGTAGTTCTTTTAGAACTCTCTCTCTTAACTTAGGAGGGATAATCACCCTTGTTCCATACATCAATGTTCCCTGACAGATGGACAGCTGTTCTCGTCTTGCTGAGAATGCCGGTAACAGTGGATCACCATGGGCTGGCCATCCCTTTACTGTCAATTCGTAGACCCGGGACAGTGTCGGGTCATTCCTAGTCTCCCTTTCAATATTTGCATTGGTGACAGGTAAACATTCGATGATGGTCGAGTGAAATAACTCCACCGGGTCAACCGTCGGTGCCTCCTCCTCAGTAGGTAGTGGCAGGCGCGACAGCCCATCAGCATTACCATGCTGCGTTGTACCTTTGAATTCTATCTGATATTGATGTGCCCCTAGGAAAAGGGACCATCTCTGGAGCCTCTGTGCTGTCATCACCGAAACACCCTTCTTAGGGTTAAAAATGGATACCAACGGCTGGTGGTCTGTCTGGCCCTGCAGGTAATGATTAAACTTCTTTACTCCCCACACAAGGCTGAGAGCCTCCCTATCTATCTGAGCATAGTTGCGCTCAGCGGAGGTCAATGATCTGGATGCAAATGCGACTGGCCTTTCCAAGCCATTTGGCAACTTGTGTGAGAGTACTGCTCCAATACCATAAGGAGAAGCATCACAAGCTAAACGAATAGGTAGCGTTGGGTTGAAGTGAGCCAACACTTCCTCTGAGGTGATCAATGCCTTGCTTTTGCGAAAGGCCTTCTTACAGTCCTCGCTCCACTTCCATGGTACTTCTTTCTGCAAAAGAGCGTTCAGCGGGTGCAGCACCGTGGATAGATTTGGCAGAAACTTATGGTAATAGTTAATCAACCCTAGGAACGACCTCAACTGGGATACATTTTCTGGAGCGGGAGCCTTCACAACAGCTTTGATCTTGTCAGGTGACTTGTGCAGCCCCTCCTGGTCAATGACATGACCACAGTACGAGATCCGTTTCTGAAAGAACTCACATTTCTGGCGATTAACTCGAAGTCCATATTCCTTCAATCTGGTGAGCACCAGTTTCAAATTTGCAAGGTGTTCCTCATCGTCATCTCCTGTAATCAGGATATCGTCCAAGTAACATTGAGTGCTTGGAATTCCCTGTAATACCTGCTCCATGGCCCTCTGCCAAATTGCTGGAGCCGAAGCCACTCCAAAAACCAGTCTATTATATCGATACAAGCCTCTGTGCGTGTTGATTGTGAGATACTGGCGCGGCTCTTCCTCAACTTCCATCTGTAAGTACGCTTGCGCCAGATCTATCTTGGTGAAGTGTTTCCCGCCAGACAATGAAGCAAATATATCCTCAATCCGCGGAAGCGGATATTGCACCGTGTGAAGCACCGGATTAACCGTGATCTTGAAGTCTCCACAGATGCGGACCTTCCCCGGTTCCCCTGGCTTTTTACTCGATGAACGCTTCATGACGGGAACAATGGGCGTGGCCCACTCACTCCAGTCCACCTTAGACAGTACTCCTGAACGTTCTAGCCCTTCCAGCTCAGCTTCCACAGCAGGTCGTATCGCATAAGATACTGGTCTGGCTTTGAAAAATTTTGGGTTTGCATGTTCTGCAATCTTGATTTTTGCCGTAATTCCTCTCAGTGTTCCCAGTCCCTGTTGGAACACCTCTTTAGCCTCATCCAATATTCTGGACAATCGTTCAGGTTTGACATCTTTTTTTCCGGAATCTACCGTTATTGCTTTTAGGGAGTGCCAGTCCATATTTATTTTCCTGATCCACTCCCGTCCCAGAAGTGGTGGACCTCCCTCAGGTATTACATATAAGTCCATTCCTTGGTGTGCTTTGCCCTTGTGTACCACCTTGACTTTTATCTTTCCGATGGGGTATACTCTTTGCCCCGTGTATGTCTGCAATACTATCTCCGTATCCCGTAGGGGAATATGTGTGAATAACCTTTTGTAATCTTGCTTATTCATGACCGTCAACGCCGATCCGGTGTCCAATTCCATCCTCACTTGGACTCCTGCTATCTGAAGTGTGACCCAGATAGATTGTAGGTCAGCTTCCTTACTCACATTGTGAATTCTCAGACTACCCAGTTCCTTGCTGTTGGAGTCTGAATCCGAATTCTGTTCATCCGAACTCTTCTCAGCCACCTTATGTACCTTTCTGCACTTTTCCTGCGGTGACTTTTTGTTGCTGGTCTTCTTTCCTGACCGGCATACTTTAGCTATGTGACCAAGCTTGCCACATTTTCTACATTCCTGATTTTTAAACCAGCATTGCTTCTGATCGTGTGTTGTCTTTCCACAACGATAACATTTCGCTGTACCCAAAGCCATTTGATCTACGCTGAGTACCGCTGCCTTCAGCTGCATTTCCACAGTGCCTCTCGCTGCGGCTTCGTGCGATGCTGCAATAGTGACAGCCTTATCAAGTGTAAGATCATTCTCTTCAAGCAGCCGCTTTTGTGTTCCTTCTTTCGACAATCCACACACGAATTTGTCTCTCAGTGCCTCTGTCAGTCTTTCCCCAAACTGACAGTATTTCGCTAGCTTACGCAGTTCAATTAAATACTCCGCGTTGCTTTCCTCTTTCAGTTGCATTCTCGCATAAAATTTAAATCGTTCCGCTAACATCAGCGGTGTGGGGTTCAAATGATTTCTCAGGACAGCAACAATATTAGCGAAAGCCTGATCCGCCGGTTTAGCTGGTGATAGAAGATGCTTCAATAGCCCGTATGTCTTCGCACCCATTGAGTTTAGTAAGGTTAGTGCTTTATCTTCATCTGATATTTTATTTGCCTTACAATAAATCTCTATGCGTTCTACATACGTGGCCAAATCATCAACATCGGCATCGAAATCGTTGATGTTACCACGCTTAGGCATCCTCGCAATCTTCTTGAGAAACAAAAAGAAATTTTTTTCTTTTTTTTTTCAAAATGGCGGTTTCCCGCGCTTGTCTTCTTCCCCCGCATATGAAAATGGCGGCTTCCCGCATTTGCCTTTCTCCCCCGCTGGCTGTAATGGTGATTGCCGTATTGCTGCGTTCACCCTCCCCAGCAGTTCTCAAATCATGCCTCCCAGCCCCTCTTGCAGTCCGGTCCTTTCCCCCGGCTGCGGCTGAGTTCTCCGCGTTTTAAATTTTTTTTTAAATTATTTTTATTTTCTCCCGCGCCTCGCGGCCTCGGTAGCTGCCTGGCCTTTTTCCCCGGTCGCGGTCGAGCTCTCTCTTGACGCTGTTGCGTCTCCCAGCCCGCTTGCAGCCCGGTCTTTTACACCGGCTGCGTTTGCATTCACCGCGGCTCCCATGCCTTACGCTGCCCCAGTCTCAGTGCCTCTGGCCCTGACTTCTGTCCGGATCTTTTCCCCGGCCGTGGTCGAGTTCTCCGCCCTTATATCCTCCGTTTTTCCCTCCCCTACTTCACAGCCAACGTGGCCGACTTGCTGCTCGTTGCTGATCGGCTTACCCACCACCGTGATAGAAGGGATGATCACTGCCTGTTGCTGATGGAAGGCTTCATGTCAGGATTCTTCCTTGCTCTTCAGACCCGAGTCTTTTCTCAGCAGGATGATGAGGGCGGATGCCTCTTCTCGACGCCCGTTAAACTGCCTTGGATATATCTCTGCCACAGGGTAAGATCGTCATCGTCGCCACTGTTAAGTCTGTGTGTTCTAGTTATTGTTAATAAGAATCACTGCACACAGACCACAAGAATAAATTCAACAGGTCTTTACTAGTCGAAGGTCAGGCTGAACTGCCCAATAAATCATTACACAGCACTTATATACCGGTGTGGTCACCACCGGTATTACAGTATACAGCAGCCAAGATAAAGTAGTGCATCTCTTAAAATAGTTCTCTTAAAGGTGGAACGGTTACATACACCACACCCATGATGTCGTGAGCAGCCTCCATAGCGCTTGTTAAAGTTGCGACTGATGTGGCCACCCTTCTGTCATCGCTCTCCCCCATTTATTGTGGGCTATCTTTTCCTGCAAGGAGGGACACAAGTGGAGTTTCAGTGAGATTGATGGAGTGACTGTGAAGAATCCATAACATAGAAGCTTAGAGGGAGACCAAGATGGAATGAGGTGGCAAGAGGAAGGTGCCTCCCTGTGCGTTGTCAGTTGTTGTCAATATATAACAGTGAGAGTGAGTGTGAGGGGTTCTTGGTAGGATGGTGAAGTGATTCAGTACATAGAGAGAGATGGAAAAGTATGTGTGCAAGGGAAGTAAGGGTCAGGTGTGATGTGGAGGAGCAGGCTGACAATGCAGAGTGCTGGTGATGAGAAGAGAAGGGAAGCAGATTGAAGGTAAGTGTGATGTGATGCTCACTTTTGATGAGTGCAGAAGATCATTGAACCGTTTTCGGCACTGCAGCCATGCAAGGGGGGTGGCGGGTGTGGCGCGTGCGCCCAGTCAGTTATGCCCCTGACTGTTTTGTGAGCGGTTTGAATCGCTCCCACGCCCCTTGGGTTCTAGACACCGGACTTAGGTACAGGCGGCGATACAGAAAGACTTGAGTAGACAGGTGGTTTGGATGTAAGAAAACCAAGATTTTATTAAAACAGAGAATAACACAGTCTTATGGAAAATTACTAGCATAAAATACAGGCGAATACAAAATAACTATACTTATACAGGGAATGGGGAACACACGGCACATCGAGGGAAAACAAACTATGTTAACAATCCCCTTATCCTTATCCCACCACCTATACCTAACTAGATTAAGCTATGAGGGGCCAGAATTCATGCTCACCAATCCAAAACAAGGCCAACAGTTAACGAAATGCAGATTTTGAGGTTTTGGTTCTCTGTCCTCTTAGGTACCCCGTCGCCATGTGGTCCTCAGGAGCGCGGTGCTGGAGCTGCTACTGCGATGCACTTTCTTCTCCTCCGTTACCGTCATCGTCTCGTCCCGATGGGTTCTCCTGTTCTTCTCCCTCGGGCGGTCGTCGGCGGTAACGTTATGTTTATTGGACAGTTAACAGTCTTTGCCATTTAGATTTTGTTACCCTTGCGTCAAACGCCAGTATATTCGTTGTGGCGTAGACACCTGCGTTAACGCAATGTTCAACAAGATGTTCGTCTTCCAAAGCGTCAGCTTGTAACTCGGCGCTTGGTCTTTATCGATACGTTTTTCGCTGCCCTGCTCTGCCCTTATCGAGTTTTATCATCTTCTTTGTCTCTACTCGTCTTGTCTCGGGCTACCTGCTCAAATTCATCTCGCCCCTTTTTTTTGCGGCCTGGGCGTCCCAGATGATGAGGGACTCGGGTCTCGTTCCCCTCCCTGGCTGTTGGTATGGTGTCTTTTACTGCTGAAATCTCACTGCGGGGAGCGAGGAGAGACCCGCCATGAGGCCAGGGCACGAGTGAGCCAGGAACCAAGAGCGAGGGCCAAGCGCAAGAGAGAGCAGAGAGAGCGAGATTGCTACCTGAGGCCTGCAGTTATACCCATTGTTTCATCCCTTATCTGCGTGCCAAATCAGGTTAGTTCATTATTCCAATTTTGGCGGGCTGTTTTAAATAATTACAGCAATCTAAACTAACTGTTTTTAGATGGCCGTTTATCGCACCTAATGGCCTGATGTCCGCGCTGTATTGTTATTAATGCATTCTAATCGGCCTGTCCAGCCTCGATGGCTTCCATTAAGCTGTTTCCGATTATTTATGCAGACAACTTGATGGCCTCAAGTATAGGCCTAACTAGTTCTGATCTGTCTACGATCTGGCTTAATGCATATTCAATGTTTGTTGTCTGCTTTTCCAAAACACAAAGTCCTTTTTCACAGAAAGTGCATTTTAGGGTTAGGTTTCGATTTCCCCACAAGCTGCTTGTGCTGCCACAGAGTCCAAGCTTTAAGAATCTTGCAGGCTTTTGGCCACGAGGTGCGGATGCCATCTTTTGGGTACCCTTTTTTAAAAATGTCCATAGGGTCCCTTTTATTAATAACCTTGGGGAAATGTGGAAATTTTGCGAATCCTACACCCAGGTGCGTGAGCATAAGGACCTAGCGCTGACCTCCACAGCAATTTGCAGTCAGACTGCCTTTGTTTGCTGAGGAGGCTTCCTCCGGCCATCGGGAGGGAACAGAATCTCGCTGCGTCCTCTTACTCCCTGCACAAGAGCTTGGAGGGAGTCCTCATTGAAGCATGGAGCAGCCTTGGCTTTGGCAGCAGTCATGGTCACCTGGGTCAATTTCCAGAGCAGCACAAAGGAAATGAGAAGCTAAGGCTACATGGGCCCCTTAAAAACAACTGAATGAATAATGTCAGCACAGGCGAGCAGCAGGCCCGCATCCACTGATTGGGCTGGGTAGCGCCCACTTAATTTAAAATCGTGAATTGTGAGCGGCTGAAACCGGCAGCGCGAGAGGAACCCACCCAGCAGTTAACTCTGTTTCTCTCTCCACAGTTGCTACCTAACCTGCTGAGTAATTCCTGCATTTTGTCTTGGTTATCCATATCATTGGTAATACTGAACTATATCTTACTAAGCTTCACCAGGTGACTGTCCAGGCTAGAAGAAGTCAGTGGCAACCTAGGTAATTCAAAACGACTTTCTTCTATTGGCATGAAACAGCAAGAGAGGGTGAGAAGAATTGCTGTTCTCTGTGGGCAATCTCTACCCTCTTGTGAGGATGCCAAGATCACCATTGCTGTTTAGAATTTAATGGTTGTATATGATGTACCCAAACAGCTCTATTGTCATGCACAATGTGCGAATTGGGCATCGGCAGGATACAACTGTGATGGCAAATTATTTAAATAACATTTTAATATTTACTGGATCTCTGTTGCACTTTACTGAAAAATGATGGAATCATTCATCAGCTTTATTTATTTGCTGCAAGGAGTAATTTTATCAAAAAATTTCACATTCACAGTCCCACGTATGGCTGAGCTGTTGCCTCTTACTATACCAACAAGCAGTATTTAAATGAAAATGCAGCTCTGCAGATCAATCAAAAGATTGATCCAACAACTTTCACAGAGAAACACAGGGGGATTTATTGAGGGATACCTTTTAGGGTGCATTCACACTACAACCATTGGATAGGTGTGAAGCAGTTTGTTTTCACATCTGTATAGCAGTTAGCATAAATGCAGCCTGAATCTAGAATCAGGACCTGGCCTAACAGCAAAGTGAGATCCCAGTCAGGTTGGGCCTAAACACTCAATTTGCACTCTGAGTTTATTGTTGTTGTGAAGCATCTTCGGTATTGCACCAACACTAAACTTACAGAGTGTAAATACATTTCCAGATTTATCCATCATTAGCATCAAACTAGAATCTTGGGATATCAAAAAAGGAATCCTTAATCTAGGCTGGTATTTCCAAACAAATGTTCAAAAGCTTTCAAGTAGTTTTACCTCACTTGTGGCTGAGTATTTTTTTCTATCTGCTTTATAATAATTTTTTAATTTGTTTGAAAATGTTCTCAGTTCTGATTTTCCATTGTAGTTTCAGGCTTTTTCCAGAAGTCCAAAGTCGCATGATTGACAGTTGGATCAATACGTACAAAAGACTGTAGAGCTGCATCTTCATTTAAATACTGCTTGTTGGTATAGTAAGAGGCAACAGCTCAGCCATATGTGGAACTGTGAATGTAAAAGGATTTTGAACAAAGACATTATGTCATGATCAAGCAACGTGTTTCTATTTAATAGATGTTGTCATGCGTGATATGAGATTGAATCATTAAAGCAGACCACGACCTCTGCTAATCAGGGTACGAGCAGCAACAAGGTTATCTTACACTAATCTGCTTGCGTATGGCGCGCCACCCGTTTCCAGTCCTTGGTGATTTTGCTGACCTCAATGATCAGAAAAAAGTTACAATGAAAGATGGAACAATATGCAATTGATTCATTGAAGCATCAGTTGCAACACATGCAACCACTCCATGCCTGAATGGTTATTAATACAATCCGTTAGTGAACTCTTTTAGAAGGCTTGTTATACAGGGGTATATTCTCTATTTCAATTTCAAATCTGTTTTATTTCAAATTTGATTCCCAGGTTTTCCATGTTTCCATCTATTCTATTTTCTCATATTTTCCTCACGGCTCTCACTTCCTGAAATATTTACGTGCCCTTTGTTTCATTGATTTTTTTTTCATTTCTTCGTTGTTTCTGTCTATTACTTGAGTGTGATAATCTGTGTCTGTTTGAGTTTTAGACTTTGTTTTCCCTTGCTTCACCCCTTTTCAATCCTAGTAATATGCTTGTTCATCTCTTATTTTTCAGTTCCAATGAAGGGCACGAGCCTTTGGTTCTTTTGCCAATCACCTTAAATCTGTGTCCTCTGGTTCTCAACCCTTCTGCCAATGGGAACGGTTTCTCTCTATCTACTCTGTCTAGACCCATCATGATTTTGAACACCTCTATCAAATCTCCTCTCAACCTTCTCTGCTTTGATTTATGAAGTTCAGAATCCTGTATGCTTTTTAAACCACTTTCTCAACCTGCCCTGCCACCTTCAATGATTTCTTCACATCTACCCCCAGGTCTCTCTGTTCATGCACAGCCTTTAGAATTGGACCCTTTAGTTTATATTGCCTCTTCTCATTCTTCCAACCAAAATGTATCACTTCGGACTTTCCTGTGTTAAATTTCATCGGCCACGTGTCCGTCCATTTCACCAGCCTGTCTCTGTCTTCTTGAAGTCTATCACTATCCTCCTCACTGTTCATTATACTTTCAAGTTTTGTGTCATCTGCAAATTTTGAAATTGTGCCCTGTACACCCAAGTCCAATTCATTAATATAGATCAAGAAAAGCAGTGGTCCTAGTACCGACCCCTGGGGAACACCACTGAATACCTTCCTCCAGTCCGAAAAACAACCGTTCACCACTACTCTCTGTTTCCTGTCACTTAGCCAATTTCGTATCCATGCTGCCACTGTCCCTTTTATTCCATGGGCTTCAACTTTGCTGGCAAGCCTATTATGTGGCACTTTATCAAACACCTTTTGGAAATCCGTGTACACCACATCAACCGCATTGCCCTCAGCAACCCTCTCTGTTACCTCATCAAAAACTCGATCAACTTAGTTAAACTTGATGTAATGTTTTTACTTAGTTGGGGGTGAAATTCCCCTAGAGTGCCGTTTGGGCCGCTAAGTAAAATATGTTTGGAAAGTTAGCACCAGGAACGAACCTTTTCAAACATTCGTTAAATTCTCATTTTTTCTTCCAAGAGGGAAGTGGAGCACTAAATGAAGTGCTCCACTTGCCCCTTGGAGCGCAAGAGATGGGGAATGTCCTGATCCGGGGCGAAGTGCTCAGCAGCGCCACAAGTGGCCAAGCGTGGCACAGCCGCGTTGCAGGGGCTCTTCCCTGCATTAAAGGGAAGGGCTCCACACTGCGAGCTCTGCAGGTTTATTTTTAGATATGTGGGCCACCGGGGAGCGGGAGAGCTGTGCAATAAGGATGGCACTCATGCAGAGTGCTGGGCTGACCGATCGCGGTACGAACGGCGCAGCCGGAGGCTGAAAATAAATATTTTTTTAAATTGGAAGATTTTTTTGGCCAAACCGCTCCTTTAGGTTGTGTCCCACAAGCGGCCAGTCTCTGTGTTCGTGACCCCTGCAACAGTCGGTAACATCGCCCGCTGCTACGGGGTGTGATTGTGAATTTTTCTTCCGAGGCGCTTCTGGGGCGCTGCGCCCGGAGATGACATCATAATCTCTGGGCGCAGAAGATCAAGATGCTACCTGGGAGCACCACCGCTAACCTCCCATGGAATTTCGCAGGAGGCGCGGTTATCGCCTTGGGGGGGGTGCAAAGCCATTTGTACCCCATTAGCGCCTCCCACCG
The DNA here is from genome assembly GCF_052327205.1 of Somniosus microcephalus. Classification (NCBI taxonomy): domain Eukaryota; kingdom Metazoa; phylum Chordata; class Chondrichthyes; order Squaliformes; family Somniosidae; genus Somniosus; species Somniosus microcephalus. The sequence goes on along the minus strand of NC_140996.1, from coordinate 71,081,456 downwards.
GAGGCGCAAACAAGGGGAATTTCACCCCCAAAGAGACTTCTTGCTACCTTTGAAACCCTATGGCGTGAACAGGCTTGGAGAAGCCATCTTCATGATTCCTCATTAACATTCACGCTAACTTTTAGACATGGGGCTAATGTGCGAAACTCTGTACGGTTGATTAGGGTGTTTAAGATAAATGTTCAACGATAATAAATGAAGCGAATTATCAGACACATTACTGTCTCTAGTTGCATGAATCTGTTTAAAAATGGTAAAGGACTTATCATTGGCCCTAGAAATAGTAGATGCGTTGCTGGTCATCTTCCAAAATTCTATAGACCCTGGAAGAGTTCCCTTGGATTGGAGGATAGCTAACGTAACCCCACTATTTAAAAAAGGTGGTAGAGAGAAAACGGCGATTTATAGACCGGTAAGCCTGACATCGGTTGTGGGGAAAATGCTAGAGTCCATTATAAAAGATGTAATAGCAGAGAACTTGGAAAAAAGTGACAGGATTGGACAAAGTCAACATAGATTTACAAAAGGTAAATCATGCTTGACTAATCTACTGGAATTTTTTGAGGATGTAACTGGTAGAATAGATAAGGGAGAACCAGTGGAAGTGGTGTATTTGGACTTTCAGAAGGCTTTCGATAAGGTCCCGCATAAGAGATTAGCATGCAAAGTTAAAGCACATGGGATTGGGGGTAAGGTACTGACTTGGATAGAGAACTGGTTGGCAGACAGGAAGCAAAGAATTGGAATAAACGGGTCTTTTTCCGAGTGGCAGGCAGTGACTAGTGGGGTAGAGCAGGGATTGGTGCTGGGACCCCAGCTATTCACAATATATATTAATGATTTAGACGAGGGAACTAGATGTAATATCTCCAAGTTTGCAGACAACACAAAGCTGGGTGGGCGTGGTTGCTGTGAGGAGGATGCAGAGAAACTCCAGTATGATTTGGACAGGTTGGGTGATTGTGCAGATGCATGGCAGATGCAGTATAATGTGAATAACTGCGAGGTTATCCACTTTGGTGGCAAAAACAAGAAGACAGATTATTATCTGAACGGCAATAGATTGGGACAGGGGGAAGTGCAACGAGACCTGGGTGTCCTTGTGCACCAGTCGCTAAAGGTAAGCATGCAGGTGCAGCAGGCGGTTAAGAAGGCAAATGGTATGTTGGCCTTCATAGCGAGAGGATTTGAGTACATGAGCAAGGATGTCTTGCTGCAGTTGTACAGGGCCTTGGTGAGACCACACCTTGAGTATTGTGTGCAGATTTGGTCGCCTTATCTGAGGAAGGATGTTCTACCAATGGAGTGAGTGCAGTGAAGATTCACCAGACTGATACCTGGGAAGGCAGGAATGATATATGAGGAGAGATTGGGTCGATTAGGCTTATATTCACTAGAGATTAGAAGAATGAGAGGGGATCCCATTGAAACTTATAAAATTCTAACTGGACTAGACAGACTAGATGCAGGAAGGATGTTCCTGATAAGAACATAAGAACATAAGAAGTAGGAGCAGGAGTAGGCCATACGGCCCCTCGGGCCTGCTCCGCCATTCAATAGGATCATGGCTGATCCGAATCTAGACTCACGTCCACTTCCCTGCCCTCTCCCCGTAACCCCTAATTCCCTTATCTGCTAGGAAACTGTCTATCTCCGTTTTAAATCTATTTAATGTTGCAGTTTCCACAGCTCTCTGGGGTAGCAAATTCCATAGATTTACTACCCTCTGAGTGAAGAAGTTTCTCCTCATCTCAGTTTTGAAAGGGCAGCCCCTTATTCTAAGATTATGCCCCCTAGTTTTAGTCTCACCCATCAGTGGAAACATCCTCCCCGCATCCACCCGATCAAGCCCCCTCACAATCTTATATGTTTCGATAAGATCGCCTTTCATTCTTCTGAACTCCAATGAGTAGAGTCCCAACCTACTCAACCTTTCCTCATACGTCAACCCCCTCATCTCCGGAATCAACCGAGTGAACCTTCTCTGAACCGCCTCGAGAGCAAGTATATCTTTTCTTAAATATGGAAACCAAAACTGCATGCAGTATTCCAGGTGTGGCCTCACCAATACCCTGTATAACTGCAGCAAGACTTCCCTGTTTTTATACTCCATCCCCCTTGCAATAGAAGCCAAGGTTCCATTGGCCTTCCTGATCACCTGCTGCACCTGCATACTAACTTTTTGTGTTTCATGCACCAGGACCCCCAGATCCCTTTGTACTGTAGCACTTTGCAGTTTCTCTCCATTTAGATAATAACTTGCTCTTTGATTTTTTCTGCCAAAGTGCATAACCTCACACTTTCCAACATTATATTGCATCTGCCAAATCTCTGCCCACTCACTTAGCCTGTCTATGTCCTTTTGCAGGTTTTTTATGTCATCCTCACTCATTGCTTTCCCTCCCATCTTTGTATCTTCGGCAAACTTAGATATGTTGCACTCGGTCCCTTCCTCCAATTCGTTAATATAGATTGTAAAGAGTTGGGGTCCCAGCACTGACCCCTGCGGAACACCACTAGTTAAAATCCCCCATGATTATAGCTGTTCCCTTATTACAAGCCCCAACTATTTCCTGATTTATACTCCAACAGAGTTGCAACTGTTAGGAGGCCTATAGACTACGCCCACTAGTGACTTTTTCCCCTTCTTATTCCTTATCTCCACCCAAACTATTTCACTATCCTGATCCTTTGACCCAATATCATTTCTGACTATTGCAGTGATTCCATCCTTGATTAACATAGCAACCCCACCTCCCTTTCCTTCCTGTCTGTCCTTCCTAATTGTCAAATACCCTTGTATGTTTAGTTCCCAGTCATGATTATCTTGCAGCCATGTTTCCATAATGGCCACCAGATCATACCCATGTGTAGTTATTTGTACCGTCAACTCGTTAATTTTGTTACGAATGCTGCGTGCATTCAGATAAAGAACTTTCAAATATGTTTTCTGACAATTTATTCCTGCTTTTACCCCTTTTACTACTTTACCTTTATCATTATACATTCTGTCCCTTCCTGACACGCTCTGGTTTTTAATTCCCCCACTGCTACCTTGCTCTATTGCCTTCTCCACTGTCATTTTTATTTTTCGCTCTCTTAAAACCTCCCCCCACTAATTAGTTTAAAGCCCTCTCTACAGCCCTAGTTATTCGATTCGCCAGGACTCTAGTCCCAGCACTGGCCAAGTGAAGTCCGTCCCAATGGAACAGCTCTCTCCTGTCCCAGTACTGATGCCAGTGTCCCAGGAAGCAAAACCTATTTCTCCCACACCAGGCTTTGAGCCACACATTTAACTCTCTAATTTTATTTACCCTAGCCAAATTTGCACGTGGCTCAGGTAGTAATCCAGAGATTATTACCCTTGTGGTTCTGCTTTTTAATTTGGCCCCTAGCTGCTCAAACTCCCTCAGCAGAACCTCCTTCCTTGTCCTATCTATGTCGTTGGTACCAACATGGACCACGACAACTGGATCCTCCCCCTCCCACTCCAAGTTTCTCTCCAGCCCAGAGGAGATGTCCTTAACCCTGGCACCGGGCAGGCAACACAGCCTTCGGGACTCTTGCTCTCGGCTGCAAAGAACTCTATCTATCCCCCTAACGATACTATCCCCTACCACTACAACATTTCTTTTATCTCCCCCCACTTGAATGGCCCCCCGCTCCACGGTGCTGTGGCCAGGTTTCTCATCCTCCCCGCAGTCCCCGTTCCCATCCTCACAGGGAGTAAGAGCCTCAAACCTGTTGGACAAGAGCAAGGGCTGCGGCTCCTCCAACACTACCTCCTGGATCCCTGTACCTGCCTCACTTCTAGTCACACCATCCTGACCCTGGCCACGGACTACATCTGAATTAATTAATCTAATTGGTGTGACTACCTCCTGATACACAGAGTCCAGGTAACTCTCCCCCTCCCTGATGTGTCTCAGTGGTTGAAGCTTGGACTCCAGCTCTTCAACACTGAGCCAGAATTCCTCGAGCAGCCAACACTTACTGCAAATGTGATCACTGTGAGCATCAATGGTGTCCACCAGCTCCCACATATTGCAGCAGCAACAAATCACCTGATCTCCCATTCTATGTAATTAATTACATTTATTAATATTATTCTTAAATACCCTTGATGGTGGGAAGTCCAGAACCAGGGGTCACAGTCTTAGGATAAGGGGTAAACCATTTAGGACTGAGATGAGGAGGAATTTCTTCACCCAGAGAGTGGTGAACCTGTGCAATTCGCTACCCCAGAAGGCAGTTGAGGCCAATTCATTAAATATATTCAAGAAGGAGTTAGATATATTTCTTAAGGCTAAAGGGATCAAGGAATATGGGGAGAAAGCAGGGACAGGGTACTGAATTTGGATGATCAGCTGTGATTTCATTAAATGGCAGAACAGGCTTGAGGGGCCGAATGGCCTACTCCTGCTCCTATCTTCTATGTTTCTATCCAACAGTTTGGCAGCATCAGGCCGGAGCTAAGACTAGGAATTGTTTGAATGTCAAACCTGGGCTGGGACAACGCTGATTTAGTAAGAACCATATGCTAGTAAAAGCGATAAAGTTGTTCTTCTCGGATATTTGAACAATTAATAAATTAGAGGAGTATGTAGCCCAATATCTTGCAAAGGATGGTGGTGGATCCCTAAAGATTGGAGGTCTTGTGGGTAATCCCCTAAGCTATTTGGTGGAGATACTCAAGAAGGTTTTTTTTAGCAAACCCAGGAAGGACCGGACTAAATCTGATTGTTCACTGTGGTCAGAGCTCTGTCAGATACAAATAAAGGTTTAGAGAAAGAGTGTAAGATGTTGAAAGATATCTCCAAGAAGGAACAGGAGGAGAAGGAGCAATTGTTCGGGCAAACAATAATATCCGTGTGGAAGCTTTGACAGAGAGAAGTCAAAAATGTGTTGGAACGAAGTGTATTGGAATTACAGAATAATCTGGGAGAGGTAGAATTAGAGAGAGATAACATGAAGAATAGTTTTAGATAAACGATACAAACCTACAGGAATTAGGGCCGAGAAACTCGCAACATGCGGTTTCAGTTTTAGATGCCGAGCCTGTATCATTAAAAGAGACCCCTCCTCCATCTTACCATCAACCCAATCTCTATCCCTTGTCTACAACACTCAGTCGGCAAGGTGTTCAGGCAGATGATTGCAATACCAGGCAGACTACCACCATAACCCGACACCTTAAGCCTGAGAAAATATTGAGGGCGATTTTCAGCAGCAAGTTCAGGTGCTGAAGAGCCTCCAAGGTGGCCAAGGTGGGGTCTTGAGCTGAAACTTCGGTTTAGCATGGTAAAGGAGTTGAAGCCTGTGCTAGGAACGGCCGCCCAGAGGCTCGTTAAGGGGGTGATTGCCACTTAAAATGCCTGCTATCGCTCATTAAGTAGGCTGCATGGTATTTTGGTGGCTAGTGCTTCAACTAACGCCCTCTCCTAACAGCAACCAGCTATTTGGGAGTAAACAAGGCATTAATGTGGCTTTCAAGTGCTACTTAAAGGGATCCTCACTATTTCATGTTCACTTGCTGCTGGAGCTGTGCAGAGGACCTCTGAAACTCATCGGAAAACTGTCTGGGACACTTTATCAAGACATCACCAACACTTGAGCAACATTTATTCCGCAAATTCTCTGACGACTTCATCTAAAAAGAGTAAGTGCTGTGCTACTCCACCTTATATGAGATACCAGGAGAAAGGGAGTGCTTGGTCATGGGCATCTTGCTTGGGGTTCCCCTTGGTCTGGACAAGTAAGAGGAGGAGGACATGAGGCCAGGCAGAGTAGCACCAGCTGCTGCAGCAGCAAGGGACAGGAGGGCAACCGGCCATCCCTCCTCCTCTGGACCTTCTCCACCAGGACCTCCAGTGTCATGTCTGAGAACTTGTGAGTCCTCTCCCTCGGTCCCCAAGTCATCCTGCAATGTGTCGCTGTGTGCCAGCCAGAGCACTTCACAGTGGAATTGGGTGCGAGGAGCCCACATAAATTGCGTCTAAGCAGCACTTGACTGCTAAACCTGCAGGTTTCTGGTTTAGCACCTCCAGGCAAGTTCAAATTATGGTAATCAGCAATTAGGACCAAAATTGTGTGCTAAATCCAGACTTTCAAACAGGTGTGTCTTATTAGCACAGCACCCACTAAGCACCTGTTTTCACCCTTTGACCAACATAACCCCCATTATGTTTTACGAAAGAATTAGGTCCCTTTCCATGCAGTAAGGGTATTAATGATCTGATCAACTGGCTGCACAAGCATAATAGCTTGAGAATTACTAATGACCTCACCACGACTGACATCAAGTGGCTTGTCGAGAAGGGTATGGGTACTACCCAATATAGGTGATGCTCAGTAACGAAATGCAAGGGCGGGAATTATTTCTCCCTGGTCAGGGAAGTGGTGCTCCAAGAGACTGGGAGACAATGAGGAGATTATAGTACTTGGAGATATTGCTCAGAGACCTAATGAAAATCACCACTCATATGATGACTGCCTGTGATTTAACTGGTCCCACTACCACCATGGCAATAAGGACAACCCCAGTATATCGGCCTCATGTTGGAGGGTGTGAGATCTTCCGGTTAAATGGTGTCAGATATTAGGCCCATGATGCTAAGTCTTCCACTTGAGATGAGCCACAATTGTATGGGTACTCCTTTGGCAGTAGATGGAGAAATCATGACAGGTGTGGATACTACCGTCAGGGGCACTCCTATTCTGAGTTGAGGGACCAATTAAGAAAACATAGAACGTAAGAACATAAGAAACAGGAGCAGGAGTAGCTCAATCGGCCCCTCGAGCCTGCTTCGCCATTCAATAAGATCATGGCTAATCCAATCTTGCCCTCAATACCACTTTCCTGCTCTCTCCCCATACCCATTGACTTCCTTGTAGTTCAAATGTCTGTCAATCTCCACCTTGAGTATATTCAATGACTCCACCTCCACAGCTCTCTTGGGTAGAGAATTCCAAAGATTCACGACCCTCTGAGAGAAGAAATTCCTCCTCATCTCCGTCTTAAATGGGCGACCCCTTATTCTGAAACTAATAGATTAAAATAGATGCCTTCGCAGTCAAGGCACTGGCCATGGCCCCCCATGGGACCGTGCACTTCCACAATGACAGGCTCTAGCCCCTTCCACCAGCCTACCATGGTGCCTGTTTAAGTTAGACTAGAGGGGATGCCCATTGTGCCATCATCTATAGGGGAAGATCAACGAGCGATGTTAATAGATGCAGGGTTGTCAGTTCATAAGAACATAAGAAATAGGAGCAGGAGTAGGCCATACAGCCCCCCAAGCCTGCTTCAATAACATCATTGCTGAACTTCTACATCAACTCTACTTTTCCGCCCTATCCCCATATCCCTTGATTCCTGGGATCTTAGTGCCCAAGAATCTATCAATCTCTGTCTTGAATATACTCAATGACTGAGCATCCACAGCACTCTGGGGTAGAGAATTCCAAAGATTCACAACCCTCTGAGTGAAGAAATTTCACCTCATCTCAGTCCTAAATGGCCAACCCCTTATCCTGAGACTATGACCCCTAGTTCTAGACTCTGCAGTCAGGGGAAACAACCTCTCAGTATTTACCTTGTCAAGCCTTCTAAGAATTTTATACGTTTCAATGAGATTACCTCTCATTTTTCTAAACTCCAGAGAATATAGGTCCATTCTACTCAATTGCTCCTCATAGGACAGCCCTCTCATCCCAGGAATCAATCTAGTTTGTTGGGTGGCTGCTGCTTGTGCCAATGGAAGCTGAGACATCGTCCATCAGATGTTGCATGATGGTGGGGTCCACAAGTGTTTTGATGTCCATCAGTTCCATGCTGGAAAGGATGGACTCCAAGGTCTGCGCAAAGCCCTGTGCCAAGTTGGTGCCGGACTCCTCCATGCTCCTTGACATTGAACGCAGGCTTTTTGGCAGGCTTCCCAATGCACCAAACATTTCGGTGTGTACACTCATCAGCCTTTTTCTGTAACCTGGGCCATCGAAGTGCTCATTTGAGTCCTCTGCAGCAGAACCCGTGTGCGACCTCACCCTCCGGTGAGCTTGCACCTGCGCTATCCTTGCCCACTGCCTTGGCTGCAGTGAACTTGTGCACGGGGTCACACCACGTGCAGATCTGACCTCTCTGCCATCCTCTAAAGTACGCGCAATGTCAATATCTGAGCTGGTGACTGCGATTGTGAAATCGAGTGACAGTGTGTTTTCTTCATCACTGTTTCCCTGCTCTTCCACAACTGTCTGGGCAGGTTACAGTTCTTGAGTATCTGAAGTGAAAAAGGGCCAAGGGTTGGGTTGTGGTGAGGGGAGAGGAGAAAGTAAGAGGTGCATATTTACACCATCTGCAGCTTATAAGTCAGAAGAGAGTTAAAGCTGAAGGAATAGTGGGATGTGAGAAGGAGGATTAGGTATGAGGATGCCATCATCTTCAATGGCTTCAGCGCTGCCACGGCCTCAGCAATGGCACTTCCCATAATGGCCAGCACCTTTTCCTCCATGGGGGTTGGAACATGCAGGTGCACTTTTCCCCCTCCGGGTAGTGCCTGCTGCCTCTGATTGTGCACCACCTTCTCCTGCAAGAGAGAGGGAAGTGTGTCAGTGAGTGTCATGCAATATGTTTGGGTCCTGATTGATAGATTGTTGGTAGGTGAGTGATGGGGGAGTGGTGAATTGAGCAGGGGCTGAGGCTACTGGTGCAGATGGTAGGATATGGCATTTCAAGATGCATTCACTGACCTTGATCACTCGTGTGAGGTCAATAAACTTCTTGCGACACTGCATCCAGGTCCTTGGGGCTAAACTCCTGGCATTGACCTTTGTGGCTATCTGTTTTCGCTGCCTTCTCATCATGTGTCTGGAGGGCCTCCTGGCTCCCTGAGGATGCAGCACATCTCTCCTCCTTTCCTCCTCCTCCACCAAGACCTCCAGTGTAGCATCTGAAAACCTGGGTGCCTGCTTTCTCCCATGGTCAGCCATTCTACTCTTTCCCAGGTCAAATTTGTAGTGTATGTCTCCGTCTACCTTTAAGAAAACCATTGTATGTAACCGTTCACCTTTAAGAGAACTATTTTAGGTGTGGCACTACTTTGTTGGCTTCTGTATACTGTAATACCGACGGTGACCACACCGGTATATAAGTGCTGTGTCAGGATTATTTGGCAGATTCGCCCTGACCTTCGAATAGTAAAGTCCTGTTTTAAGTTACTCTTGGAGTCTGTGTATTAATTAACTAAACAACCCACAGACTTTACAGTGGCGACGAGTCCGATCGTACCCTGCGGCAACAATACTTCCGAAGCAGTTAACGAGCGTCGAGAAGAGGCAACCGCCCTCGTCGTTCTGCTGGGAGAAAACTCGAGGCTGCAGAACTAGAAAGGAGGAAGAACTTAGAGACAAAGACTTCCATCAGCAACAGGCACTGACTGTCCCTTCTGCCACGGTGAGGAGTGAGCCGATCAGCACGAGAAGCAAGGCGGCCATGGTGACTGTGAGTAAGGGAAAGTAAAAAGAATAACCGGAGGATAAGGGCGGTGCACTCGACCACGGTCGAGGGGGAAAGGAGCCGGACAGATGTCGGGTCCAGAGGCGCTGAGCCTGGGGCAGCGTGGAGCAAGGAAGCCGCGGTACAGACAGGCTGGGGGACGCAACGGTGTCGTGAGACAGCTAGACCGCGACCGGCGAAAAAGGCCGGGCAGCGACCGAAGCCACGAAGCGCTGCGACCGGGAACGTAGGCGCGGGAAGAGATAAACTCAGCCGCAGCCGGGGAGGGAAGCACCAGACTGCGAGAGGGCTGGGAGGCACGATTGGGAGCCGAGCGAGCGGGAGAGGCAGAGCCGACCAAGGGAGACTGAGTGAGAGCCAGTCCAGCGGCTGAAACTGTTCTCCGACAACGGGGTGTACCCAGCGCCGGTAGAGCCAAGCGAGCGGGAGAGAGACAGAGCTCGAGCAAGGGGAACTGAGCGAGAGCCAGCCCAGCGGCTGAAACTGTTTGCCGTCAACGGGGTGTACCCAGCGCCGGTTGCCCTGCCGAGAAAAGGGAAAGCACTGAAGCCGACGCGCAGGCTGTGAACCTGAAAGCCAGCGGCCGTCGCCCGTGGGGAAAGTGTACCCCTCCCGCCAGGGAAGAAACGCGGGAAGCCACCATTAGGCGGGGAAGAAGACAGAAGCGGGAAACCGCCATTGAAGTGGGCAGGGAGAGAAGATAAGCGCGGGAAACCGCCATTTTCGCGGGAACCGCCATCTTGGAAACAAAAATTTTTTAAAGAAATAATTCGTGGTGTTTATCAGGAAGAGAGGAAGATGCCTAAGCGTGGTAACATCAACGATTTTAATTCCGAGGTAGAAGACTGGGCCACGTATGTGGAACGCATTGAGATCTATTGTGAGGCCAATAAAATAGAAGAAGATGACAAAGCTATAACCTTGCTAAACTCGATGGGCGCGAAGACATACGGGCTCTTGAAGCATCTACTATCACCGGCTAAACCGACGGATCAGACTTTCGATGATATTGTGGCTGTTCTGAAGGATCACTTGAACCCCACACCGTTGATGTTAGCGGAACGATTCAAATTCTATGCGAGAACACAACGGAAAGACGAAAGCAACGCAGAATACTTGGTCGAACTGCGTAGACTAGCGAAATACTGCCAGTTTGGAGGGAATCTGACAGAGGCATTGCGAGACAAGTTCGTGTGCGGATTGGCAAAGGAAGGAACACAAAAGCGACTACTCGAAGAGAACGACCTTACACTTGACAGGGCTGTCCTTATTGCAGCATCGCACGAAGCCGCAGCGAAGGGAACTGCGGAAATGCAGCTAAAGACAGCGGCACTCAGTGTGGATCAAATTACCTCGACAACAACAAAATGCTATCGTTGTGGGAAGACAACACACGACCAGAACCAATGCTGGTTTAAGAACCAGGAATGTAGGAAATGTGGCAAACTGGGTCACATAGCTAAGGTATGCCGGTCAGGGAAGAAGACCAACAACCAAAGGACCAACAGCCAAAGGAAGTCATCACAGGAAAAGTACAACAAGGTACACAAGGTGGCTGAGAAGAGTTCAGACGAACAGAATTCGGACTCAGACCCAAACGGCCAGGAGCTGGGTAGTCTGAGAATTCACAATGTGAGTAAGGAAGCTGACCTACAAACCATCTGGGTCATGCTAAAAATAGCTGGAGTCCAAGTGAAAATGGAGTTGGACACTGGATCAGCTCTATCAGTCATAAATCGAAGGGATTACCACCAGCTATTCTCACATATACCCTTAAGGGATACCAAGTTCGTATTGCAGACATACACGGGGCATAAAGTATACCCCATGGGAAAGATAAGAGTCAAGGTGAGAGATAGGGGTAAAGAACACCCAAGAATGAACTTATACGTACTACCTGAGGGAGGACCACCACTTCTAGGACGGGAGTGGATCAAGAAAATAGACATGGAATGGCACTATCTAAAAGCCATAACGAGTGAGGACTCGGTGCAGACAATCAGCTCAGATTCTGAATCGGATGACGATAAGACCAACCCAAATGTGAAAGACAAGGCTAAAATGGACTTGCCAACTAAGGTTGGAAAAACGAAGGCATGCAGAAAGGCTTATGCTTCAGAGAAGAACAAAGTTTCAGAACAGAGCTCCACCGAACAACGACAACATAGTTTGACAGAGAATTCTGAGTCTGTTCAGTTTAAGGACATATCCATGATGGAAGAACACCGAGCTCGGACTCAACTTTATTTCAAATCACGACAACAATTAAAACAATTGAGTTACCGTCTCGTACAAGAGATGAAAACAATGAAAAAGTTCTATGACACCGAATGGGAGAATCTGGAAAGACAACAGAAGCAGCTAGCTCAAGCAGAGAGCGACCATAGAGCCATCGTGACCAATCACCGATCACATCTCCCTTATGATGTTCAGGAGTTAGAATATTTGCAGAAAGAAGCAAATGAAGAGGAATCTTCAGGAAGCCAGGATTTTATTCCAGTTCTTCTCTACGACTCCTTACAAGCAGAGTTTGAGAAGTTGAAGGAACAGTATGAACAGGCCCAGGCTACAATCCTGGAGGGGGTTACTCGGCAACCTCCGAAAAGCTAGTTTCAGTGGAAGCATATGAGCATCTAAAGGTTGAACATGAACAAGAAGTCCAAAGGCTGCAGGAAATTCTTAATGAGCTCAAGGCCAAGACAGACTCATCGGTAGAAGTTCCATCCATAGATGAGAAATTAGAGGTGAAAGACATGGCAGAACATGAAAGTCAAGATGTCCAAGAACTCATAAAAATATTGAAGGAAACCCAAGACAAATATGAAGCGGCAATGACCGAGGTTCAACAACTTGAAGAACAGATTCAACTGGGAATTCTTTCAGTGGAAGAAAAGGCAACTGTAAGAAACGCAGAGACTGAATCTGTAAACTGTTTCCCGCATAGATTATACCTGTGAATTGTTTTACATGAAGTTGAATATATGTTATGTTTAATGGGGCACTAAGTATGTTGTAAGCTAAAAAGGGAGGATTGTAGTGTATGTCTCCGTCTACCTTTAAGAAAACCATTGTATGTAACGTTCACCTTTAAGAGAACTATTTTAGGTGTGGCACTACTTTGTTGGCTTCTGTATACTGTAATACCGACGGTGACCACACCGGTATATAAGTGCTGTGTCAGGATTATTTGGCAGATTCGCCCTGACCTTCGAATAGTAAAGTCCTGTTTTAAGTTACTCTTGGAGTCTGTGTATTAATTAACTAAACAACCCACAGACTTTACAAAATTCAGTTGCAGAATGAATCCCAGCACCTGTTGCAGCCACAATACACCTCCCCTTTAACAGGTGCAGGGTATCTTTAAGTAGTGCGGGCTAGCTTTAAGTAGTGCAAGCTACTAACGATATTGGCCCCCTGCTGGTGCGTGTAGCCAATGAACAGCGCGGTTAGCACTGGCTGCACACAGAAATCATTGTAATGAGTAGGCAGCACAAAGTTGGTGTGCTACCTGTGTTACACTGAACGGATGAGGGTTAATTAGAAGGTTAAGGGGTGATCTGATCGAAGTTTTCAAGATATTAAGGGGAACAGATAATGTAGATAGAGAGAAAATATTTCTGCTGGTTGGGGATTCTAGGACTAGGGGGTATGGTCTAAAAATTAAAGCCAGACTTTTCAGGAGTGAAATTAGGAAACACTTCTACACACAAAGGGTGGTAGAAGTTTGGAACTCTCTTCCGCAAACGGCAATTGATGCTAGATCAATTGTTAATTTTAAATCGGAGATTGATATCATTTTGTTAATCAAAGGTGTTAAGGGATATGGGCCAAAGGCGGGTCTTTGGAGTTAGGTCGCAGATCAGCTATGATCTCATTGAATGGCGGAACGGGCTCGAGGGACTCAATGGCCTACTTCTGTTTCTATGTTCCTATGTTCCAGTTAGTCTCACTCCCCTGCTCTTTCCCCATAGCACTGCAATTTTTTCCACTTCAAATATATATCCAATTCTCTTTTGAAGGTTGCTTCCACCACCCTTTTGGGCAGTACATTCCACATCATAAAAACTCACTGCATAATTATTACTTTTTCATGTTGCCTCTTTTTTTTTGCCAATTACCTTAAATCTGTGTCCTCTGGTTAGTGACACTTCTGCCAATGGAAATAATTTTGCATTATTTACTCTATCAAAACCCTTCATGATTTTGAACACCTCTATCAAATCTCTCCTTAACCTTCTCTGCTCTAAAGAGAACAACCCCAGTTTCTCTAGTCTCTCCATGTAACTGAAGTCCTTCGTCCCTGGTACCATTCTAGTAATTCTCCTCCACACCCTCTTTAAGGCCTTGACATCCTTCCTAACATGTGATGCCCAAAATTGGGCACAATACTCCAGCTGAGGCCTAACCAGTGTTTTATAATGGTTCAGCCTAATTTCCTTGCTTTTGTACTTGATGCCTCTATTTATAAAGTCAAGGATCTCGTGTGCCTTTTAACAGCCTTCTCAACTTGTCCTGCCACCCTCAAAGATTTGTGTACATACACCCCCAGGTCTCTCTGTTCCTGCAGCCCTTTTAAAAATTTTACCATTTAGTTTATATTAACACTCATTATTCCTACCAAATGAATCACTTCACACTTCTCTGCGATAAATTTCATCTGATATGTCTCTGCCCATTTCACCAGTCTCTGTTCTCCTGGAATCTGTTCCTATCCTCCTCACTGTTTACCACAATTCGGAGTTTTGTGTCGTCTGAAAACATTGAAAATATGCCTTGTATATCCACGTCCATGTCATTAATAGATATCAAGAAGAGCAGTGATCCCAACACCAACTCCGAGGGTACACCACTACACACTTCCCTCCAGTCTGAAAAACAATCATTCACCACTACTCTCTGCTTTCTGTCCCTTAGCCAATGTTGTGCCCACACAGCCCTTGCCCCATGGGCTTCAATTTTGCTAACAAGTCTATTATGTGGTACGTTATCAAACGCCTTATGTAAGTCCATATACACATCAACCACACCACCCTCATCAACACTCTCCATTACTTCATCAAAGAACTCAAATACGTTAGTCAAACAAGGTTTGCCATTAACAAATCCGTGCAGGCTCATTAACTCATATTTTTCCAAATGCCAATTAATTTTGCCCCAGATTAATGTCTCTAAAAATTTCCCACCACTGTCATTAGTCTGACTGGCCTGTAGTTGTTGGGTTTATTCCTCCTTGAAAGTTTTTTTTTCTCTTTTCCCAGTTCTTACATTCGGTACATTTTGATTAAATTCTAACCCTGAGAGTTTTATTTATTGCAAGGGTTGATTTATTTTTACTGTAATTTACATTATAGCATTGTTAACATGCACTCTTTTTTTTCCGAAATGAGGCACACAGGTTCTCAGATGACACCCTCCATATGCTTGCGGAGGGAGTCAGAGCACGCAGGGAGGTGCTCTTCACTTCTAATGGATGGAAGAGACCTCCCCAGAAGACAAAAAAAGCCTGGCTCCAAATAGCAGAGGAGGTCAGCAGCAGGGATGTGGTCAGGAGGACCCAGGAGCAGTGCCGGAAATGTTTCAATGACCTCATTAGATGAGGAAAGGAGAGTACAAAGCCACACTCAACTTCATAAGAACATAAGATATAAGAGCAGGAGTAGGCCATATGGCCCCTCGAGCCGGCTCCACCATTCAATAAGATCATGGCTGATCATCGACCTCAACTCCACTTTCCTGCCCAATCTCCATATCCCTTGATTCCCCTAGAGTTCAAAAATCTATCTATCTCAGCCTTGAATATACTCAAAGACTCAGCATGCACAACCCTCTGGGGCAGAGAATTCCAAAGATTCACAACCCTCTGAGTGTAGAAATTCCTCCTCATCTCAGTCTTAAATGGCCTACCCCTTATCCTGAGACAATGCCCCCTACTTCTAGACACTCCAGCCAGGGGAAACAACCTCTCAGCATCTACCCTGTCAATCCCCTTCAGAATCTTGTATGTTTCAATGAGATCACCTCTCATTCTTCTAAACTCCAGAGAGTATAGGCCCATTCTACACAATCTCTCATCATAGGACAGCCCTCTCATCCCAGGAATCAATCTAGGGAACATTCATTGCACCGCCTCTTGTATTGATTTCTTTGTGGGTTCAATGACGAGACATTTATGAAAGAGAATGTCTTTTAATCTAAAGTCTGTTCAACTCTTTATACAGCATTTACAGGAGACGTCATGCTAGTGATGCATCTAGAATGAAACTGAAACTAAACTAAACTGCCTTGCTTGTCTCTGTCACATGCCCTCTGCTGGTCAGGCACAAGCAATCAATACATGCAAACCTGCTGGTAAGGCATCATAATCAAACAGGCAAATACCATCTCTATTTGCTGATATCATTACATCTCCTTTTCTTAAAACAAAAGTATTTTACTTTTAACTAACAACATGTTTTCTTTGTATTAATCTGCATTTTAACTGTAACACTTAATGAACTTACATTATCATTATCATGATCAAGGTTTGTTAACCTTGCTTTGTGTGTTCACATGAAATATGTCAATACACTAGAACTTGAAGAAAGAATAAGATAACATTACTTCCTTCTATAACAATAGTCCTTAAATATGCTCAATGAGTCTCTCAGGAGGCTTCACGTGTCTTGAGAATTTTCTGATTGATTGTCCTTGAATCTGAGTTGTTGCCTCAGATGATGTGTTCTCAGCTGTGTGATCAGGTTGTTCAACAGTATCAGTCTCTTGGCCTGCTGTGGCTGGTCCCATGAGAAGATCTCAACGATTTCTTCTCAGAACAGCACCCTCATCTGTCTGAATGGTGCATGATCTTGGTTGAACTTCACTCAGGACAGTTCCCTTCTGAGTCCATGTGTTTGTTTTGTCTTTGAACCTTACTTGGTCACCAGTGTGGAGTTCAGGTAGGTTTTGTGTTCCTCTGTCATAGTAGTACTTTTGCTTTTCTTTCTGTTGTTCTTTGAACTTCCTCCCCCTCTTTTGTTTTCAGGAGGTTCTCCGGGATGGGTAGGTTTGACCTTAGCCGACGTCCCATCAGGAGTTGGGCTGGTGACTTACCACACTCGAGCGGCGTTGTGCGGTATACAAGCATGCTTTGGTAGAAGTCAGTTCCACTGTCTTTCGCCTTGTACATCAGTCTTATCACTGTCTGGACCGATTTTTCCACTAGTCCATTGGACTGTGGATAGTGAGGACTTGACGTTGTGTGGACAAAGTCCCACTCTTTGGCAAAGTGTCGGAAACTTGCGTTGTAAAACTGGGGTCCGTTGTCTGTGAAGACCTCGCTTGCCACGCCATGTCTGGAGAATATGGCTTTCATACATGTTATCACAGCATCTGCAGTGGTGGTGTTCAGTCTACAAACCTCTGGATACAGGGAGTAATAGTCTGTTACTACAAGATAGTCCTTCCCTTGACATACGAATAGGTCAGCGCCTACCTTCTGGTAAGGTCTGACTGGTGCTGGGTGTGGCATTAGTGGTTCTACCGGATTGCTTGCTCGATATTTCAGGCATATTGTGCAGTTTGACACCTCATTTGTCACATCTTGGTTGATTCGTGGCCAGTACATCACCTCTCGTGCTCTTTTCTTACACTTTTCGATTCCCAGATGTCCTCCATGGATCCTTTTTAGCATCTCTTTTCTCAGACTCTTTGGGATAACTATTTTACTTCCTTTGTAGATGATGTCTTCGACCACTGATAGTTCCACCCTGCAGTTCCAGTACTCTGCCATGTCAGGTGAGCAGTCTTGCTTCATGTTGGGCCATCCATCCAAGATGCTTTTCCTCAGTCGTCTCATTGTTTCATCTTTGTTGGTCTCAGTCTTTATGAGCTCCATTTTTGCATCTGCTATGGGCAGTGCACTTGTGATCATGTCCACGTAGGCGTTCACTTTTTCATCCATTTTGGTGTTTGCGGGCTCACTTGGGTCTACAGCTCTGGACAACGTGTCTGCTGTATACATCAGCTTACCCGGTGTGTACGCAACATTCAGTGTATAGCATTGCAGCCTGATCATCATTCTTTGTATTCTAAGTGGACAGCTATTTAGTGGCTTTTGGAACAATGCAATCAAGGGCTTATGGTCAGTCTCTACACTGATTGCTTGTCCTGCCACAAACTGGTGAAATCTTTCACAGGCGTATGTGATGCTGGACAGCTCCTTTTCTATTTGAGCATATTGCATCTCCGCGTCTGTCATTGAGCACGATGCATATGCAATAGGTTGCCAGTAGTCATATTTTTGCAGAAGAACGGCACCGAGCCCACTCTGTGATGCATCTGATGATATCTTGATGGGTCTCGCTGGGTCATAAAACCTCAGAACTGGTTCCTCTGTGAGCAGTTTCTTTAGATTGCTCCATGACTTCTCATGCTCATGATTCCATTCCCATTCTATGTTCTTTTCAGTTAGTCTCCTCAGTGGCGCCATCTTTTCTGAGAGGTTGGATATGAATTTCCCCATGTAGTTGATCATTCCATTAAACCTCTGCACGTCCTTTTTGCATTGTGGCTTTGGCATATTCTCGATGGCGGACACCTTTCTGGGATCTGGTCTGATGCCCTCACTGCTAAGGATATCTCCCACGAATGTCAGTTCTGTCACCCCGAGCTGGCATTTCTCTCTATTCAGCTTCAGGTTTGTTTTCCTTGTTGCTTCCAGCACTTTTTTCAGTCTCTCGTCATGCTCAGTTCTCGTGGTTCCCCATACTATGATGTCATCCATTGATGTATCAACTCCCTCCAGGTGCTCATAGGTCATATGGATAGTTTTGTGATACACTTCAGGAGCTGAGGCAATGCCAAATGGTAACCTTAGGAATCTATATCTGCCAAATGGACTGTTGAACGTGCACAGTTTTGAACTTGCTTCATCCAATTTCATCTGCCAAAATCCTGATGATGCATCTAACTTGCTGAAATACTTTGCATTTGCAAACTGTGCCATGATTTCCTCACGTGTAGGAAGCTTGAAGTGCTCTCTCTTTATTGCTCTGTTTAGATCTCTTGGATCCAGGCAAATTCTGAGCTTTCCATTCTTTTTGTCCACTACGACGAGGGAACTCACCCACTCAGTTGGCTCATCTATCTTCTGAATCACGTTCAGGCTTTCCATCCTGTCCAACTCTGCCTTCAGTTGCTTTTGAAGAGCAAACGGAACTTTTCTGCATGGATGTATGACCGGTGTCATACTTTTATCTACTCTGATCGTGTGTTCTCCTGGAATGCAGCCTAGACCCTTAAATAGGTCTTTGTACTCTTTCATGAGTTCATCATAGACTGTCTCTCCTTCGTTTTCCACAACGAGGACTCTCTTTACCAGGTTCAGTCTCTCACAGGCTTTTAAACCAATATGGCTTGCACATCCTTTGGCACCACGATTAATGCTAGCATGTGCTCTCTGTCCTTGTGTGTTACTTTGACAATGCATCTTCCTTTCACTGGTACATCAGTACCTGAGTATCATGTCACTTTCACTTTTATTCCATGTATCTTTGGTCTGGGTCTAATTTTCTTAAAATCAGTCTCTGATATCACATTAACTTGTGCTCCAGTATCCAATTTAAATGGAATGTGTATGTCATTCACTTTTAGTGTCAACATCCAGTCTCTTTCTTCTTTTTTGTTTTCAGACACAACATCTACATAGAACTCCTCTATGTCGCTTTCATCTACTGCATGGACCTTGATTTGTTGCACTTGGTTCTTGCAGCAACGGGCATAATGGTTGTTTTTGTTGCAACTATTGCACGTTTTACCATATGCTAGACACTTTCTTGGTGGATGCTGTGTACCGCATCGACTACATGACTTTCGATTGTCCCTTTCATTTTCGTTCGCAGGCCACGCTTCTTTTTTCACATTGGCGCTCTTTTTGTTAAACGGTTTGTATCCGTTCTTTCTCACTGCATCCACGTTGCAGCTACTGTCACTGAACAGCTCCTTTGCCTGCAACTTCACAGTCTCTGTAGCCCTACGCAGGGGCTTTTCCCAGGTCTAGATCTTGCTCTCTTAGCAGTCTTTCTCTTAGACCATTATCTGGAATACCACACACCAGTCTGTCTTTTATCAGCGAGTCTGTCAGTCCCCCAAATTCACACGATTTGCTCCTGTTTCTCAGTTCAGTCACATACTGATCAATAGTCTCACCCATTTTCTGTACACGTGAAAAATCTGTGCCTCTCAAACGTCACATTACGTTTAGGTATGAAGTAGGCCTCAAACTGTTCCATTATTTTATCTAGCTTCATTTTGTCTCCATCAGCAGCGAATGTGAAGTTATTATACACCTCCAGCGCTTCATCACCCACGACATATAAGAACAGTGACGCTTTCATTTTATCACCTTTCTCGTCAGCTCCGATTGCTGATAAATACAACCCCAAACGTTGTTTGAACCTCCTCCAATTTTCAGCCACATTACCTGTCAACTGAAGCGTCGCCGGTGGGTGTAAACCTTCAATTTTTTCACTTCGTTAGCTATTCTCCAATGGTAAGCAACGATGTTCTCTTTTGGCTTGCTAATTTGTGGAGAGCTGATTTAACTTCAAATTTTTTCTCTTCATCTCTCTCAATCACTTCTGACACCATGTATTGATTTCTTTGTGGGTTCAATGACGAGACATTTATGAAAGAGAATGGGCTAGAAATTCAGTATAGCCACTTTTGGGGCGGTAAAGTCGGGCGGCCGCTGAAGTTTGCGCCCGGCACAAAGTCGAGGCCACTTCGCCGATATTCAGCAGCATCGCCCTAAGAGGTTGCTGCAGCGCTAAAACTGGTGATGCACGACTATCTTTAGGCACAAAGCCGGTGGTGCTGAGCGATACCGCCGAGGCCGGGCGCAGCGCAGGTGCGGTCATTTGTTGATTGATGGCAGACACGCTGGCGCCGGCCATCTCTTAAAGGGGGAAGGGTCGAGTTGTTTGGCTGCCACGCCCTGGACACTGCAGCCCTCCAGCTAGGCCTGAGCACTGCTGCTGCACCTATTTAGCAACCAGGACGATGCAGAAGGCCCGGGAAAGAGCGCAGCGCTTTACTGAAGCTGACCTGAGGCTGCTGGTTCGCGCTGTGGAGCGAAGACGCCATATTTTGTTTCCAGACACTGGCAAGAAACCGGTGACCAGCGTCTTCCGCAAAGCCTGGAGGGATGTCTCCAACAGGGTGACATCCAACAGTGTGGTTGGCAGGACTCCTGTACAATGCAGGAAGAAGTTTAATGACCTCACTAGGATTGTCAGGGTGAGTACCCTTTCCAGTGTCCTTCTCATCCTTGCATGTGCACCTGACATTATGGGCAAAGGGACCTGAAAGCCCTAATGGCCAGCCCTCATCCCGCAGCTATGGGACTGGCATGACCATCAATTGCACATTCTGCACTTTACACACTGTCCAAGCTATTCCACCATGGGAGGCTGTGCAGACAAGATCAGGGCTACACACCGTACTTAGCGGCCATCCTTTCTCTTGCAGGCCAAGCTGGCTAACAATAAGCGTAGCCAGCTTGCCACCGGGGGAGGCGGTCCTCGGCACCAGGAGCTGACCGGCCTAGACCAGCGCGTGGAGCGCATCATGGGAGTCCGTGTCATTGGCCCCGTTGCCACTGGAGATGCCGACCCTGTTCTGGGCACCAATGGTAAGGACCTGACCTTTTGGACCTCTCTCGTTCCACTTGTGCATCAGATCAACATCCTTTGCCACTGTCCGACCAATGCGGTGAATGGCACCACTCATGCCTCCCTCGCTGACGCCCTGTCCTCACTCTAAAGCTACTCTTGTGCCTTCCTGCTTTCAGATGGTGAGGCGCCAGGTGAGGAGGATGTCCCCGAAGCTGCCAGTGTCAGCCCCTCGTCGGAGGAGGAGGAGGAAGAGGAGGAGGAAGAGGAAGGCGGGCCATCAGTGGCACCCTCAGCCGTGCCAACCCATGGCGATGTAGGGGACATGTCTTCCCTGGAGGGGAGCCTGGGGGAAGGGTCGGTGGGGAGTGCAGTTCCTGGGCCCAGCAGCCTGCAGCAACACGGGAGGGGTGGGGAAGCTCGGCGGCCTTCTCCCTAGAGGGTGAGTGCGGCCTCCAGTCCGGCGATGGTCAGTGCAGAGGAGGTGCGCCTCCTCGAGGAAATGGCGGTCGACTCGGAGCGCAGGCACATGGAGCTCATGGGGGTAGTGGCACGGATGCCTGACGCCATAGTGTCATTGGCGAAGAGTGTCAAGGAATTCGGGGCATCACAGGCCAGAAGTCTGGAGCAATTCGGGGCATCACAGGCCAGAAGTCTGCAGCAATTCGGTGCAGCTCAGGCCAGGAGTCTGGAGGAAGTCGGGGCAGCTCAGGCCGCTAGTAGCCAAATGATCAGTGGTGCCGTCCAGTCACTGGCTGGTCTGATGCGGTCACAGACCAGGGCAACACGGGCACTAACTGCTGCCACACTCGCTGCGTCAGCCAGGCATCGCCAGGGCACCCGCCACGCTGCAGCAGCACAGCGGTCTGTCCTTCAGCAGATTGCTGCGCATGCTGCAGTGCTGGCCCAGGCGAGTGCCAGTGTCTCAGGTGACCAGCGAGCGCCTGCCATCAGCCAGCTTGCCCCCATTCCTGCAGCCGCCACTGCCACTCCCCCAGTGGAGCTGCCACGAGCTGCTGGACAGACTGATGCTGCCCAGCCACAGCTGCAGCAGTCACCAGCCGGCCCCTCGAGGGCCAGAGCTCATCTAGGCCGACCCCCAAGGGCATCTGCCGTCACGCCATGTGCCCCTCAGGAGCCTTCCCCCAGCCTTGCTGCAGCCACTGGGCTCACTTTGAGGAGGAGCAGCAGGGTGGGCAGGGGCCACACAAAGATGCCCAAGGCATCGCCATCGCGGGCCAAAGAGTAGAATGTGTGGCCAGTTGTGTTTGTTTTTGAAGGCTGAGAATTTGATGTCAGTTGTTTGAAGGTCGAGGATGTGATGTTTGTTTTTTACGAAGGCCGAGGATGACGGCCATTTTTGTTTCACACTTTTGTTAATCCTCTCCAGGTTGTGGGAGCGAGTAATGTGTCTGAATGTTTTTTGGGGGTTTCTTCTGTTTTTGTTTTTCATGTGGGAAGGGCTCTGAGTTTGTGCAATAAACAATTTTCTTTATTCATATTGTCCATGTTTGAACGTTGAAGTTTTGGTTGCCTTAACCGGCTGAGGGCTTGCGGAGCGGCTGCATTCATGTTCTTTCATTGGCACAAGCCATTCCCTGACAGGGGGCCTAGAACCTACGTTCAATAAGCCGCCGACGGGTGGCCCTTGCACCTTGTGCGTCCCTCGTGTGCTGGTCCTCCTCCTCCTCCTCCTCCTGCTCCTCCTGCTGAGGTGGTGCTCCAACCTGAGGTGGCAGTGCCTGAGTCCTGCGGATAGCCAGGTTGTGCAGCATGCAGCAAACGACCTCGAAATGGGAGACTCGCTCCGGCGAATACTGCAGGGCTCCGCCGGAACGATCCAGGCAGCGGAACCGTTGCTTCAGGACGCCAATTGTTTGTTCGATGATGTTCCTGGTCGCTTGATGGCTCTCGTTGTATGCCTCTTCAGCAGGGGTCCTGGGCGCGCGGAGCGGGGTCATGAGCCAGGTACACAAAGGATAGCCTTTGTCCCCGATAAGCCATCCTCTTGGGTGAGGCTGTGCCTGGAACATGTCAGCCACAGTTGTCTGTCGCAGGATAAAGGCATCGTGGCTGCTGCCTGGAAAGCGGGCATTGACAGCTAGGATGCGCTGCCTGTGGTCACACACCAGCTGTACGTTGAGGGAATGGTAGCCCTTCCGGTTGTGGTAATCCTCGGCATTCTCCAGCGGTGCCCGCAAAGCCACACGCGTGCAGTCAATGGCGCCCTGCACCATGGGGAAGTCCGCTATTCTTGCAAATCCCATTGCCCGCTGCTGCTGCTTCTCCAGGGTCATGGGGAAGGAGATGAATTGACGTCTCCTTCTGAAAAGGGCATTGGTCACCTGGCGGATGCAGCAATGCACGGCGAACTGGGAGATGTTAGCAATGTCCCCAGCAGCGGATTGGAAGGAGCCGGTGGCATAGAAGTTCAGAGCCACCGTCACCTTCACTGCCACCGACAGAGACGTCCTGCACCTCAGCTGTGGCCGGAGATCTCTGTGAAGCAGCTGGCAGATCTCTGTGACCACCTCCCTTCTGAATCGCAGCCTCCTAACACACTGCTCGTCAGACATATTGACATAGGAGAACTGCTGGCGGTATACCCTGAGTGGGTAAGGCCTCCCTTGCCGACGCCTGTTGCCCCCTCTGCGTCTAGCCAGGGCTGCCACTCTCTCACGGCATCTGTGAGCCCTTTGGATGTAATGCTGAAAGCCAGCGTTGACAGCCCCCATAATATGCTGGCAAACAATGAAATCTCAATGAAGGCAAAGAGAATTACAAAGCTGTGGCCTGAAGCCAGAAATACCTGTCCTAGTGTTGGGCCAAAGCAGTAAGCTCTCTACCTTGGTCTCTCTCCAAAAATCCATCTCAAAAGAGTGAGTGCTGCAAAATGGCTGGCCTTTATAGTGCAGGGGAAGTGCCCTTTAATTTGCGCTCCCCGCGGCCCGCATCGGCTGTGCACCGTTCCACTCCACAGTCCTTAGGGCCGCCAGGCGCACAATGGGGCGGTGCAACTGAAGTTCCGGTTTGGGGCGCACAAAGGGCGTTGCACGAGGAAATGATGTCATGATCTGCGCGCGCAGCTGAGCGCGCGCAAAGACTTTGCGTCGGCACTAAATGTCTACTGAAGTTGGGGGAGGCGCAGATCGCGCTGCGCCCGGTCGCTAAGCGCCTAGCGCTCGAGATCTACTCCTCCTAAGGCGCTAACGGCTGGCGCACACAATTGAATTTCGAGGCCAATGTCTTTTAATCTAAAGTCTGTTCAACTCTTTATACAGCATTTACAGGAGACATCATGCAACTAGAGCGAAACTGAAACTAAACTAAACTGCCTTGCTTGTCTCTGTCACATGCCCTCTGCTGGTCAGGCACAAGCAATCAATACATGCAAACCTGCTGGTAAGGCATCATAATCAAACAGGCAAATACCATCTCTATTTGCTGATATCATTACACCTCTCAGGCAAGTATATCCTTCCTTAGATAAGGAGACCAAAACCGTGCATAGTACTCCAGGTGTGGTCTCACCAAGGCCCTGTACAATTGTAGCAAGACTTCCTTACTCTTATACTCCAACCCCCTTGCAATAAAGGCCAACATGCCATTTGCCTTCCTTATTGCTTGCTGTACCTGCATGCTAGCTTTCTGTGTTTCTTGCACGAGGACACCCAAATCTCTCTGAGCACCAACATTTGAAAGTTTCTCACCATTTAAAAATATTCTGTTTTTCTATTCTTCCTATCAAAGTAAATAACCTCTCATTTCCCTACATTATACTCCATCTGCCATCCTACTGCCCACTCACTTAGTCTATCTATATCCCTTTGCAGACACTTTGTGATCTCCTCACAGCTTACTGTCCCACCTAGCTTTGTATCATCAGCAAACATGGATACATTACACTCGGTTCCTTCATCTAGGTCATTAATATAGATTGTAAATAGCATCCTGCTGTGCCTCTCATCACATCCCCATCACTCTGCCTTCCCAACCCTACTCCTGCACATCCTTACACACATGAACGTACCTTGCATGTCCACCCATCCCTCTCTCTCTACCTACATTATCACATCCCCATCTGACTAGCCACCACTCACATTCCCCCTCATCTTAATGCAATCATACCAACTAACAACACACAAGGAGGCCACTTAGCTTTGGCTCCACACTCCATCATAGTCTCCTCTAAAGATGTAACCCATCCATTCCTTACACTCATTCCATCACACGCACTGTTGCCTCACAGCGCCAGGGACCCGGGTTCGAATCTGGCCTCGGGTGACTGTCTGTGTGGAGTTTGCACATTCTCCCCGTGTTTGCGTGGGTTTCCTCCGGGTGCTCCGGTTTCCTCCCACAGTCCAAAGATGTGCGGGTTAGGTTGATTGGCTATGATAAATTGACCCTTAGTGTTAGGGGGATTAAATACGTGGGGTTACGGGGATAGGGTGGGATATGTGTTGGTGTAGGGGTTACGGGGATCGCGTGGGATATGTGTCAGTGCAGGCTCGATCTGCACTGTGGGGTTTCTGTGATTCTGTGATTCCCTCCTTACAGGAAAAGAGAGCTCACAATGAGAGGGAGAGGGAGAGAACTGGAGGTGGAACGCCATCATTGGCGACCCTAACAACAGCAGAGGAGGTTGCCTTGGAGGTTTCTGGAGTCGCCGAGCAGCTGGAGGTGGGAGACAGAGAGAGGGGGACATCTCAGCAACTTGGTGACAGAATTACATATCATACAGCTACATGGTGTACATCAGTCACTCATATGGGGACTGATGTCAGCAGCCACTGAATGGTCATCATGTGCATAATGGTATGTGTACCCATTCTTCATATGACATATCTAACTCATCTCTTTACTCTCTCACAGGTCCATCAAGAGCCCCCCCCCATCACCCACTGTCCAGGAGGAAGAGGAAGATGACTCCTCAGAGGAGCCTCCAGCCTCTGAGGGTGCATCGTCACCCGACACAAGCGCACCCAGCATCAGCGCAGAAACTCACCTGGGTGGATCCCACACAAGATAGTGTTGTCACCTGGTGCCTCACAACTCATGAGTGAACAAGAGCAGATGGTGGAGTCAGGGACAGCAGTGGAGACTCCTCGCCGGAGGGTGCAGGACGCTCCCAGCTCTGCTCAGCTGCATGCAAACACTGAGCCTCAGGGGCAATCCTGGAGGTGCAGGAAGAAGTGCAGGAGGCTTTGACAGGTTTTGAGAGAGCGATGTCTGCAAATGTACAGTGAATGGAGGAGTCCATTTCCAACATGAGCACCACCGTGTCACAGGCAATGGGGACTTTGGGCTCTTCCATGGATAGGATGGCCATCTGTATGGAGCAGCTAATGCGCCAGTCACAGAAGCACATGGTTTCTTTGGAGAATAGATGGCAGTTGCTCATAGACCTCCTCTCTAGGTGGGATGTCAACATAGACGTGGGTCCTCATGGACCCACTGCTGTGCAGAAAGGTGCTCTCCAGCTCCTTGCTAGCAGGCAAGTGTGGGTGGCCCATGAGAGAGATGATGGTGAGAGGGGACATGGAAGTGGGGGCTCCTCTCAAAGAGCTCGCACTTCTCCCCCATTGCCATCCCCTCAGTCAGAGCTCCAGAAGCCTCCTCGGATCGCGATGGCCGAGTCTGCCTCTGCACAGTCGCAGGAGGAGCAGACTTTGGCGGGACCATCAGAGGCTCCAAAACCCAGAGGACGTCCGCCAAAAGCGTCTAAGTAGTCACAGCAGGGAAGTGAGCTGTCTGCCTCAACCTCTGCTGAAGCCACAGGGGTAGCACCTCATAGAAGAATATGTAACAGAAAGATGAAGCACAAGTAGATTCACAAGGGTAGCCACTTGGATGTTTTGTTGAATGATTCTGTAAAGTTTCCATTACTGTAATGTTACACATAAAAATCTTTATTTTCACCACTTTCCAGTCATGGACAAATTTGATTGCACCTTTGGAAGTGGCTTAGTGAGTTGCAGTGAATGGTGAGACATAACGGTACCTCCAGCAATGATGGTGAGTGTGAAAGGAATGACTTGGTCATTGTAGGGATGCTTTATGGTGTTGCTGTGGAGTGGTGCCAACCTGGCACAGCATGTGGCAGCCATATGGGTATAAAGGAAGTTGGCTGTGGTTGTTGGAGGTCATTCATCTCAATCACATGACATCACTGCAGGAGTTCCTCAGGGCAGTGTCCTAGGCCCAACCATCTTCAGCTGTTTCATCAATGACCTTCCCTCCATCATAAGGTCTGAAGTGGGGATGTTCGCTGATGATTGCACACTGTTCAACACCATTCGAGACTCATCAGATACTGACGCAGTCCGTGTCCATATGCAGCAAGACCTGGACAACATTCAGACTTGGGCTGACAAGTGGCAAGTAACATTCGCACCACACAAGTGCCAGGCAATGACCATCTCCAACAAGTGAGACTCTAACCATCTCCCCTTGACATTCAATGGCATTACCATCACTGAATCCCCCACTATGAACATCCTGGGGGTTACCATTGATCAGAAACTGAACTGGACCAGCCATATAAATACTGTGGCTACAAGAGCAGGCCAGAGGCTGGGAATTCTGCGGCGAGTGTCTCACCTCCTGACTCCCCAAAGCCTTTCCACCATCTACAAGGCACAAGTCAGGAGTGTGATGGAATACTCTCCACTTGCCTGGATGAGTGCAGCTCCAACGACACTCAAGAAACTCGACACCATTCAGGATAAAGCAGCCCGCTTGATTGGCACTCCATCCACCACCTTCAACATTCACTCCCTCCACCACCGGCGCACTGTGGCTGCAGTGTGTACCATCTACAAGATGCACTGCAGCAACTCGCCAAAGCTCCTTCAACAGCACCTTCCAAACCCGCGAACTCTACCACTTAGAAGGACAAGGGCAGCAGACGCATAGGAACATCACCACCTACAAGTTCCCCTCCAAGCCACACACCATCCTGACTTGGACATGTATCGCCGTTCCTTCACTGTCGCTGGGCCAAAATCCTGGAACTCCCTTGAACACAGCATTGTGGGTGTACCTACACCATATGGACTGCAGCGGTTCAAGAAGGCGGCTCACCACCATCTTCTCAAGGGCAATTAGGGATGAGCACTAAATGCAGGCCTAGCCAGCGACGCCCACATCCCATCAATGAATAAAAAATTTTTTTTAATGCGTAAAAGTTAAGTAAATCTGGCCATGATGAGCCCATCCCTGGCCTCCAGGGCAGCAATGTGCTCGGGTACTGGTGGGATCTGGACCGCAGCTTCCTCCTGCTCCTCCTCCTTCTCTGAAGAGGCTGTGCACTCAGTGCCTTGCTCCTTATGCAACATTAATCTTCGCTGCTGCGCTATGTTGTGCAGACCATGATGATTCTGGAGACCCTGGCTGGTGCGTACTGAAGGGCTCCTCCAAATCTGTCAAGGCATCTGAAGCATATTTTCAGCATGTCCGTTGTCTGCTCTATGACACAGCTGGTGGAAATGTGGCTTTCACTATATCTCTCCTGGGCCTCAGTACTTGGCCTCCTCAAGGGTGTCATGAGCCACGTCTTCAGTGGATAGCCCTTGTCTCCAAGCAGCCAGCCAGGAAGTCTGTTTGGAGGGGCGAAGAGCTAAGGGTGGGTGGACTGGTGCAGGATGAGTCATGGCAGCTGCCAGGGAATTTGGCGCACATATGCATGATAATCTTCCTATGGTTTCAGACGAGCTGCACATTGAGGGAGTGGAAGCCCTTGCGGTTGACAAAGACTCTTGGGTTATGATGGGGTGCCCTGATGGCCACATGTGTGCAGTCGATGATGCCCTGCACCCGTGGGAAGCCAGTCAGAGCAACATAGGCCAGCGGCCACTCAGTAACACTGGCTTCATCAGTGTCAAAGTTGATATAACTGGCAGACTTGTCAAATGGGGCATCAGTGACCTGTGTGATCCATCTGTGGGTGACCGACTGCGAGATGCCGCAAATGTCTGCTGCAGATCCCTGGAAAGAGCCTGAGGCAAAGAAGTTGAGGGCAATGGTGACTTTGACAGCCACAGGTAAAGCCCGTCTACCAGCTCCTCTGGCCTGCAGGTCTTGCTCCAGCAATCTGCAAATGTCTGCGATGACATGGCACGATAGCCTGAGCCTCCTTTGGCACTGCTGCTCAGTCATGTTGAGGAAGCTTATCCTCTGCCTGTATACCCTGTGCTGGGGTCATTGCCTCCAGCATGGTACAGCCCTGCGCTGATGCCCTCTGTCATGTGCAGCATCAGGTGGTTGAGGAGAAGGTTGGTGGTGTTATTGTTGGTGCTGCTGGTTTGCCTGGTGCTGCTGGTGTTGGGGCTCATCATGGTCAGATTCTGAGGACCAAGGTGAGACAGTATAAACGATAGCCATGCTGATGGAATAGATGGCAGGTCAAGTAGAGATGACAGAAGCAATCTGTCAATGGTGTAATAGGTTCTAACAATGAGGTGAGACTGGATGGCGAAATTGCTGGACACATTTACAGCCTGTAGAAATCAGCAACAGCTTCTGCCTGAGGAAAGTGATCAGCTGTGAGGTGGGAGTTTTTAATTGTACTTTCCATGCTGCGCACTAATCAGCTGAGTCAATGGCCACTCAACTTCCGCCTCAGGTTGACCGACGTTGTTCCTGAGCTGCGTGATTCCTGTGGTCATCCAGTGAAATTCGAAAGGTACAGTTAAAAAGACTCTTAAGGGTTTGACAAGTACCTAATAATGACTTGAATTAGCTTGCCCGCCTCTGCCGTTTGGGTCACTGCCACGCCAACAAACGCGCCCAGGAATACGGCAGGTTCCCGACTCGCTACAAGATTTTTCAAAATTCCCACCTGACCTGCCTCCGATCGCGCTCGCACGAACCCCAGTAAATTCCGGCTCTAGTTGCCATTTGAACTTTTCACAGCACTTTTTTTTTTATTGCCTTAGCAGCTTGTCTACAACTGCTAATATACTGACTGGCTCCTCCCACGAACCCAATTTTTTTCCACAGTGGAGAGGTAAGTAACCCCTTCTATTTGCCACATTGAATGTCAGGAAATGCTATACTAGGTTTTTTACATATCGGCTTGAAGCGATATCACCTTGCTAACTACTGCGAAAGCTCTTGTGCAACAGATTCTTTCTAGGTGGGAGTGTGAGGTGATCAATGGGGATAAGGGAGGCAATTGGCAGTACAAGGTGATCTGATATTAATCTGTGGAATAATGCAGTAGAATTTTAAAAATATCTTGTCACCATTTATGACAATTATTTGAATTACAGACTTATGTTAAAAAGGGAAAGAGAGGGAGGATCGGATATTAACAAAGAACAGATATTACCATATGGTTTTTTTCTTTCTTCTTATGTGGATGCTGTTAAAGATCAAGTCGCTGATGTGGTTGTTCAACAGGAAGCTATCAAGACTTATAAATATATCTATTTAGGTGTACTGATCCACAACCGTCGCAAATCATAGAATCATAGAAGAAGTGTACGGCACAGAAGGAAGCCATTTGGCCGACCGTGTCTGTGCCAGCCAAAAAAGAGCTACCCAGCTGGCACAGACATGATGGGCCACCCATAAACCAAATGGGCCGAATGGCAAATCAGACAACTTCTGGTGACTGGAACTCTCCACAACTAATACAACCCCTGAATATTTTGAACTGCACTATGACAGTCTGCAATGAAGGACTCCGTAAGACTGATAATAGCGTGATCGTAATTTCGCCTGGGGAATGACTGTGTTTGCTTGAGTCTAGAAGGGGAGATTTTTTTTTATTAATTCATGGGATGTGAGCGTCGCTGGCAAGGCCAGCATTTATTCCCATTCCTAATTGCCCTTGAGAAGGTGGTAGTGAGCCGCCTTCTTGAACCGCTGCAGTCCGTGTGGTGAAGGTGCTCCCACAGTGCTGTTAGGGAGGGAGTTCCAGGATTTTGACCCAGCGATGATGAAGGAACGGTGATATATTTCCAAGTCAGGATGGTGTGTGACTTGGAGGGGAACTTGGAGGTGGTGGTATTCACCTGCTGCCCTTGTCCTTCTAGGCGGTAGAGGTCGCGGGTTTGGGAGTTGCTGTCGAAGAAGTCTTGGTGAGTTGCTGCAGTGCATCTTGTAGATGGTACACACTGCAGCCATGGTACGCTGGTAGTGGAGGGAATGAATGTTTAAGGTGGTGGATGGGGTGCCAATCAAGCGGCCTGCTTTGTTCTGGATGGTGTCGAGCTTCTTGAGTGTTGTTGAAGCTGCACTCATCCAGGCAAGTGGAGAGTATTCCATCACACTCCTTACTTGTGCCTTGTGGATGGTGGAAAGGCTTTGGGAAGACAAGAGGTGACTCACCTGCCAC
The DNA here is from genome assembly GCF_052327205.1 of Somniosus microcephalus. Taxonomy (NCBI): domain Eukaryota; kingdom Metazoa; phylum Chordata; class Chondrichthyes; order Squaliformes; family Somniosidae; genus Somniosus; species Somniosus microcephalus. Next base: position 71,049,952 of record NC_140996.1, on the reverse strand, counting down.
AGAATACCCAGCCTCTGACCTGCTCTTGTAGCCACAGTATATATGTGGCTAATCCAGTTAAGTTTCTGGTCAGTGGTGACCCGTAGGATGTTGATGGTGGGGGATTCAATGATGGTAATGCTGTTGAATGTCACGGGGAGGGGTATAGACTATTGTTGGAGATGGTCATTGCCTGGAACTTGTATGGCATGAATGTTACTTGCCACTTGTCAGCCCAAGCCTTAATTTTGTCCAGGTCTTGCTGCATGCGGGCACAGACTGCTTCATGATCTGAGGCGTGCGAATGGAACTACACACTGTGCATTCATCAATGAACACTTCTGACCTTATCATTGAGGGAAGGTCATTGATGAAGCAGCTGAAGATGGTTGGGCCTAGGACACTGCCCTGAGGAACTCCTGCAGTGATGTCCTGGGGCTGAGATGATCAGCATTCAACAACTACAACCAGCTTCCTTTGTGCTAGGTATGACTCCAGCCAGTGGAGAGCCTCCCCTGATTCCCATTAACTTCAGTTTTACTAGTGCTCCTTGATACCACACTCGGTTACATGCTGCCTTGATGTCTTCTTCCAATTAGTGTTCAACATAGAGAAGTACTGATTTATCAGATGAGAGAGGGCAGTAGGTGGTAATCAGCAGGAGGTTTCCTTGCCCATGCTTGACCTGAAGCCATGAGACTTCATGGGGTCCGGAGTCAATGTTGAGGACTCCCAGGGCCACTCCTTCCTGACCTGGGATACGGTAGCATAGTGGTTATGTTACTGGACTAGTAATCCAAAGGCTTGGACTAATGATCCAGGGATGTAAGTTCAAATTCCACCACGGCAGCTGCAGGATTTAATTAAATAAATCTGGAATAAAAATCTGATATTAGTAATGGTGACCATGAAACTATCGGATATTCATTAAAAAAAATCTGTTTCACTCATGGCAGAGTACAGACTGTTCACTGACTAGAGTTATCCAATGGCAGAGTACGGACTGTTCACTGACTAGAGTTATCCAATGGCAGAGTACTGACTAGAGTTATCCAATGGCAGAGTACAGACTGTTCACTGAATAGAGTTATCCAATGGCAGAGTACAGACTGTTCACTGACTGGAGTTATCCAATGGCAGAGTACAGACTGTTCACTGATTAGAGTTATACAATGGCAGAGTACTGACTAGAGTTATCCAATGGCAGAGTACAGACTGTTCACTGACTAGAGTTATCCAATGGCAGAGTACAGACTGTTCACTGACTAGAGTTATCCAATGGCAGAGTACAGATTGTTCACTGAATAGAGTTATCCAATGGCAGAGTACTGACTAGAGTTATCCAATGGCAGAGTACAGACTGTTCACTGACTAGAGTTATCCAATGGCAGAGTACGGACTGTTCACTGACTAGAGTTATCCAATGGCAGAGTACAGACTGTTCACTGACTAGAGTTATCCAATGGCAGAGTACGGACTGTTCACTGACTAGAGTTATCCAATGGCAGAGTACAGACTGTTCACTGACTAGAGTTATCCAATGGCAGAGTACAGACTGTTCACAATGGCAGAGTACGGACTTTTCACTGACTAGAGTTATCCAATGGCAGAGTACGGACTGTTCACTGACTAGAGTTATCCAATGGCAGAGTACTGACTAGAGTTATCCAATGGCAGAGTACAGACTGTTCACTGACTAGAGTTATCCAATGGCACAGTACAGACTGTTCACTGACTAGAGTTATCCAATGGCAGAGTACGGACTGTTCACTGACTAGAGTTATCCAATGGCAGAGTACAGACTGTTCACTGAATAGCGTTATCCAATGGCAGAGTACTGACTAGAGTTATCCAATGGCAGAGTACAGACTGTTCACTGACTAGAGTTATCCAATGGCAGAGTACAGACTGTTCACAATGGCAGAGTACGGACTGTTCACTGACTAGAGTTATCCAATGGCAGAGTACGGACTGTTCACTGACTAGAGTTATCCAATGGCAGAGTACTGACTAGAGTTATCCAATGGCAGAGTACAGACTGTTCACTGACTAGAGTTATCCAATGGCAGAGTACAGACTGTTCACTGACTAGAGTTATCCAATGGCAGAGTACGGACTGTTCACTGACTAGAGTTATCCAATGGCAGAGTACTGACTAGAGTTATCCAATGGCAGAGTACAGACTGTTCACTGAATAGAGTTATCCAATGGCAGAGTACTGACTAGAGTTATCCAATGGCAGAGTACAGACTGTTCACTGACTAGAGTTATCCAATGGCAGAGTACAGACTGTTCACTGACTAGAGTTATCCAATGGCAGAGTACAGACTGTTCACTGAATAGAGTTATCCAATGGCAGAGTACTGACTAGAGTTATCCAATGGCAGAGTACAGACTGTTCACTGACTAGAGTTATCCAATGGCAGAGTACTGACTAGAGTTATCCAATGGCAGAGTACAGACTGTTCACTGACTAGAGTTATCCAAAGGCAGAGTACGGACTGTTCACTGACTAGAGTTATCCAATGGCAGAGTACAGACTGTTCACTGACTAGAGTTATCCAATGGCAGAGTACGGACTGTTCACTGACTAGAGTTATCCAATGGCAGAGTACTGACTAGAGTTATCCAATGGCAGAGTACAGACTGTTCACTGACTAGAGTTATCCAATGGCTGAGTACAGACTGTTCACTGACTAGAGTTATCCAATGGCAGAGTACAGACTGTTCACTGAATAGAGTTATCCAATGGCAGAGTACTGACTAGAGTTATCCAATGGCAGAGTACAGACTGTTCACTGACTAGAGTTATCCAATGGCAGAGTACGGACTGTTCACTGACTAGAGTTATCCAATGGCAGAGTACAGACTGTTCACAATGGCAGAGTACGGACTGTTCACTGACTAGAGTTATCCAATGGCAGAGTACGGACTGTTCACTGACTAGAGTTATCCAATGGCAGAGTACTGACTAGAGTTATCCAATGGCAGAGTACAGACTGTTCACTGACTAGAGTTATCCAATGGCTGAGTACAGACTGTTCACTGACTAGAGTTATCCAATGGCAGAGTACAGACTGTTCACTGACTAGAGTTATCCAATGGCAGAGTACGGACTGTTCACTGACTAGAGTTATCCAATGGCAGAGTACAGACTGTTCACTGAATAGAGTTATCCAATGGCAGAGTACTGACTAGAGTTATCCAATGGCAGAGTACAGACTGTTCACTGGCTAGAGTTATCCAATGGCAGAGTACTGACTAGAGTTATCCAATGGCAGAGTACAGACTGTTCACTGAATAGAATTATCCAATGGCAGAGTACTGACTAGAGTTATCCAATGGCAGAGTACAGACTGTTCACTGAATAGAGTTATCCAATGGCAGAGTACTGACTAGAGTTATCCAATGGCAGAGTACAGACTGTTCACTGACTAGAGTTATCCAATGGCAGAGTACGGACTGTTCACTGACTAGAGTTATCCAATGGCAGAGTACAGACTGTTCACTGAATAGAGTTATCCAATGGCAGAGTACTGACTAGAGTTATCCAATGGCAGAGTACAGACTGTTCACTGACTAGAGTTATCCAATGGCAGAGTACGGACTGTTCACTGAGTAGAGACATCCAATGGCAGAGTACGGACTGTTCACTGAGTAGAGACATCCAATGGCAGAGTACGGACTGTTCACTGAGTAGAGACATCCAATGGCAAAGCTAATAACGCAAGAAATCCAGGGGGAAATTTTAACCTGGAGGAGTGCATGGCTGGAGGCTTAAAACTGGCAAAAATGGGAGCGTGTTGGGAAGCAACCTTCAATTCCTCAACTTGTGTGTTTAACCTGAGCATTTTAGGCTGGTTGGGAGAAGCTGGTTGCCTATTCACATATGGTAATTGCTCAATTGGAGCGATATTTCAACATAGTTTTAAATTTAATGTCGCATCCACAGGCTCTCGAGCTTCTTGAAACTTGGCATTGAAAGCAAGGCGAGAACACAACGGCAATTGAGGGGAATGATTAAAACTCATGGAAATACTGCAATAAATACTCAGTACTCACAACTGCTTTCTTACCTAATAGTGGGAAAGGATTTGTTTACAGTGCTTTTGCTGAGAGTTTATCACAGAATCACAGAATCACAGAAACCCCACAGTGCAGATAGAGGCCATTTCGGCCCATCGAGCCTGCACCGACACATATCCCAACCGATCCCCGTAACCCCTGCACCAACACATATCCCACCCTATCCCCGTAACCCCACGTATTTAATCCCCCTAACACAAAGGGTCAATTTATCATAGCCAATCAACCTAACCTGCACATCTTTGGACTGTGGGAGGAAACCGGAGGAAACCGGAGCACCCGGTTTACTTGCTACATTTTGGAGGTTTTCTGAATCACATCAGGATGGGTGGCACGTTGGCTGCCTTAGATTAGACCTTGGACGAGGAACAATATGACCACCAGCAGCAGCAGCTGGACATCAGAGAGGGGAGCAGCAGAGGAGTGCAGCTCACAGGAGGCACTCCGCACGACATAGGGTCTACAGGCAGAGGCTGAGTTTCCTCGACATGTCAGAACAGTAGTGCTTCAGGAGGCTCAGGTTGTCGCCTCAGGTGGTGGCAAACATCTGCAACCTGCTGGAAGAAGACTTGCTGCCAGCTGGACCTGGTGGCCACGTGTTACCAGTGGCTGTCAAACTAACCATCGCCCTCAACATTTTTGCTCCTGGATCCTTCCAGGGCTCTGCTGGAGACATATCCAGGATCTTCTAGTCGGCGACCCACAGGTGAATGATGTGTTGTTTGCCAGGGCCGGTAATTATGTAAACTTCACCTGTGATTATGCCAGTCAGAATGAGCAGACGCTTGGGTTTGCGTCTCTGTTGGTTTCTCACAGGTGCAGGGCATCGTTGACTGCACACACGTGGCAACCCATGTACCCCCAGATCAACTAGGAGTATTCGTGAACTGCAGGGGCTTCTACTCCATCAATGTGCAGCTGGTGTGCAAGCACAGAATGATATTTCTGTAGGTGTGTGCAAGGTTCCTGGGGAGCTGCCATGATGCAGCAGTCTAAGCCCCTGAGCTCTTTGGGCTTGGAAGCATGCTTAAAGGGTGGCTGCAAGGAGACAAGGGATACCCACTTAAAACATGGCTGTTAACAGAAACTCAACAAATGAAGCCCAGCAGTGCTATAATGAATGCCATATGATCAAACAAGCCATCGGCATGCTATGAAGATGCTTTTCAGTTGTCTAGACAGATTTGGAGAGGCCTTCAGTACGTGTCAGCCAAGGTGCCCAGAATGGTCGTGGTGTGCTGCACTCTGCTCAACATTATGCAACAGCGCAGTCTGGACCTGCAGGAGGAACCAGGCACAGAGTGCAGATCATCTGTGGATGAATCCGAGGAGGCGGGAGATGATGAGGGCAGTGCAGCATCAGCTGCTAACATTGCTGCCCAGAATGCCAGGGATTCCCTTATTAATGCAAGGTTCACTTAGGTTGCACCAGTAGACCAATGTCAGAACCACATCCAACGGCCACTCTTCTCGTCCCCCCACCCCCAATGCCACAGACACAAAGCAGTTCAGCAAAGAACCACCCACCCCTTGCACATCCTCCCTTTGGTCTCCATCAATTCATGTCTTCCCATTCATCATCAAGCAAGATAAAAGACAACTTACCACCCAGCAACCAAGAATGGACAAGAAGGGAAAGTGGTGCAAAGTAATAATATTTTACGTGATTCTACTAAAGAATGGAAACTTCACAACCTAACATTTTCTCATACACCGATGTCCATACCTCTGTGCAACTACAAAGCTTTACTCTTTTCTTACCACTGCTACATGATGCAATCCCTGTTGCAGAGAGAATGTAGCAGTCCGCCTTGATGTCTTCTTACATCGATAGAGTAGCAACCTCTGTGGAACATCAAACCCGGCAATCAAATGAGTCCATGCACGCCTTGATCACGACTATGCAAACTCTGGATGCCGCTTTAAATAGGATGACTGATACTTTCGCCTTGGCCTTAAAGCACCAAAGTGCTCTCCAGTCTAACTGGTCCCACCGAAGAGCAAGTATCTGAGCTGGTGCATGGTAAGCATGAGTCCTGTGGCGGTGCACCCATAGAAGGAATCAGATCCTCTGAGGATTCGCCGTGCGCGAGGTCCATGGACTCCTGTTGCACGTATGAAGGCCCTGGCAAAAGAAAAAATATGAATTAGTACTGGCAAGAAAAGTATGTTACAACTTATCATTATGAAGATGATCATACTTCACTCGCTGTTGAAATCAAGTCAACATGCCTGAGTGTTGTATGACATGTGGGTCGCTGATATTTATTTAATTGTATCACCATGCTTGGAGGTCCCCATCTCACCATCTCTGATGGCTACGGACGCTGAAACTCCACTGATCTCCGGCATCTTCTCCTCTGCACTTGTTAGCTAGGAAATGCGTGGAGGCCCACCTCTAGTTCTCTCCCTCTCTCGGGTGTTTTGCGCTCTCTTCTGCAACAGGGGAAAGAAGAGACCTATGAGTGTCTGTAATGGCATGTGTTCACCCATTGGATGCAGTGCATTTTGTAAGAGGGTGACTATCAGGGAGAGGCATGAAATTACATAAGGATGAGGGTGAGTAGCAGTGCTGGATGGATAGTTGGGGATTTGAGGAACGGCATAGAAAGAGAAGGATGGGTGCGCTTGCAAGGTAAATGGGTGTCAGGAGTGATGAGATTGACTAGGCTTGACTAGGCAGAGTGAGGGGGTGGGGTGATGCGCACAGCAAGATGTAGATGAATTTGAAACTGTATTCACCTTTCCTGACCTGGTTAGGTCATTATAGCGCTTCCTGCACTGAATCTAGGAGTGTGACACAATGCTCCTGCTGCTGATCTCCTGGGCCACCTCCAGCCAGTCCTTCTTGGTGGCAGTAGCAGGTTTCTTCCTCCCATTGCTGGGAAAGAGTATCACTCTCGGGCTCCTCACAACACCAGCGGTACATCAAGGTAGGCATCATTGAAGCGGGTGTAGAATTTGAGCGTCCTTGATCCATTGTCATATCTTGTCTTCTCTTGCTTCCAACTCCAAACTCCTCCAAATTCCATCTTTGGATTGGCCCTTTAAATACTGGAGTTGTGATCGCGTCATGTGGGTCCTCATCACGCAATGCTGCCGCGCAATTGACGCCAAACCCAGAATTAAAATGGTAATGAGCTGGCTGTGTTAAAATGCCAATGACAGACGTGCTGAACTTAATTTCGAGTTTCCCACGTGATATCGGACGCCCCACTCCCAACATGCCTCCTAGTTAATATCGGGCCAACATTTCAGATCGATGACCTGTCGTCATAGTTTTGCTTTTGTTTCCCTTTTATTTGGCTAAGCTGTCCCTACTGTTTCTTCAATCTTTTCCCCATTTATAACTTAGTCCATTTGATTTCTTTCCTCTACTCCATGTCCCTTTACAAAATTGTTTTCTGAATTAATATTATTCATATCTACTTCTCCATTCACTATTAGTTGATCTTGGTTGGTTTTATATTTCCAGCCGCCCTTCCTAGTTTAAACATGTTGTTATTTCCTAACTTAACTCTTCCTGACACCACCATCTAGAAATTCAACTGTGCTGCATCAGTTTTTCAGATGCTATACAGCCTAATGAGCCTGAAATTTGTTAGGCAGGAAGCGAACGTGAACTTCCGGCCAGAAGTGCGCCGCCCGTCATATTGGTAGAGGATTTCATGTTGTGGTGGCAGGAGCACACTCACTCATCATTCTAAATGAAGAATTATAAACATAAATTAGGGTCCTGCTGCTCTTGCTGTTTTCCATTCTCGATCACCCCAGCGTTTCACTCGCCATGTGCTGACCTCGCACAGCACAACATGGCTAAATGAAGCCCCCTCACCAGCGCTATTCAAAGAAATCGTGTAGTACTTATACATTAGTTGCTGGTTTATCATTTCTGGCTGCTGCTTGATTTTTGGGCATTTTTTGGTATGTTTTATCACTCTGGAAAGTTCGCTTTGTCTGAACAGAGCTAGGTTTGCTGGTTTTGTATAGTTTGCCTCACAAATTTTCTGCTTGCAGACATGGGTAGTCAGGTAACCTTTGGGGTTGAGGGAAGCGTCAAGGAAGACATTATGGAGCAGAAGGATCTGCCAGAAGAGGGAGAAGGAAGAGGGCACTCAACATGAGGCCATATGCACAGAGGGTCTTCAGGGAGCACTTCTCCTACATCAACTTGACTGAGCAGCAATCACCAAGGAGGCTGTCTCTGAGCTATGTCACCTGCTGCAGCCACAACTCGAGCCTCAAAGCAGGGCATGGACAGCATGGCTATCAAAGCCACAGTGGCCCTCAGTTTTTATGCCATGGGCTCCTTTCAGGCAGCAACAGGTGACATCAGCAACATCTCACAGTTCGCAGTATATACTGGTATATCAGGGAGATCACGGAGGTTCTCTACACCAGGAGAAACACCTACATCTCCTTACCCATTGACAGCAAAACAGGAAGCGAGATCAATAGGTTTCACATCCCATGGGACAAGGTGCCATTGACTGCACACTCATTGCCTTGTGTGTGCCCTATCACCAGCCTTGCATCTTTATCAATCGAAAAGGATTTCACTCCTGTAACGTACAGCTGGTTTGTAAACATCATGCAGATCTGTGCCCGCTATCCTGGCAGCAGTCGTGATTCTTTCTTCCACGCCAGTCCTCTGTGCCTCCTTTAATCCAACCAGTCTGCCAAGTTACAGACTGGCTATTGGGTAAGAAGGGATATACCCTCCAGACATGGCTCATGACTCCAGCCTACCACGAGAGCCATGCTGCCACAAGTAACTTCATCGAGCAAACAATTGGCAAACTCAAGTAATGCTTCCACTGCCTGGATCGCTCGGAGGAGCTTTGCAACACACCCTTGAGCAGGTATCCAGACTTGTCATGGTCTACTACAAGCTACATGCCTCCACTTACCACCCCTTGGGCTAAACAAGTGCAGGAGGAGGAGGAAGAGGAAGAAGAGGAAGAGCAGGAAGAGAGGCAGTGACCATCAAAGCCCCTATTTGCTGAAGCTCTCAGAGACAAGTTACTGGAGGAGCATTTCAACTAAATCAGCCCTCTCATTTGCCATTCACCAACTGCCCCACAATCGTTACCACTCATTGTACCCCATCCGATAGCCTCCAGACTTATGAGTCTTTCCCTCACTTCACTACAAAAACAACCACTATCACCAACTGCAAAAGAAATGATCAAACTAATCATGTCAGTACTGACAAAAAAAATCACCCTTGTGCTGGTCTTGTGTGCTAGTTTACCTATCCTGGTGCTCCTACAAAGTAATTCCCCAGCTATAGCTTGGGAGATTGTAGGCTGCTGAGCTTCCATTGAAGACAATTCAGATAGCCTTGGAACATAATCACAGGCAGCTCTGAGTCTAGCAGGCCTGGCTGCAGACTGCAGCATCTCAGCACGGGCTGAAGCGGTCTGGTCTGGCTGGTCGAGTGGCACCAGCAAGGGCACTGGCAGTGTGTCTGGTAGGGGAGCGGGCATGCTGTCATCCTGAGAGAGGACAGCAGGTGCCTCTCCCATGAAGCCAAGGACACTCATCTGGGGTGACACCGAGCATTCCTAGAGCTCTGCAGCAGTGATGTGAAACCCTAGAAGCACCTTTCAACAGCAGCCCCCAAAGCAGTTGTTGGACCTTCCATGCCAACAGTGTGAGCTGCCATAGTACCACTATGAGCTTCCATGGCAGCTGTTTGTGTTGTCAGAGCTGTGATAAGAGGATTCATCATGGTGAGTTCAACTGCAGGGTTGATATAGCTGACCACTGACCATATGGACAGAATGGTCTCCATGATCTGCTTAAAGCCTTGAGAAAAGCTAGAGCTGGACTCCTCCATGCTCTGCGACATTGTGCACAAGCTCTCTATCAGGCGGCCCAGTGCACCAAGCATTTCCCACTGTATGCCCATGAGCCTTTGTCAGTAGCCTGGGTCCTCAAATCTACAACTGAGTCCTCTGCAGCAGAACTAGTATGCGTCCTTGCCATCTGGCAAGCTGGCACCTGTGGTGTCCTATCCCCCAGCCCTAGCTTCTGTGCACTCGTAAGTCGCCTACTCTAACCTAGCCTTTAAAGTCTGTGTGGTGCCATTATCTGTGAAGTTTTCTTACCTTAACAACTCTAGTTAGATCATTGAATTTTTTCCAGCATTGCGGACATATTTTTAGTGCAATACTCCTGTTAATCCTTTCCCACTGTCTTCTCAGTGGATTCCTGCCCCTGGGAGAAAAGCTGTGCCTGTTCACTTCCTCCTTCAGCTATTTGCTTAGCAAATTGTTCCTTGTTCTGTGCAGCCAGAATGCACCTCCTCTTTACATAGAAACATAGAAGATAGGAGCAGGAGTAGGCCATTTGGCCCCTCGAGTCTGTTCCGCCATTTAATGCGATCATGGCTGATCATCCAAATTCAGTACTCTATCCCTGCTTTCTCCCCAATTCCCTTGATCCCTTTAGCCTTAAGAAATATATCTAACTCCTTCTTGAATATATTTAATAAGTTGCCCTCAACTGCCTTCTGTGGTAGAGAATTCCACAGGTTCACCACTCTCTGGGTGAAGAAATCCTCCTCATTTCAGTCCTAAATGGCTTACCCCTTATCCTTAGACTGTGACCCCTGGTTCTGGACTCCCCCGCTATCGGGAACATCCTTCCTGCATCTAGTCTGTCTAGTCCTGTTAGAATTTTATAAGTTTCAAAGAGATCCCCTCTCATTCTTCTAAACACTAGTGAATATAAGCCTAATCGACCCAATTTCTCTTCATACATCATTCCTGCCATCCCAGGTATCAGTCTGGTGAATCTTTGCTGCACTCCCTCCATGGCAAGAACATCCTTCCTCAGATAAGGCGACCAAAACTGCACACAATACTCAAGGTGTGGTCTCACCAAGGTCCTGTACAACTGCAGCAAGACATCCTTGCTCCTGTACTCGAATCCTCTCGACATGAAGGCCAACATACCATTTGCCTTCTTAACCGCCTGCTGCACCTGCATGCTTACCTTCAGCGACTGGTGCACAAGGACACCCAGGTTTCGTTGCACTTCCCCTTTTCCCAATCTATTGCCGTTCAGATAATAATCTGTCTTCCTGTTTTTGCCACCAAAGTGGATAACCTCGCATTTATCCACATTATATTGCATCTGCCATGCATCTGCCCAATCACCCAACCTGTCCAAATCATACTGGAGTTTCTCTGCATCCTCCTCACAGCACACACGCCCACCCAGCTTTGTGTCATTTGCAAACCTGGAGATATTACATCTAGTTCCCTCGCCTAGATCATTAATATATATTGTGAATAGCTGGGGTCCTAGTACCGATCCATGCGGTACACCACGAGTCACTGCCTGCCACTCGGTAAAAGACGCGTTTATTCCAACTCTTTTCTTCCTGTCTGCCAACCAGTTCTCTATCAGTACCTTACCCCCAATCCATGTGCTTTAACCTTACACACTAATCTCTTATGCGGGACCTTATCGAAAGCCTTCTGAAAGTCCAAATACACCACATTCACAGGTTCTCCCTTATCTGTTCTACCAGTTACATCCTCAAAAAATTCCAGTAGATTAGTCAAGCATGATTTACCTTCTGTAAATCCATGTTGACTTTGTCCGATCCTGTCACTGTTTTCCAAATACTCTGCTATTACATCTTTTATAATGGACTCTAGCATTTTCCCCACTACTGATGTCAGGCTTATAATTCCCCGTTTTCTCTCTACCACCTTTTTTAAATAGTGGGGTAACATTAGCTATCCTCCAATCCATGGGAACTATTCCAGAGTCTATAGAATTTTGGAAGATGACCAGCAATGCATCTACTATTTCTAGGGCCACTTCCTTAAGTACCCTAGGATGTTGATTATCAGGCCCTGGGCATTTATCGGCCTTCAATGCCGTCAATTTCCCTAACACCATTTTTGTACAAATACTGATTTCATTCAATTCCTCACTCTCATTAGACCCTATGTTCCCCGACATCTCTGAAAGGTTACTACTCTGCCTGGTGGTCACCCATTCCCTGCCTGCCTATGCAGCCTTTACCTGCGGTGTGACCAACTCATTAAACGTACTAACCATGATGTCCTCAGCATCGCGAATGCTCCAGTATGAATCCATTCGCAGCTCTAGCACTGCAATTTGGACTATCAGTAGCTGCAGCTGGATACACTTCCTGCACACATGGTCGTCAGGGACACAGGAAGTGTCCCTGATTTCCCACATAGCGCAGGAGGAGCGTGCCATGGGGCAGAGCTGTCCTGCCATGACTTACCCTTTAATTAATTTAAATCAAATTAAATCAAATCAATACCACTAATTACATTACAATTAAATGATATACTCAAGGGCCCTTGGTTACTAGCACTCCCCGATACACAACAGAGACCTTAGAAACTATAACCATAAAAATTAAGACCTTCTAGATTTTATAATCTATTCATCTTAACTGTCAAACTATAGAGTCGTATAAATACTCACCTGGCCGTACTCACCCAATCAGCTGCTTCCTCTTGCCTGCGTCACTTTTTGAATTGTGACATGGCTCCGGAATGCCGCCGCCGGTCTGTGAGATTGGTAAGCCTCTGTAAAAAAGCCCACGAAAGTGAGTTTAACTACTCACTGAATTGCCGCTCTCTGCTCCTCAAGACACTGGCCTCTGTCCTCAATGCCCTTAAATAGCATCATGAACTCCTGATATCGCCGCCGATAGACGTGCAGCTGATGAATAATGCTGGTAGCACAAATGATTATAATTAGCAGCTAGCATGAATATTGCATGCTACCTGTATTGATCTTAACTGGCATGGGCCCCCTGCACACCTGTTTTCAGGCATGATCTGATTTCAGGGCCCAAACCTCTTGGCATGAGTTGGTTTCCATAATTCTCCTTCCTTCCCTATTTTAGTGCATGGCGGGGGAAATAATCCTGAGATTACCACCTATGAAGTCGAGCTTCTAAATTTGTTTCATAATCTCCTAAATTCATTTTGTAAGATTTCAGGCTTTACTTTACCTACCTCATTGGCTCTCACGTGGAACAAGATAACTTTTTGCTCTCCTTTGCCTTGCAAAAACTTCTCCAGTCAATGCAATATGTCCCTTACCGCAGAAGCTGTGAGGCAAAGCATCCGGGACTATCATTCTGGACCGCAAAATATCATGTCAGCCCCTCCAAAATATTGAATCCCTTAACATAACTGCATTACTAGCTGTGTTGCTAACTCCCACCCCAAGCTGGCTCTTATTTGTTGGTGATATTGATATTTAACTGATAGCCTGACCCAGAGTCATTGTCCCAGAAATTATTCGGAGTAGTGACGGCCGTAAAGGCCAGTTTGCTGAAGAAGTGGTGGCTGCCTCGCTTCCACCCACTTCCAGCATGAGGCAGGCAGCCGCCATTTTGGTGAGGGCCATAGCATTGCCGTTGACAGCACTGGCCTCGCAAATGTAAATTAGTAGACCGTGATGTTCATCGGTGTGCAATGCCTGACTTGATGCTACGACTGCTAATTTGGACGTTTTTGCTCTCTTTTACACCTCTAACCCTAACCACAAACAGAAAAGCATGCATGAAGCAGTCCTGCAGAGACGCTGTCAGCGCTTCTCAAAGAAACACACATATCTTTCAGGTAAGTTTGGATTTAAGCATTTGGACTGTTTTTTAAATATTTTCTTGAAGTAGTGGTTTGGTGCAATAGATTTAAAAGGTTTTAAAGTGTGCAGGGAGTGCAGGGCATGCTACTGGATGCTTGCAAGGCTTTGGATGGTAAAGGAAGGCCTCTGAAAAGACAGAAAATGCTGGAAGTACTCAGCAGGTCAGGCAGTATTCATGAAGAGAGAAACAGAGTTAACGTCTCAGGCTTAGATGCTGCCTGACCTGCAGAGTATTTGCAGCATTTTCTGCTTTTATTTCAGAATTCCAGCATCCCCTCGCAAAGGGAAGAGGAAGACGCAGAAGAGGAAGAAACAGAAAAGGAAGGAGAAGGGGAGGAAGCGGAAGGAGAGAGGCAATCCAGACAGCCCCTTTCTGGCCAGGATATCTGGGATCGAATCATTTTCCTGTGGTACCAGTGACCACAACCCCAATTCTTTCAACTTTAGCCCCACACCTTATCTTCCTTCTGTTACTGACCATCACAGCATCCTTCTGGCCACAATGCTGAAATAAAAGCTACCACAAAGCAAACTTTCCAATCCAACTTTATCCAAATATGCATCCAATATGACATCAAGAAATCAACTAATCACCCGTGTGCATTCCCTTAGTGAGTGCCTGTCCTAGTGCTCATACGCAGTGCTACCCCAGTGGCTGCAGCATGGCTGGTGGAAGGCTGCTGACTTTCAGTGGGGGGACACTGCAGATGGCCTTGTGGGTCGACCTCAAGCAGCTGGTGGCTGGGATTGTGAAATCAAGTGACCATGTTTCTTTTTCTTATTATTATTATTATTTTCTTCTTCACTCTCCTCGCCCTCTTCTTGTTGACCCACTGGCTGGGCAGGCTGCATTTCTTGGTGTCTGAAATGAAGAAGGCACAAGGGTAGTGTTGTGGTGAGAAGAGGGTGGGAAAGCAAGTGCTGCATGCTTACACCTCATGCACCTTGTAAATCAGGAGGTATTGTAGGATGGGAGCAGTGGGATGTGAGAAAATGGATAATGTATGAGGATCTAATATCCTTTCAGCCCTACCGCTGGCCAAGGGCTCAGCCATGCCCCTGACAAGAATGGCCAGCACCGTCTCCTCCAAGGGGATGAGGTGAAGCAAGGAATGGGAGGCGTGCCTCATGTTTGGTACAGATTGTTGGTAGGTGAGTGATGGGGGAGAGGCGGTCGTGCAATGAGTAGTGTGTGAGGCTAGTGGTGCAGTTGGTGGGAGTCAGCTTTTGAAGATACATTCACGACCTTGACCAGTGTCTGAGGTCATGATGCTTCTTTGGGCACTGGAGCTAGGTGGTGGGGGCGACACTGCTGGCCTCGGTGACGTGGTCCCACATTCTTCTTTCTGCAGGGCCTCCTGGCCCTTGTGGGTAGAGGGTCTCTCTTGCAGTGTTGACCCCCTGTACAAAGCTGGAGTGCTGTGTGCGAGACCTTGGGTGCCGCTTCCCTGGCTTGTTGAGCCATTTGTGTTAGTGCTGAAGCATTTGTACCTTTTTTTTAGGTGCGGAAGGCAGTTCAGCTTTAAGAACTGAAGAGTGCTGTTTCAGAATTATTTTTAATATTTTTTTTCAGAAGACGGTTGAGCGCTCGCTACCTTGCTCCAGGGATGCTGCGACCACACTACATTTGGCCTCCTGCTGAGACTACCGCCCAAAACAACGCATTGCACTGTAGGTTTGCACTGCGCTAATTTAAATCAGCAGGCAACAACAAATTACCAGTGTCGCCTGCGCTCTTTTTGCGGGCGGCCATTAACTTCAGCCAGCGGTGGCATCGGCAGTTTCCTAATCAAATTTCTAGCCCATTATTTTCCCCACAGAAAACTAGAGCTTCAAATCTGTTTGAGTGCATAAGTTGCTCTGGGTGCTCCTGTTCTAACCTTTCATTCCTGCCTTTTTCCATAACATCAGTAGTCACCCATTATTCCTCCTTCAATGCTTGCTCCCTACCTCTCATCACTGTGGCTGCTCTCTCAAACTCTTACTCGAAAAATGACTCTCTGGTGTGTCGGATTGTCCCCATCTTTTTTTTCATTCATGGGATGTGGGCGTCGCTGGCAAGGAGCATTTGTTGCCCATCCCTATTTGCCCTTGAGAAGCTGGTGGTGAGCTGCCTTCTTCAACCGCTGCAGTCCATGTAGTGAAGGTACGCCCATAGTGTTGGTAGGGAGGGAGTTCCAGGATATTGACCCAGCGACGATGAAGGAACGCCGATATATTTCCAAGTCAGGATGGTGTGTGATTTGGAGGGGAACTTGGAGGTGATGGTGTTCCCATGTGCCTGCTGCCCTTGTCCTTCCAGGTGGTATAGTTCGCGGGTTTTGGAGGTGCTGTCGAAGAAGACTTAGTGAGCTACATCAATGCATCTAGTAGATGGTACACACTACAGCCACTGCAGTAACATTCGCGCCACATAAGTGCCAGACAATGAATATCCCCAACAAGCGAGAGTCTAACAACCGTTCCTTGACATTCAATGGCAGAACTATCACCGAATCCCCCACCATCAATAACCTGGGGGTCACCATTGACTAGAAGCTTAACCGGACCAACCACATAAATATTATGGCAACAAGAGCAGGTCAGAGGCTAGGTATTCTGTGGCGAATGTCTCACCTCTAGACTCCCCAAAGCCATTCCACCATCTACAGGGCACCAGTCAGGAGTGTGATGGAATACTCGCCACTTGTTTGGATGAACGCAGCTCCAACAACACTCAAGAAGCTCGACACAATCCAGGACAATCCAGGACAGGCTTGATTGGCTCCCCATCCATCATCTTAAACATTCACTCCCTCCACCACCGGTGCACCATGGCTGCAGTGTGTACCATCTACAAGATGCACTGCAGCAACTTGCCAAGGCTTCTTCGAAAGCACTTCCCAAATCCGCGACCTCTACCACCTAGAAGGACAAGGGCAGCAGGCGCATGGGAACATCACCACCTCCAAGTTCCCTCCAAGTCACACATCATCCTGACTTGGAAATATATCACCATTCCTTCATCGTCGCTGTGTCAAAATCCTGGAACTCCCTCCCTAACAGCACTATGGGAGTACCTTCACCACTTGGATGGCAGTGGTTCAAGAAGGCTCACCATTACCTTCTCAAGGGCAATTAGGGATGGGCAATAAATGCTGGCCTTGCCAACGATGTCCACATCCCAGGAACGAAGTAAAAAAATTGTGGCTGGTCCAGTTAAGTTTCTGGTCAATGTTGACCAGAATGACCAATGGATGTTGATGGTGGGAGATTCAGCAAAGGTAATACTGTTGAATGTCAAGGGGAGGTGGTTAGACTCTCTCTTGTTGGAGACAGTCATTGCCTGGCACTTGTGTGGCATGAATATTACTTGCCATTTATCAGCCCAAGCCTGACTGTCATCCAGGTCTTGCTGCATGCGGGCATGGACTGCTTCGTTATCTGAGGAGTTGTGAATGGAACTGAACATCCCCACTTCTGAACTTATGATGGAGGGAAGGTCATTGATGAAGCAGCTGAAGATGGTTGGGCTACTCAACAACAACAACAACTTACATAGGATTATGGCACAGAATAAAGAAGGCTGAGGGTGATCTAATAGAGGTCTATAAAATTAGGAAAGGTTTTGGTAGAGTGGTTACAGAGAGAATTTTTCCACTTGTGAGGAAGAGCATAACTAGAGGCCATCAATATAAAATAGTCACCAATAAATCCAATAAGAAATTCAGAAGAAACTTATTTATCCAGAGAGTTTTAAGAATTTGGAACTCGCTACCACAGGGAGTGGTTGAAGCGAATAGTATAGATGCATTTAAGTGGAGGCTTGATAAGCATATGAGGGAGAAGGGAATAGAGGGTTATGCTGATAGATTTAGATGAGGAAAGACGGGAGGAGGCTCAAGTGGAGCATAAACACCGGCATGGACTGGTTGGGCCGAATGGCCTGTTTCTGTGCTGTATATCCCATGTCATAGAGAACAAAGAAACAACAACAACAGCTTGTATTTATATAGCGCCTTTAACGTCGTGCGTTATGGATTTTATGGCAGGGACCAAAGACAATGGGCTGGATTTTCATTGAGGAGTCGGGTAGGAGGCGGGACCACAACTTTCGGGGTTGTAGTCCTGCCTCCATCGAGTTCTAGCCAACCCACGTGATTTTGACTTGCTTGACCTTGTTGAGCCCACCCAGTGGGCTCAGCAGGCCAATTAGGGGCCACCCGGCAATAGGTGACATCACAGATTGATATTTCATCTGTCAAAAGGTCTTGACAGATGAAATATCAGCATTTCACAGCTGCTTGAAGCTGTCAAACACTGACAATCTGTATTCTAAGTTAATTCCTTCCTCTCAGGATGATTTAGAGATCTCCAGGGAACAGAAAGCTGAATGCTGCAATTTTTGACAGCTCGCAGTCATTCTGCTTTCTGTGCCGGTGAGATGGAGGATTCCCGAGGCCGGAAGGAAGGAAGGCTGTAAAGGTAAGTACATGTAATTTAAACTTCTTTAAACACTTTACACACACCAAACGCACTTACCTTTGCACTCATGCACCCATCACTCACCTGAACACCAGACATCTCGACCCCTCCAAGCCCTTCATCCCGACGGTCCGCCTCCTCTAACTTGGCGTGGTTTGGAGCCATCGGGAATCCCACACTTCAACATTAAAAGTAGGGATTAGGCTAAAAACTGCCTGTTAACTACCTGTTAACAGGCAGTTAATTGGCACTAATCCCCTTCCCGCCTCGGGGAGGTGGGTCCCAGCGCGGGGCGGGTACCCACCTCCTTTGAAACTGGCATGGAGGCGGGTTGGGGGTGGGATGGGTTCGGGACCCCCGATTTTGGGATGTTAACCCCCCACATGCTTCCAATCCTGCCTCCATAGCCCAATGAAAATCCTGCCCAATGGCTTCAGTCTTCCCAATATTTAAGCAGAATACAGAGAGTACAGGGGAGAACTGAAAAAAAGAAGTAAGTGGTGGGGGGGGCGGAGCAAAGGGAGTATATAAGAATAGATTAGCAGGACATAAAAGGGAACACAAAAGTATTGTATACACAGATAAATAGTAAAAGGGTAGTCAAAGGAAGGTACGGCCGATTAGGGACCAAAATGGGGATCTTCTTGTGGAGGCAGAGGGTATGGCTGAGGTAATAAAGGAATACTTTGCATCTGGCTTCACTAAAGAAGTGGATGCTGCCAATGTCACAATAAATGAGGAGGTGGTAGAGAAATTGGATAGGATAAACATTGATAAAGAGGTACTTAAAAGTTTGGCAGTACACAAAATAGACAATTAACCTGGTCCGGATGGGATACATCCTAGATTGCTGAGGGAAGCAAGGGCAGAAATAATTGAGGCTCTGGCCACAATCTTCCAATCATCCTTAGATATGGGGGTGGTGCCAGAGGACTGGAGGGTTACAAATGTTAAACCCCTGTTTAAAAAAGGAGAGAGGGATAAACTCAGTAACTACAAGCCACTCAGCTTAAAGTCGGTGGTAGGGGAACTTTTAGAGATAATAACCCGGAACAAAATTATTTTGCATTTGGATAAGTATGGTCTAATAAGTGAAAGTCAGTATGGATTTGTTAAAGGCAAATCGTGTGTGACTAACTTTATCGAGTTCTTTGATGAAGTAACTGAGAGGGTTGATGAGGGTCATGCAGTTGATGTTGTGTACATGGACTTCCAAAAGGCATTTGATAAAGTACCACATAATAGACGTGTTAGCAAAATTGAAGCCCATGGAATTAAAGAGGCAGTGGCTAAGAGACAGAATGCATTGTGTAGTGGTGAACGGTTGTTTTTCAGACTGGAGGGAGCTATACCATGGTGTTCCCCAGGGGTCAGTATTAGATGTTAAGCCGAGATGTCTGTTCCTTCAGCTGGACATAAAAGCTGCCACTGCACTATTTGAAGAAGAATGTGGGTTCTCCCAATATCCTAGCAAATATTCCTCTCTCAAGTAACACCATGAAATAATAACAAATTTATTTTGTTACATTATTTGTTGTTTGTGGTATCTTGCTGTGTGAAAATCGAATACCATGTATGCCTACTACACTTCAAAAGTAATGAATTGGATGTGAAGCATCTGGGGATGTGATAAGGTGCTACATAAATTCAAGTTAATTTGTTAATTCTTTCTTTCCCCCTCTGATGCTAAAACGTTTTTATGTTGTAATAAAAAATGATCACAGATGTGAAGGAATAAGCCATATTCAGAAAAATACACCATTCTATGAAATATTCTGGCCTTTGTAACATGACATACTGGGCTTGAAATTCCAAAAGTCTTAACAATGGAAAAGCTGTAAACAGCATACAAGCTATTGAGATAAGATAAGTTGTTGACACTGAATCAATAGCCTTGTTGAAACAGAAGGTTAAAGGTTCCTGAAAGTCTGAAGCCTTGGACAGAACACAATGGTACACCCAGTTAAGGTGTTTTAAAGTATACTTTGTAAACAAACACAGAAAATTAAAGAAACATATGTCTTCGTAAAAGTAACATCAAATGAAACATGGAGACACGAGTCTGTGTTACGACCAGTTGAGGTAACTAAGAAGACAATGGTGCACCCAGTTGAGGTATTTTTAATTTACACTTCGGAAAGAGACACAAACAGAAGACTTTGGTAAGAATTACATCAAATAGAAACATCTGCTCCACACCATTTTTTATGATAAGTTTCAAACACCTAGGGTAGAGGCACGAGTCTGTAATGCTACCAGACTGTAAGAATAGCAGAAGTCAACAGAAAAATGACTAGAGATAATTAGCTTACATCAGCAGAAAACTTCAAAGGACATACCACTAAAAAAGGTATAAAAATCGGAATTTCAAATGGGAAGAAAGATTCGCTTAAAGGGGCAAAGTGATTCTCAGGCTTCAGAGGCAAGCTCTGTAAGTCTTCAACTCTTTGTATCTTGGGGATCAAGGTATCAAAGGTATTTGATTTTGGTGGATATCCTGGAATAAGACCCGAGAGAGCGGAGAGTCGGCGGACCTGCGAGGGAGCACCAGAGGCGGCACATAAAGAGCACCAGAGGCGGCGAGCAGCGAGGCCCAGAGCCCCGAGAGAATGGAGAGTTGGCGGACCTGCGAGGGAGCACCAGAGGTGGCACATAAAGAGCACCAGAGGCGGCGAGCAGCGAGGCCCAGAGCCCCGAGAGAGCAGAGAGTCGGCGGACCTGCGAGGGAGCATCAGAGGTGGCGAGCAGCGAGGCCTAGAGCCCCAAGAGCGGAGAGTCGGCGGACCTGCGAGGGAGCACCAGAGGCGTACCAATCCAGGTTCCGGGAGAGGGAAGCAAAAAGTAATCCAAGTGTGATGTCACCAGGGAGCAGGTAAGTGATTGGTTGGTGAGTATTTCTTTCTCCTTTACATTACAAGCTTAAATTCTGCGGTTTATATTTTCTTGGGTCTCTGTGGCGTAGTGGGGATAGTTGGTAAATAAGCGCCCTAGAGTATATCTTTAACTAGTGGTATTGAATTAATTTAAATTAATTAAAGGGATAAGTAATGCCAGGAGAGCCCAGCCCTGTGTTATGCTCCTCTTGCTCTATGTGGGAATTCAGGGACACTGCCAATGTCCCTGACGACCACGTGTGCCAGAAATGCATCCAGCTGCAGCTACTAGCGGGCCGTATGGAGGCGTTGGAGCTGCAGATGGATGGGTTGCGGAGCATTCACGATGCTGAGAGGGTCGTGGATTACACGTTTGATGAGTTGGTCACGCCGCAGGGTAGGGCTGCACAAGCAGAAGGGAAATGGGTGACCACCAGGTGGAGCAATAGAAGCAGACAGGTAGTACAGGGGACCCCTGTAGCCATCCCCCTTTCAAACAGGTATACCAGTTTGGATACTGTTGAGGGGGATGACTCACCAGGGGAAGGCAGCAGCAGCCAACTTCCTGGCACCAGGGGTGCTTCTGCTGCTCAGGAAGGGAGGAAAAAGAGTGGGAGAGCAATAGTGGTAGGGGATTCTATCGTAAGGGGAACAGATAGACGTTTCTGTGGCCGTAGACGTGACTCCAGGATGGTTTGTTGCCTCCCTGGTGCCAGGGTCAAGGATGTCACTGAACGGCTGCAGGGCATTCTGAAGGGGGAGGGTGAACAGGCAGAGGTCGTGGATCACATTGGTACCAACGACATGGGTAGGAAGAGGGATGAGGTCCTGCAGCAAGAATTAAGGGAGCTAGGTAGCAGATTAAAGAGTAGGACCTCAAAGGTTGTAATCTCTGGATTACTCCCGGTGCCATGTGCTAGTGAGTATAGGAATAGGAGGATAGAGCAGATGAATGCGTGGCTAATGAGTTGGTGCAGGAGGGAGGGCTTTAGTTTTCTGGATCACTGGGCCTGCTTCTGGGGAAGGTGGGACTTGTACAAGTCGGACGGGTTGCACCTGAACCAGAGCGGGACAAATATCCTTGCGGGGAGGTTTGCTAGCACTGTTCGGGGGGGTTTAAACTAAAATGGCAGGGTGTTGGGAACCTGAGCAGGGAGACAGAGGAAAGGAAAACAGGGATAAAAGCAAAAGATAGGAAGGAGAAAAACAAAAGTGGCAGTCAGAGAAATCAACGGTTTAAATCAAACGTGGCCACAGTAAATAATAATTCTAATAGGTCTAAGAGCATTAAGAAAACAAGCCTGAAGGCTTTGGCCTAGAAATTCACTTTGGGCCCGCCAGCTGGCGTGCGCCCAAAAGTTAGCGCTGAGCGCGGAGCCAGTTGCGCCCGTCAGATATTCAGTTTTTGCGCCCCAAGTCAGAACCGGGCGCTATTCCAGGGTGTGCCCGCCCCCGCTTGGGGCGCTGAAACTGAATTTCAGCGCTCTAGCCACCCGCTGCGGAGCGGCAGGCTGCGGTAATGCAGGCCTCCTCCTTCTCTTAAGGGGGAGGTGCCTGCAACGGGGAGATCGCCGCTGGATAGTGCCGGCAATTGAGCCCGGCACCACGGAGAACTGCCGGGTTCACGGAAAGCAGCCGGCAATGCCGCGGGGGGGTTGGAGGAGGCCGGAGAAGGAGGAGCGGGCAGGCGGCCGCCAAAAAAGCGGCCGGCCGCACCTCCACCTTAAAGCGCCCCACTAAGGCTACAGTACGGCCCTGTTTTCTGATCGCTGTTTGCGGCCGCTGTGGAAGAGGCGGCCGCAACTAAATATGGCGGTCGGGCCGGTATCGGGGCGGAACCGGCGCACTGCGCACACCGATGACATCATCGGTGCCGGCGCAGCGCTAACGGCTACCGCCGCCATTACCGCTGCGCTGAATATCAGCGCAAACTCCTCTATTGGCGCAGAAGCCCTCTTTGGGCGGTAACTGGCTGCAAAGCTGGCAGCGCCTTACTGAATTTCTAGGCCTTTGTGTCTTAATGCGAGGAGCATTTGTAATAAGGTGGATGAATTGGCTGTGCAAATAGAGGTAAACGAGTATGATTTGGTTGGGAATACGGAAACGTGGCTCAAGGATAGCCAAGACTGGGAACTCAACATCCAGGGGTATTCGATATTCAGGAAAGAAACGCAAAAAGGAAAGGGAGGTGGGGTAGCATTACTGGTTAAAGAAGGGATTAATACAATTGTAATGAAGGATATTAGCTCTGATGATGTGGAATCTGTATGGGTAGAATTGAGAAATACTAAGGGGAAAAAAACATTAGTGGGAGTGGTATACAGACCTCCAAACAGTAAGGCGGAGGTTGGGGATGGCATTAAAAGGGAAATTAAAGAAGCGTGCAATAAGGGCACAGCAGTCATCATGGGTGACTTTAATCTACATATAGATTGGGCCAACCAAATTAGTAACTATACTGTGGAGGAGGATTCCCTGGAGTGTTTACGGGATGGTTTCCTGGACCAATATGTCGAGGAACCAACCAGAGATCAGGCCATCTTAGACTGGGTATTATGTAACGAGAAAGGATTAATTAGCAATCTTGTTGTACGAGGCCCCTTGGGTCTGAGCGATCATAATATGATTGAATTCTTCATTAAGATGGAGAATGAAGTAGTTGACTCAGAGACAAGGGTCCTCAATTTAAATAAAGGAAACTACGATGGTCTGAGGAGCGAGTTGGGTAGGATTGATTGGGGAATGGCACTCAAAGGGTTGACGGTGGATAGGCAATGGCAAACATTCAAAGACCGAATGGATGAGCTACAGAATTTGTTCATCCCAGTTTGGCATAAAAATAAAACAAAAAAGGTGACTCAACCGTGGCTAACAAGGGAAATTAGGGATAGCATAAGATCCAAGGAGACGACATATAAATTGGCTAGAAAAAGCAATAATCCTGAGGATTGGGAGCAGTTTAGGAGTCAATAAAGGAGGACAAAGGGATTAATTAAGAAAGGGAAAATACAATATGAAAGTAAGCTTGCAGGGAACATAAAAACTGACTGTAAAAGCTTTTATAGATATGTGAAGAGAAAAAGATTGGTGAAGTCAAGCGTAGGTCCCTTACAGTCAGAATCAGGGGAATTTATAATGGGAAACAAGGAAATGGCAGACCAACTAAATACATACTTTGGTTCTGTCTTCACAAAGGAGGACACAAATAACCTCCCAGAGATGCCGGGGAACATAGGGTCTAATGAGAGGGAGGAACTCAAAGAAATCAGTATTTGTAGGGAAATGGTGTTAGGAAAATTGATGGGACTGAAGGCCGATAAATCCCCAGGGCCTGATGGTCTACATCCCAGGGTACTTAAGGAAGTGGCCCAAAAGATAGTAGATGCATTGCTGGTCATCTTCCAGAACTCGATAGACTCTGGAACAGTACCCATGGATTGGAGGGTAGCTAATGTTACCCCACTATTCAAAAAAGGTGGTAGAGAAAAAGCAGGGAATTATAGACCGGTAAGCCTGACATCGGTAGTGGGGAAAATGCTAGAGTCTATTATAAAAGATGTAATAGCAGAGCACTTGGAAAACAGTGACAGGATCGGACAAAGTCAACATGGATTTACAAAAGATAAATCATGCTTGACTAATCTACTGGAATTTTTGAGGATGTAACTGGTAAAATATATAAGGGAGAACCAGTGGATGTGGTGTATTTGGACTTTCAGAAGGCTTTCGATAAGGTCCCACATAAGAGATTAGCGTGCAAAATTAAGGCACATGGGATTGGGGGCAAGGTACTGACTTTGATAGAGAACTGGTTGGTGGACAGAAAGCAAAGAGTTGGAATAAATGGGTCATTTTCCGAGTGGCAGGCAGTGACTAGTGGGGTACCGTAGGGATCGGTCCTAGGACCCCAGCTGTTCACAATATATATTAATGATCTGGACGAGGGAATTGGATGTAATATCTCCAAATTTGCAGATGACACAAAGCTGGGTGGGAGGGTAAGCTGTGAGAAGGATGTCGTGAAACTCCAGTACAATTTGGACAGGTTGGGTGATTGGGCAGAAACATGGCAAATGCACTATAATGTGGATAAATGTGAGGTTATCCACTTTGGTGGCAAAAACGGGAAGGCAGATTATTATTTGAATGGCAATAGATTGGGAGAAGGGGAAGTGCAAAGAGACCTGGGTGTTCTTGTGCAGCAGTCGCTGAAGGTAAGCATGCAGGTGCAGCAGGCGGTTAAGAAGGCAAATGGTATGTTGGCCTTCGTAGCAAGAGGGTTCGAGTACAGGAACAAGGATGTCTTGCTACAGTTGAGACTGGTGTGGGAGAAATGGGTTTTGCTTCCTGGGACACTGGCACCAGTACTGGGGCAGGAGGGAGCTGTTCCATTGGGATGGGCTTCACTTGGCCAGTGCTGGGACTAGAGCCCTGGCGGATCATATAACTAGGGCTGTAGAGAGGGCTTTAAACTAACTAGTGGGGGGGAGGTTCCTAGAGAGCAAATAATAAAAATGACAACAGAGAAGGTCATAGACTTAGGTAGCAGTGGGGAAATTCAAAACCAGAGCATGTCAGGAAGTGGCAGAAGGTATGGAGTAAAAGGTAAAGTAATAAAAAGGGCAAAAGCAGGAACTAAGTGTCACAAAACATATTTGAAAGTTCTCTATCTGAATGCACGTAGCATTCATAACAAAATAGACGAGTTAATGGCACAAATAACTACATATGGGTATGATCTTGTGGCCATTACAGAAAGATGGCTGCAGGGTGACAATGCCTGGGAGTTAAACATACCAGGTTATTTAACGATCAGGAAGGACAGGCAGGAAGGGGAGGTGGGGTGGCTATGTTAATAAAGGAAGGAATCACTGTAATACAGAGAAATGATATTGGGTCAAAAGATCAGGATAATGAAACAGTTTGGGTGGAGGTAAGGAATAATAAGGGGAAAAAAACACTAGTGGGCGTAGTCTATAGGCCTCCGAACATATGCAACTCTGTTGGACGGAGTATCAATCAGGAAATAGTTGAGGCTTGTAATAAGGGAACATCTATAATTATGGGGGATTTTAACTATCATATTAATTGGACAAATCAAATTGGGCAGGGCTGCCTTGAGGATGAGTTCATTGAGTGTATTAGGGATGGGTTTCTTGAGCAGTATGTAACTGAACCGACCAGGCGGCAGGCAACCTTAGATCTGGTCCTGTGTAACGAGACAGGATTAATTAAAAATGTCCTAGAAAAGGATCCCCTTGGAATGAGTGACCATAACATGGTTGAATTCCATATTCAATTAGAGGGTGAAAAGGTTGGATCTCAAACAAGCGTGCTAAGCTTGAATAAAGGAGACTATGAAGGTATGAGAGCAGAATTGAGTAGAGTGGATTGAGAAAATAGATTAAAGGGTAAGACGATACATGATCAGTGGTGTACATTTAAGGAGTTATTTTACAACTTCCAAAAAATATATATTCCACTGAGAAGAAAAGGGTGTAAAAGAAAAGACAGCCATCCGTGGCTAAGTAAAAAAATTAAAGATTGTATTCGACTAAAAACAAGGGCAAATAAGGTAGCCAAATCTAGTGGGAGGATAGAGGATTGGGAAAACTTTAAAAGACAGCAAAAAATAACAAAAAGATTGATTAAGAAAGGGAAGATAGATTATGAAAGCAAATTAGCAAAAAATATAAAACAGATAGTAAGAGTTTTTATAGTTATATAAAAAGAAAAAGGGTGGCTAAAGTAAATGTTGGTCCCTTAAAGGATGAGACCAGGAAATTAATGGTGGGAAATATGGAGATGGCAAAAACACTGAATGAATATTTTATATCAGTCTTTACAGTAGAAGACACTAAGAATATCCCAACACTGGACAAACAGGGGGCTAAAGGGAGTGGTACTCGGTAAAATAATGGGACGCAAGGCGGATAAATCACCTGGACCTGATGGCTTACATCCTAGGGTCTTGAGGGAAGTGGCGGTAGGGATTGTGGATGCATTGGTAATAATTTTCCAAAACTCCCTGGACTCGGCAAAGGTCCCGGCAGACTGGAAAACTGCTAATGTAACACCCTTATTTAAAAAGGGCAGCAGACAGAAGGCTAACATCTGTGGTAGGTAAAATTTTGGAGTCCATTATTAAGGAGACAGTAACAGGACATTTGGATAATCATAATTTAATAGGACAAAGTCAGCATGGTTTTATGAAGGGGAAGTCATGTTTGATAAATTTGCTGGAGTTCTTTGAGGAAGTAACATATAGGGTGGATAAAGGGGAACCAGTGGACGTAGTGTATTTAGACTTCCAAAAGGCATTTGACAAGGTGCCACACAAAAGATTATTGCTTAAGATAAAAAATCACGGGATTGGGGGTAATATTCTGGCATGGATAGAGGATTGGCTATCTAACAGAAGGCAGAGAGTTGGGATAAATGGTTCCTTCTCAGACTGGCATTCAGTAACTGGTGGTGTTCCGCAGGGGTCAGTGCTGGGTCCCCAACTCTTTACAATCTATATTAACGATTTGGAGGAGGGGACCGAGTGTAACATATCAAAGTTTGCAGATGATACTAAGATGGGAGGGAAAGTAGTGAGTGAGGAGGACATAAAAAACCTGCAAGGGGACATAGACAGGCTAAGTAAGTGGGCAGAGATTTGGCAGATGGAATACAATATTGGAAAGTGTGAGGTTATGCACTTTGGCAGGAAAAATCGTAGAGCAAGTTATTATCTTAATGGCAAGAAACTGGAAAGTACTGAAGTACAAAGGGATCTGGGGGTCCTGGTGCACGAAACTCAAAAGGTTAGTATGCAGGTGCAGCAAGTGATCAAGAAGGCCAATGGAATGTTGGCTTTCATTGCTAGGGGGATAGAATATAAAAATAGGGAGGTATTGCTTCAGTTGTACAAGGTATTGGTGAGACCGCACCTGGAATACTGCGTACAGTTTTGGTGTCCATACTTAAGAAAGGACATACTTGCTCTCGAGTCAGTACAAAGAAGGTTCACTCGGTTAATCCCGGGGATGAGGGGATGGACATATGAGGAGAGGTTGAGTAGATTGGGACTCTACTCATTGGAGTTCAGAAGAATGAGAGGCGATCTTATTGAAACATATAAGATTGTGAAGGGGTTGGATCGGGTGGATGCAGGGAGGATGTTCCTGATGATGGGTGAAACTAGAACTAGGGGGCATAGTCTTAGAATAAGGGGCTGCTCTTTCAAAACTGAGATGAGGAGGAACTACTTCACTCAGAGGGTGGTAGGTCCATGGAATATGCTGCCCCAAAAAGCTGTAGAAGCTACATCATTACATAAATTTAAAACAGAAATAGACAGTTTTCTAGAAGTAAAGGGAATTAAGGGTTACGGGGAGCGGGCAAGAATTTGGACATGAGTCTAGGTTCGGATCGGTCATGGCCCTGTGGGTAGCGGAGCAGGCCCAGGGGCCGTGTAGCCTGATCCTGCTCCTATTTCGTGTGTCTAATTCTGTTAGATTCAGGAGATGGTTCTGTGATAGTGGATTGGCGGTTAGGATCAGATCAGCCATGATCTTATTGAATGGCGGAGCAGGCTCGTGGGGCCGATTGGCCTACTCCTGCTCCTATTTCTTATGTTCTTATGTTCTTAGTTGTACAGGGCCTTGGTGAGACCGCAGCTTGCGTATTGTGTGCAGTTTTGGTCACCTTACCTGAGGAAGGACGTTCTTGCCATGGAGGGAGTGCAGCGAAGATTCACCAGGCTGATACCTGGGATGGCAGGAATGACGTATGAGGAGAGATTGTGTCGATTGGGCTTATACTCACTGGAGTTTAGAAGATTGAGAGGGGATCTCATCGAAACCTATAAAATTCTGTCAGGTCTGGACAGACTAGATGCAGGAAGGATGTTTCTGATGGCCGGGGAGTCCAGAACCAGGGGCCATAATCTAAGGATAAGGGGTAAGCCATTTAGGACTGAAATGAGAAGAAATATCTTCACCCAGAGAGTGGTGAACCTGTGGAATTCTCTGCCACAGAAAGCGGTGGAGGCCAGTTCATTAAATATATTCAAGAAAGAATTGGATATATTTCTTGAGGCTAAAGGGATCAAGGGATATGGGGAGAAGGCAGGGATAGGGTACTGAGTTTGGATGATCAGCCATGATCTCATTGAATAGCGGAGCAGGCTCGAAGGGCCGAATGGCCTACTCCTGCTCCTATCTTCTATGTTTCTTTGTTTCTAAGAAATATAAAAATGTAATGAAGTTAAGATTTGAGAATAAGGATCTCTGATAATAAGATTGTAAAAGCTTTTTGTATTTGGAACTGTTAATGTTGTGATTGAAATACTTACTGTAATTACATGTTGATTCTTTAATAAATCTATTTATTTTTAGAATTGTCTCACATAGTACTTCTGTATCAAACTCGCAAACTCAATCTCTCTACGCTCCTTGGTGAGGAGTTGCAGAATTCTGGGGGAGTTTTCTGGACGCTCATAATATCCGGAACGTTACAGTTTAGCTAAACTTATTAAAAGTGCTATCTGGAGGATGGTAACATCTTCAGGTTGTTCCTTTCCTTTCGGGAGAGATAGTCTGGACCTTTAGACCCAATTAAGCTTCTTTAAGATTCGGCTACCTCTAACTTTAGTTGAAAGTGTACGTCTGGGGAATACGCCTGATCCGGCGTAGCCCTAAAGGAGCTAGGACTAGTAATTATCCCTTCAATATACCCTCTAAAAATGATTACATAACCATATAAATGATCATTAATCTTTACAACTCTCTGATTTTGGTAAATTTTTGCTGCATTCATAAATAAATCTTATTCACAGCAATTTTTACATCTTCTGCAATATTTTTTATCAATAATATTCGTTAAAAGACTCCCAAATCTGATCAATTGCTGCAGATGATCTGTCACCCTTTCAGAAAAATGACAATCACAAAATACATTCAATTGACATTTAATGAAAATAATTTTTTTATATCTTCACAGATGATTCTTCTCATCCATATCTTCAGAGTCTTCATTATAAGGCACTGTCATCATTTTGGAAGAAGACAGGAGTATCACACAACTGAAGACAGGAAGCAAACCCCGGCAACACTGACAAGTTATCTAGAATAAAATTTGATGAATGTACAAAGGACCTATCCTTGAGTAGTGCTTTGTAAGCAGAAATTCCAGCCAACCCATCAGCCATGGCCTCTTATCACCCTCCCGACATGCCCAGAAGATCCAGGAGAAAGAAAATGACCTGATATATTAGGTCATTCAACCCTTTACTGAAATTGTGCAGTCTGCTCTCACCCAGCTGCATAATGACACTGAACTCTGTGCAGTTCAGCTGGACACAGTTGATCGAACCAATAGGCATGTAATTCGTCCATTCAGCATATGGGTCAGACACCCTACTACTCTCCTTCTCATAGGGTATTGATATTCAGAGCTTTGAAGATCTTTCTGGTTGGTGATAAATCTATTTAAAGCCGAGCAGACATATATTTGATGTTAATTGTGATTGCAATATGTCACAGTTTGTGTTCATTAGCACTCATGGTATTTGCCATTACTTTGGATCATCTATATGACATCAAACATCTTTACAACAACAACAATAACAACTTGTATTTATGCAGTACCATTAATGTAGTAAAATGTCCCAAAGTGCTTCACAGGAGAGATATAAAACAAAATTTGACACCTAACCACATAAGGAGATATTGGGACAGGTGACCTAAAGCTTGGTCAAAGAGGTAGATTTTAAGGAGCGTCTTAAAGGAGGAAAGAGAGGTCGAGAGGCGGACAGGTTTAGGGAAGGAATTCCAGAGCTAAGGGCCTTGGCTGCTGAAGGCACAGCCATCATTGGTCGAGCAATTAAAATCAGGGATGCGCAAGAGGCCAGAATTAGAGGAGTGCAGATATCTCGTGGGGTTGTGGGGCTGAAGGAGATTACAGAGATAGGGAGGGGCGAGGCCATGGAGGGATTTGAAAATAAGAATGAGAATCTTAAAATCGAGGCATTGCTTATCCGGGAGCCAATGTAGGTCAATGAGCACAGGGGTGATGGGTGAACAGGACTTGGTGCGAGTTAGGACACGGGCAACTGGGTTTTGGTTGACCTCAAATTTATGTAAGGTTGAATGTGGGAGGCCAGCCAGGAGTGCATTGGAATAGTCAAGTCTAAAAGTAACAAAGGCATGGATGAGGGTTTCAGCAGCAGATGAGCTGAGGCAAGGGCGGAGACGGGCGATATTACGGAGGTGGAAATAGACAGTCTTAGCTATGGTGCAGATATGTGATTGGAAGCTCATTTCAGGGTCAAATATGACTCCAAGGCTGCAAACAGTATGGTTCTGCCTCCGACAGATGTTAGGGAGAGGAATGGAGCCAGTGGCTAGGGAATGGAGTTTGTGGCAGGGACCGAAGACAATGGCTTCAGTTTTACCAATATTTAATTGCAGGAAATTTCTGCTCATCCAGTAATGGATGTCGGACAAGTAGCCTGACAACTTAGAGACAGTAATGGTTTCTCTTGGGACTAGGGCTTCAAAGGTGGTGGTGAGGATAATACTTTAATACAATAGTGCTGGTTAAACACCAATTAGAGCAATTATTGGTGTATGAATATAATTTGAATAAGAAAGATTATTATCCCTTGTTTCACATCAAGCACATGCTTTCAATTAGTTTAGATGTTGCATTTAATACATCCCTCTCCAGCTGATTCCATAGTCATGCCAATAAAAGGCAGTGCTAACAGTCGCAAGCGATCCCACAAAATTAGACGCAGGCAAATGTCAGCAGTAATGCCTTAATGAGCTGCTTTACATAAATGTTCAATCCAAGCAGGGCTGGATGTTGTCTGCAGGTCAGGCTCCAGTATACAGCACAACTCAGTAACTATCTCCCTGTTGAACCATAGATAGTGAAGGGAGGTCTCTTCCTGCATCTGGGTCGTAGGATGTAATTCATGGGCCACCTGCCTCTCTTCCTTCCTCAGGTATTGCTAATATGTTTTGAATATTTTGCCTAAATATCAACTTGCTTAAAGTCAGACTATTGTAAATAGCCTTATTGTCTCTTGCTATTATATACTATCTTATCTACTTCAAAAATAACCATTTTGATTACACAACATGGTGTCAGCAGATACGGCTACATTCTGTAAATGATGGGAATATCTCTCATTTTATAGAATCATAGAACAGTACAGCACAGAAGGAGGCCATTCGGCCCATTGAGACTGCACCAGCTCTTTCGAAGAACAATCCAGTTAGGCCCAATTGCCTGCTCTTTCCCCATATCCCTGCAATTTTTTTCTATTTCAAATATTTATCCAATTCCTTTTTGAAAGCTACTATTGAATCTTTATCCACCACCCCATCACCCAGTGCACTCCAAATCTGAATCACATGTTAGGTAAAAAAGGTTTTTCCTGGTGTAGCCTCTGTTTTTTTTGCTAATTACCTTCAATCTGTGCCCTCTGGTTATCGACCCTTCAGCCACTGGAAATAGTTTGACTAAAAACAAGGGCATATAAGGTAGCCAAATCTAGTGGGAGGATAGAGGATTGGGAAAACTTTAAAAGACAGCAAAAAATAACAAAAAGATTGATTAAGAAAGGGAAGATAGATTATGAAAGTAAATTAGCAAAAAATATAAAAACAGATAGTAAGAGTTTTTATAGTTATATAAAAAAAAAGGGTGGCTAAAGTAAATGTTGGTCCCTTAGAGGATGAGACCGGGAAATTAATGGTGGGAAATATGGAGATGGCAAAAACATTGAATGAATATTTTATATCAGTCTTTACAGTAGAAGACACTAAGAATATCCCAACACTGGACAAACAGGGGGCTAAAGGGGGGGAGGAGCTAAACATGATCAAAATCACGAAGGAAGTGGTACTCGGTAAAATAATGGGACTCAAGGTGGATAAATCACCTGGACCTGATGGCTTACATCCTAGGGTCTTGAGGGAAGTGGCGGTAGGGATTGTGGATGCATTGGTAATAATTTTCCAAAACACCCTGGACTCGGCAAAGGTCCCGGCAGACTGGAAAACTGCTAATGTAACACCCTTATTTAAAAAGGGCAGTAGACAGAAGGCTGGAAACTATAGACCGGTTAGCCTAACATCTGTGGTAGGTAAACTTTTGGAGTCCATTATTAAGGAGACAGTAACAGGACATTTGGATAATCATAATTTAATAGGACAAAGTCAGCATGGTTTTATGAAGGGGAAGTCATGTTTGACAAATTTGCTGGAGTTCTTTGAGGAAGTAACATATAGGGTGGATAAAGGGGAACCAGTGGACGTAGTGTATTTAGACTTCCAAAAGGCATTTGACAAGGTGTGTAGGGGGTTTCTCTTGCTCATTCTGGTCTCCTGCCAGGCTTCGTGCAATAATTACCCTTGAGTGGTTCGACCCACTCCCCCTACGGTTCTAGACCTTGGACTTAGGTGCAGAGAGCAGTAGTGCAGAGAAAGAACTCAATAGACCAGGTTGAATAGCACGAAATGGATGCTTTTATTTTTGAACAGTTTGAAGCATTACAAAATACATGTCATAGGCACAGATTAAAGTTACTACAATCATGCACAAATTTATGAACTTGACTCTATGGAAATGGGGAACACACGGCACATCGTAAAAGGGGAAACACATTACGATTACCCTTAGCTCCCTCCCCTATACCTAAACTAAGTTTCGACCTGGGAAACTTGGGATCATGCTCACCACTCTCGAAATCGCGAAAAAGGGGGTTCGCAGTCTTTTGGCACCGCTTTCCGTCGTCACGTGGATTTGGAAACTTCTGGCGCAGTCGATATTCTCTCTCCCTCGAGGCGGTGGGGTAGACACAGCCTCGATGAGCGCTCGTCAAGGTTGAGATCCACTATTGTGGATTTGGGTTCATGGAGCAGACCTTCAGCTGCAGGCTGTTGAAGAAGTGCCTGCACATGGGAGAATCTTTCCGGCCTGGATCGTCGGTTCTCCAGGGGGTTTCTTCTCCGTCGGCCTGGGTCGTCGATGATCTCCCGACCCCAGTACCCGGGCCACCCTCGTCGTCTTCTCGTCGTGGCCGAGCCTTGTTTGGCTGAACACCGACCACGTTGTCTTTTCACCGAAATTGTCCGTCTTTAAAAAGACGAAACGTCTTCATCGATTCCGCATCTACCGAAGTGGAAGAGGCGCCGATCCGGGCACCGTCCGTCCTTCGTTCGTTCCTTGTAGAAGAAGTTCTTGAAGAAGTAGAAGTCTGAAGTCGCCCAGCAAGAAGCAGCAGTGAAGTGAAGTTCGAAGTAACTTAGATGGGCTTTCAATCCATAGTTATGCTCTTTTGGGACAGTCTTATCTCCCGCCAAATCATAGTCCTGTCTTTGTATTAATTTTGGCGGGCAGAAGTCTCTGCAGGGGCGCTTTGTCTTGTAACGGAAGCCGGTGATAACTTAACTGGCCTTCCTGGCCGATAATGTCTTTTAATGTCTTTTACATTGTCATCGCGACTTGGTTCGCATATTGATCGGTCCGGAGATTTTCCTTGATGGCTGTTAAACGGTTTCTCCTTTGTACAATAAATGGGTATAAGTGTTTTTGCATTGTCCGCCCATATCTTGATGGGCCCCGTCCTGTACTTAGAATCCATTGAATATTTATGCTGTTTTCCTGAGTTTCGGTTCCCAGATACTGGCTTTCGCAGGCTTACTGTCTTCAATCCACAAGCCTGTCTGGCTTGCAGTAACAGAAATAAAATGGTTCAGAAACTGATCACGGGGCCCGGCGGCCATTTTGTATGCCCTTTTATCAAAGGTTTTTCTGTGCAAGCTTACTTTGGTCAATAAACAGTCTTATTTTATCCGGTTTTCTTGCGTGATTTTTGCTGAAAATTTCGAATCTTACAGGCCCCCCTGTGATACTGATAGCTTGCTTAAAGTATCAATAATCCTTGGTGAGCAAATTTTCCCCGATTCCCCACATCCAAACATTCCTGGCACTTAACTATCTACGACCCTCACGACACATGCAGTTCCCATTTCCGAAGAAAACGAAAATTACCTTTTTCACATTTGGACAATCATAGACAGCATATCTTAAACTATAACACATTCATCTGTCAGATGTGCCGGGGTTGATACCCCCTTGCACCATCTGCATACACCTTTTATTAATCTCAAAAACTTAAGAACGACTAATAACATAACAATATTCATTTCCTTAAAACCCCAAAGCAAAAAAAAACGCAAATAGCCAAAATTTAAAAATGGAGTGACGCTTAACCTTCAATACTAGCAGCTTAAAGTGGGGTGTCTTCTTCCCCCATTCGCACGTAGCGTTCTCGCCATTCTCCTGTGTTCTCGTGCCTCTGGAGGCGTTTGCCTCTTTTGCAATGCACGAAGAGCAAAAATATCACAATTAAAACCTGACATACTACTAGGATGTGGGATGCTATTCTAATCCAGGCCGGGACCTCTATGTTAGTGAACAAGTCCCACCATGGTGGGATGGTTATGTCCAATATGTCTTTTCCTATCTCTAAAGTCTTCTGCTCCAGTGTGTAGAAATGTTTCTGTGAAACTATAACGGCTTTTAAAATCTTTGTGAGGTGTTCGGGAAGAGGGGGAATGACATAACCAAAATGCGCGACAAATCGTTGCAAGTCTGTGAAATTCTCTTTGATAGTGATGTGAACTGTGGAGGGCGCAGAAATGGGAACAATTCGTTGTTGTGCCACTTGAACCTCGGCCCTGGGTTTGAAACAGAAACTGCTATCACCGATCGAACACCACTCGTGTTGTCCGTAGCGGTAGTGAGGCGCTGCAGTGGTGATGCAGTATGTCCCACCCCCGATATATGCTACCTGCGGGGGCACATGGTCCTCTGCCATTGCCTCCATGGTGCAATTTATCGGCTTCGCGCTAGCGGTCCTGAACCCGCACTGTGGTTTCAAAAAGGCATTCAAGTGCTGGGGACACAGGATGATGTGTGCTCCCCGGCTCCGACATCCCGAGAGGTCGGTGCCTGTCATCGTACGCTCCCATCTGATGACGTAAGGCGGGACCACTGCGTAACGAATGTGTGCGCCCCCTGAATGACTCCAATGTTCTCTACCCTGTATACCGGGGCGGGCTTTGCTGCGGGACCTAACACTGGCATTCTTACTACTATTCCCATGATAGTGTGATTCGAATGTCCGCAGTCCACTGGGACTGGGTACGCTTCTGCAGCTAGTCTGAGCTGGCACGGGCTTAATGCATTCTCAAAAGGGTGGAGCGCTTGCAAGTGCTTGTTGCTAATCCAGGACGGGACCAAACCCTGTTTTAAATCCTCAAGATTACTGCGGCCCTCGCCCAGTAACCACGCCCCGTATAGCACACAGGCCTCATTTTGCGCAGCTTGATCGGACGCATTCCGATCCTCCTTAATGAGCGCATTTACCGTTCTCACGTGTTTCTCCAGCTCAGCTATTGTATCCTTAAAGTGTAGTGTCATGGCCTGGTCCTCATGTAACTCAGAACCCACTACCTTATTTTCCTCTGTCAGTATGTTCCTTAACTGGGCTTTTAAACCGTTGATCTGTGTCTGCAGCTCCACGTTATCTAGAGCGTTGACGACAGATGTCCCGGTATTAAAAGCAGTGAATATGTCATTTACTGTACCCCTTCTTTGCCTCCCGACTCGATCCAAAACTTCTGGTGGTGTGGTGTATAATTTGTCTTTGTCGATGTCGGCAAAGTCAAATTCGTAAAATTGTCTGAACATTCGGGTTAACAGGACCTGGTATAATTGTTCCGTTTCATTGGGACACCACTCCGGCAATCGTACCTCAGTGAGATTTAAAATCACCGAGGCCACCGCGTAGTGTACCCCTTGGTACAGCACCTGACCGGTGGGTACCAATACTAAACCGTTCCCGGGTCCCTTGGTGGTGGTTGGGCACCCTTCTTTCTGGGCTCGTGCTACCGGAAGCGTGGGCAGGGGCTTGCGTGGGCGGGTGATGAGTTCAGTGGCGTTTACCGGAATAGGGGAGTATGGGGCTCCGCACGCTCGAGTGCTGACATCCCATCTCATCCCCTTCCCTTCATCCTGCCACTGCCTCTGGAAGAAGATGGATACGCCCTTGGGGCACACGTGTCTCGAACCCCACATACAGACATATATTCCTTCATCTGGTTCCCACCATTTGTCCCAACACACACGTAATTGTCCGTGAGTCCCCGTAATAGTCCGATGGGTATTATTACCCAGTCGCTCCCACTCGACCGTAGAGTTTCTCATGTCCTTTCCCAGCTTTCGTAGCCACCACCACCGCCTTAGTGGCACGTTCCCATTGCACACCAGACAAATCCTCTTTCCCACGGTAGCGCTGACTCTGGGTGCAAGGATCCTCACCCGAGGGCACGTTAACGAAGTCTTTTGGTAGGCAAAACCGAAATTGCTGGAATATTCCGTAGAATTCGTCCCCAGCCAACCTGGCCATCTCCCTTGGTGGAAGCAGGTGGCGGTTTCCTCAACCTCTCGCTCCCCTGTCGCATCCGTTGCGATGGGGGCCGTGTCCCCGGAGCACCCGAAGATGATGACGTCCTTGGTGCGGCCTCGGTAGGCCCACCCGCGCCCGATCGCCACGAACACGATTAGAATCTTTTCCATCATATCCCAGGTTTCTGTAACCAATAAAATGACGTAGCCAGGCTCCCAATAGGTGCTGGCCTAATTAAATGGACGCGCGGGCTCCTGGACCCCGCTCCCAAACAAACACACATAGCGGGCAGATTTCAAAATTGTACTCTTAACACATCTTAACGCTATATATATATATATCCTTAAACTATCACCATGATTGCCTGACTTAACTTATGTACAGCGCCGCCCTCCGTGGGGCGGCTTGCCTAATCCCTGTGAGGGCTGTCGCGCGCCACACCCTGCGGTGGGGCTGCACTGACCTTCGGCTTTGATCCCCCGCAGCCTGTCGCTGTTGAACGGGGACCATGCCTTCCTGGGGCTGCTCTAAACCATGGTTGGGAAAAATGGG
This sequence comes from Somniosus microcephalus, assembly GCF_052327205.1. Lineage (NCBI taxonomy): Eukaryota > Metazoa > Chordata > Chondrichthyes > Squaliformes > Somniosidae > Somniosus > Somniosus microcephalus. The sequence continues at coordinate 71,011,867 of NC_140996.1, read as the reverse complement.
GGGAGTCTGGCCAAAACTTTCTGGGCTGGGGCGCTCGAGCCGACCTACGAGGGGCTGCTTTGGGTTGGGCTCCCGGGGCTGATGGACCGGGGGTTGGGACTGTTACCGTCACAGCCTGCGGTTCCTCCACAGCTGCCGGCTCCAGCTCCCCTCCCTCAGGCTCCGCCCCCCCGGGGTCGGGATTTGTGGCTTCCGACTCCACCTCACCTGTCCCTACAGGTAGTGAGTCTCCGCCCCCATTCCCTACCTCCCCCATGCTTGAGTCGAGGGCGGGATCGTCGTCCTCTGGCTCTTCCTCCTCCGTGATTGGGTCTAAGGTGAGGTCGAGCTGTTCGGGCTCTTTCCTGCCTGAATCCCATTCAAAAGGGGAGACCTCCCACTCCAATGAGATGGCCTCTCCCTTCACGCAGGCTACTGTTCCAGCCTGTGTGGTCTGTGACTCTGTTGCAGGCTGAGGATCTTTGTTCTCAGACCTGGTCCCCTTTGATGGCCCTTGTCCACCCGGTTTAAACAGTTTACACTGGTTCATGTGAAACCACCTTTTGCGTTGGGACACCTCTACTGCATGAGTGGCGCAGACCGGCGGATTTTGCACCGATTCCGGTTCTTCCTCCTGGTCTACGGTTCTCTCGCCAGCGCATAGGGTTAGACCCAAGAATTTTACTTCTCGCCGGCCAACCCGCGCCTTCGTAGGGGTTTCCTCAACACTTTCTATCCCCTTCACACTCGTAACCTCTCCCCAGAGACAATGATTTCTCAGGTCCACGTGGATCCCGTGGGCTACCAAGAAATCAGACCCCAGGACTCCCGTTCCACCTCCCACCTCCCACTTCATCAGGATACACTTACACGTGGTGCGGAGTGGTCCTAAACGAATGGAGAGGGGAAGGGAATGTGCGCCAGCCTGTTCTTCGCCCGTGAAGCCCAACAGACGATATGGGACCCCGGTGGACAGAGACGAGGTGGTGGGGTTATCTGCGTGGATTACGGTACACGATGCGCCCGTGTCCAACAGATAAGTTTCCTTCACCTCCTCTACCTCCATCTCGACGAGGTGTCGTCTCCATGCGTCATAGCGGAGCGGACACAGGTAGACGGGCTGCGCCGACTCTAGTCATTTGGGTACAGCGATCGGAGCTTCGGGAGCGCCAAGGCCGGTGGTGACAGCTATTTTCCCCTGCGAGGTCATCAGAGACCGCATTGTCTGTATGATTGACTCAATCGCAGCGGGATCCACAACCGCACCACCCCCTGTGGTTGGGGCAGGGGCTACGGTTGGGTTCTGGACTGGTGCTGGGGCAGCGGTCTGGGCTTGTGCTTGTGATGGTGCTGGGGTAACGATCTGGCTGTGGGCTAGGACTTGGGCTTGGGCTCGGGCTTGGGCTGCGGCGAACGCTCTCTCTCTCTTATCCTTCCATGGATTCCTACAGTCCTTGCGCCAATGACCCTCCTTCCCACACCCGTAACAACTGCTGTTGGCTTGGGGAGGGCGATTTCCCTCCTGACACCATTCCCTTTTAGCAGAGGCTGCGGGCCTCACCTCATGCACCTTTCCTTTTACAACAGGCATTTTCTTGCCCTTGTTGTTCCTATAACTGATCGTGAGCTGATCTAGTACTAGATCCTCCGTGGAGCGTGTGTTAGTGGGGTCAAACCATGCTTTGGCCTGCTCCCTCACTACTGGCAGGCAACCTGCTACCAGGCACCGAAGCCAATGAGCCCTTTGTTCGTTATTCAGCCTGGCCCAGGCCGGCCCGCCCGGGCAGCTGCGCCAATACACCGGCCACAACCTTTCGGCGAAAACCCGTGGGGGTTCTCCCTCTAGCTGCACTGTCTTTTCTAAACGGAGGAACGGAGTTCCGTCCCCCTCTCCCATAATCTCCAGGATCACATCCCGTAGCAACTCATAGTCCCTGTGCCCTCTCTTGCTCTCGTCAGGGAGACACTGGAGGAGCGAACTGTCCAGGGAGAACAGCAGCATTTTAGACTGTTCCACCCCGTCGCAGTCATTGACTGCTGCGGTCTGCTCCACGTCCCTGAAATGCACGGAGGGATCTCTGTGGTAAACCACTGTATAGCTGTCTGTATGTGTATGTGTATTCCACTAGGTACAGGTCTGGACATGCCTCGGCTGACTCCTCCCACTATTCCAGGTATATAAGTGACTACCTCCCAGTCCCTTAGTATTCTGGATGGGTCGACCACTTGAGACAAGACCTTCATTCTTTAGTTAATAAAAGCCTGGTTGTTACTCGCTTAACCTCAGTCTTTTGAGTAATTGATGGCGCATCAATTTTATTAACTAAATTTTTTATAATGGAGAAGATCCTCACACCAGCATGCCTGGACCTGGACAGTCGGGAAGCGGACGCTTCCAACAAATTTGCTCACTGGCTCACGTGCTACGAGACATTCCTGACTGCCTCCACTGCGGTCGAAACGGATGCGGACAAACTGTCTGTCCTGATCTCCAAGGTGAACCACCGAGTGTACTCAGTCATCCGGGACGCGACCTCGTACACAGCCGCCCTCCAGCTCCTCAAGACCCAGTACACGCGCCCTGTGAATGAAGTATACGCCAGGCACCTTCTGGGGAGTCGCAAGCAACAACCTGGGGAATCGACTGAGGAATACCTCCAAGCACTGTCCGTGATTGGCCGGGCCTGTGGGTGTAAGGCGGTAACGCCCGCTAAGTACACGGAGGAACTGATCCGGGATGCCTTCGTAGCGGGCCACAGGTCCAACTACACCCGACAGCGACTGCTGGAGCAGAGTGACCTCACCCTCGACAAAGCCTCCGAAATCGCTCTAACGCTGGACGCAGCCTACCGGGGCATGGTTGCCTACACCTCTACACCGTGGACGCCGCGGGGAACGACAACCTGGGACACGGTAGGACAGCCCCATAGCACCGTGCCACCCCAGCCACAGCCCAACAACGGCCCAACTACCGCAGCAGTGTCCCAAAGCCAGACAGCAGTACCCCAAGGCCAGAAATGCTACTTCTGTGGCCAGGCCAAACACCCCAGAGCGCGCTGCCCGGCGAAGAATGCGACCTGCTCGGGCTGCGGGAAAAAGGGACACTACGCCAGTGTCTGCAAGGCCAAAGCCACCCCGAACGCCTGCAGCGCCGCGTGTAGGCCGGGCGAGCCGCCATCTTGGGCCCCCAACAGCACCGCGTGTGGGCCGTGCGGGCCGCCATCTTGGGCCTCCCCAGCCATGTGCGAACCACCGCAGCAGCAGCCATCTTGGACGACTCCAGCCACATGGGAATCATGGACGCCGCCATCTTGGACACCAGCCGGGAGGCAGCAGACCGCCAACCCCCCCAATCTGATACCCGCAGCGACACACCGACCCCTACGCTGGCCTCTGTTACGCTGGACCAAACGAGACCGCACCAACTAGCTCGGTCCAAAATGGACGTTAAGGTAAACGGCCATGCAATAAACTGCCTTTTTGACTCCGGGAGCACAGAGAGCTTCATCCACCCCGACATGGTGCGGCGTTGCTCTCTCCCAGTCCTGCCTGCGCACCAGCGGATTTCTATGGCCTCCAAGTCCCAGTCAGCGGACATTGGCGGCTACTGCGTGGTGACACTAGTAGTAGACGGGACTGTGTTCAATAATTTTAAACTCCTGGTCCTGCCCGACCTCGCACCAGATGCAACCTCTCCACACTCAGAGTCCCACCCCCCCACTGTTTGCTAACCTCACCCCCGACTGTAAGCCCATCGCCACAAAGAGCAGGCGATACAGTGCCGGGGACAGGGTTTTCATCAAAACCAAAGTGGAGCGGCTCCTGAAGGAGGGGATTATTGAGGGCAGCTCCAGCCCCTGGCGAGCCCAGGTTGTGGTCATTAAGACCGGCGAGAAACAACGCCTGGTCATCGACTACAGCCAAACAATAAACCGCTACACCCTGCTGGACGCCTACCCACTCCCCCGCATAGCTGACATGGTCAACCAGATCGCGCAGTACCGCGTCTTTTCGACCATTGACCTGAAATCAGCGTACCACCAGCTCCCCATCCGCCCTGAAGACCACCAGTATACTGCTTTTGAGGCAAACGGCCGCCTCTATCACTTCCTTAGGGTTCCCTTCGGCGTTACCAACGGGGTCTCCGTCTTCCAAAGGGAGATGGACCGGATGGTCGATCAAAACGCGCTGCAGGCCACTTTCCCTTACCTAGACAATGTGACCATCTGCGGCCATGACTTGCAGGACCATGATGCAAACCTCGAGAAATTCCTCCGCACCGCCCAACTCCTGAACCTGACATATAACACGGAGAAGTGCATATTCCGCACAGACCGCCTCGCCATCCTTGGCTGTGTTGTGGAACACGGGGTCATCGGTCCCGACCCGGGCCGGATGCGTCCCCTTATGGAACTCCCACTGCCCCACTGCCTAAAAGCTCTGAAGAGGTGCCTAGGGTTTTTTTCCTACTACGCCCAGTGGGTCCCCTACTATGCAGACAAAGCCCGTCCGCTGATCAAATCCACCTCTTTTCCCCTGATGGCAGAGGCCCACTTGGCCTTCCACCGTATCAAGGAGGACATTGCCAAAGCCACCATGTGTAAGATTCGAAAATTTTCAGCAAAAATCAAGCAAGAAAACTGGATAAAATAAGACTGTTTATTGACCAAAGTAAGCTTGCACAGAAAAACCTTTGATAAAAGGGCATACAAAATGGCCGCCAGGCCCCGTGATCAGTTTCTGAACCAGTTTATTTCTGTTACTGCAAGCTAGACAGGCTTGTGGATTGAAGACAGTAAACCCGCGAAAGCCAGTATCTGGGAACCGAAACTCAGAGCAACAGCATACATATTCAATGGATTCTAAGTACAGGATGGGGCCCATCAAGATATGGGCGGACAATGTAAAAACACTTATACCCATTTATTGTACAAAGGAAAAACCGTTTAGCAGCCATCAAGGAAAATGTCCGGACCGATCAATATGCGAACCGAGCCGCGGTGACAATGCAAAGGACATTAACAGACATTATCGGCCAGGAAGGCCAGTTCAAGTTATCACCGGCTCCGTTACAAGACAAAGCGCCCCTGCAGAGATCTCTGCCCGCCAAAATTAATACAAAGACAGGACTATGATTTGGCGGGAGATAAGACTGTCCCAAAAGAGTATAACTATGGATTGAAAGTCCATCTAAGTGACTTCTTCACTGCTACGGCTTCTTGTTGGGTGACTTCAGGCTTCCATTTTTTCAAGAACTTTCTTCTACGAGGAACGAACGAAGGGCGGACGGTGCCCGGATCGGCGCCTCTTCCACTTCGGCAGATCGATGAAAACGTTTTCGTCTTTTTAAAGACGGACGGTTTCAGAAAAAGGACAACGTGGCCGGTGTTCAGCCAAACAAGGCTCGGCCACGACGAGAAGACGACAAGGGTGGCCCGGGTACTGGGGTCGGGAGATCATCGACGACCCAGGCCGACGGAGAAGAAACCCTCTGGAGAACCGGCGATCGATGCCACAAGATTCTCCCATGTGCATAACCTGCATCTAGGTCTACTCCACGAACAAAAATCCACGACAGGCCTAGTGGATCTCAACCTTGACGAGCGCTCATCGAGGCTGGGTCTACCCCACCGCCTCGAGGGAGGAGAGAATATCGACTGCGCCAGAAGCTTCCAATCCACGTGACGACGGGAAGCGGTGTCAAAAAGGCTGCGAACCCCTTTTCGCGATTTTGAGAGTGGTGAGCATGATCCCAAGTTCCCCAGGTCGAAACTTAGTTTAGGTATAGGGGAGGGAGTTAAGGGAAATCGTAATGTGTTTCCCCTTTTTCGATGTGCCGTGTGTTCCCCATTTCCATAGAGTCAAGTTCATAAATTTGTGCATGATTGTAGTTACTTTAATCTGTGCCTATGACATGTATTTTGTAATGCTTCCAACTGTTCAAAAATAAAAGCATCCATTTCGCGCTATTCAGCCTGGTCTATTGAGTCCTCTTCTCTGCATTACTGTTCTCTGCATCTAAGTCCAAGGTCTAGAACCGTAGGGGGGGGTGGGTCGAACCACTCAAGGGTAATTCTTGCACGAAGCCTGGCAGGGGGCCAGAACGGGCAAGAGAGCAGGAAAAAAAACCCCGACACATGCACGCAGTGGACGAATCCATCCCCTTCCAGGTGGAAAGCAATGCGTCCGACTTCGCCCTGGCCGCCACCCTTAATCAGGCGGGCAGACCTGTGGCATTCTTCTCACGAACCCTCCAGGGCCCGGAGACCAGACACTCCGCGGTCGAGAAGGAGGCCCAGGCTATTGTGGAGGCTGTGCGTCATTGGAGGCACTACCTGGCCGGAAAACGATTTACCCTGCTCACTGACCAGCGTTCAGTTGCTTTTATGTTCAACAACAAGCAGAGGGGCAAAATCAAAAATGACAAGATCTTGAGGTGGAGAATCGAACTTTCCACCTACAACTACGAGATCTTGTACCGGCCTGGGAAGCTCAATGAACCCCCAGATGCCCTATCGCATGGCACCTGCGCCAGCGCGCAGATCGATAGGCTGAGGGCCCTCCACAATGACCTCTGCCACCCGGGGGTCACCAGGTTCTTCCACTTCATCAAGGCCCGCAACCTGCCTTACTCCATCGAGGAGGTCAGGACCATGACCAAGAACTGCCAAGTCTGCGCTGAGTGCAAACCGCACTTTTATAGACCAGACAGAGCCCACCTGATAAAAGCCACCCGCCCTTTCGAACGCCTGAGCGTCGATTTTAAAGGGCCTCTCCCCTCCTCCGACCGCAATGTGTACTTCCTCAACATCATTGACGAGTACTCCCATTTCCCGTTCGCTATTCCCTGCTCGGACATGACCAGTGCCATGGTCATTAAATCTCTGAACAGCCTCTTCACCCTGTTCGGTTTCCCCAGCTATATCCATAGCGACCGGGGCTCATCGTTTATGAGCGATGAACTCCGCCAGTACCTGCTCGCTAGGGGTATAGCCACAAGCAGGACCACCAGTTACAACCCCCGGGGGAACGGACAGGTGGAAAGAGAGAATGCAAAAGTTTGGAAGGCCGCCCTACTAGCCTTAAAGTCTAGGGGCCTTCCGACCTCCCGCTGGCAGGAGGTGCTCCCCGATGCGCTCCACTCGATTCGGTCACTGCTCTGCACTGCCACCAATGCCACCCCTCATGAGAAAATGTTTGTCTTCCCAAGGAAGTCCACATTGGGGACATCGTTACCGCCATGGCTGACGTCCCCAGGGCCGGTGCTACTGAGAAGACACGTGAGGGCCAATAAAACGGGCCCCCTGGTCGAGAGGATCGACCTCCTCCACGCCAACCCCCAGTACGCTTACATTGCGTACCCGGACGGGCGGGAGGACACAGTCTCCATACGAGACCTCGCACCCTCGGGGACCGCTGTAGGACGGGAGGACACAGTCTCCATACGAGACCTCGCACCCTCGGGGACCGCTGTAACCCACTACCCATTACCAACCCCCCCCACGACCCGATATCCAACCCCAGCAGCCGGCTCGCCTTGGACCGTCACCCACGAGGACTACACTCCAGGGCCCCAGCCTACACGGGACGCGACGCCGGAAGCTCCACCACCCCTGCCGTCGCCACGTCGATCACAGCGGCAGACAAGACCTCCAGAGAGACTCCAATACACGAACTTTTAAATACACTTCTCCCCGCCGGACTCATTTTTAAACAAGGGGTGAATGTGGTAAACCACTGTATACCTGTCTGTATGTGTATGTGTATTCCACTAGGTACAGGTCTGGACATGCCTCGGCTGACTCCTCCCACTATTCCAGGTATATAAGTGACTACCTCCCAGTCCCTTAGTATTCTGGACGGGTCGACCACTCGAGACAAGACCTTCATTTTTTAGTTAATAAAAGCCTGGTTGTTACTCGCTTAACCTCAGTCTTTTGAGTAATTGATGGCGCATCAATCTCCTGACTCGGAGAGTTTTGGGATGTGACTTATCATTTCTCTTAGCTGTCGTGCGCTATGGGGCATTACGATCTGACTCTCAAGGGGTCCGTCATCGCCATTTGCTTCATTTGGACCGAGCCTCCGGTGTCTTGTTGGACACATCGGCGCCGGCCCTGACTCTGCTATCTGGGGTTCACAGAATCACAGAAACCCCACAGTGCAGATAGAGGCCATTTCGGCCCATCGAGCCTGCACCGACACATATCCCACCCGATCCCCGTAACCCCTACACCAACACATATCCCACCCTATCCTGTAACCCCACGTATTTAATCCCCCTAACACTAAGGGTCAATTTATCATAGCCAATCAACCTAACCTGCACATCTTTGGACTGTGGGAGGAAACCGGAGCACCCGGAGGAAACCCACGCAAACACGGGGAGAATGTGCAAACTCCACACAGACAGTCGCCCGAGGCCGGATTCGAACCCGGGTCCCTGGCGCTGTGAGGCAACAGTGCTAACCACTATGCCACCGTGCTGCCCGTACATCAGGACTCTCTACCTCAGGACTCTCTTCCTCTACCGTCTCCGTCTCCTTCCCCGGAGTCCAAGACTCATCATAAGCAGGAGGCGCAGAGGGTTCGGGAGTTGGTACCCCAACTGCCTCTTGTGGAATCGGTCTTTTGGATTCCTTGGCTAGCAATAGCTGACTCGCTGGTGGATTTATGAGACACACCAACCCGCTTGCCTTGGCTAGGGCCGTTCTCAGGTCCTCTTGCTCCCTTCAGCAAGCGCTGTGGTCGGTGCTCCCAGATCTATCCTCCATGGCCATCTTATATGCTGCCCTGGCTCCCAGAAGTTTTTCCTCTTGGGCCTCTATCTGTTTGGCTAGACGGAAACACCTGTCTCTCATTCTACCTTCACTGGCCTTGGCTTCAATGACCTGACATTTTATAAATTCTACCCGGGTTTCGAGGCAGCGAATTATGGAGTGGCGTTCCTGATTCAGCGCGTTAAGCGCTTCAATCAGTTGCTGACCTCCCGCAACCTTCTCCTCTACATCTTTAAGCAAACCGTTGATCTGGGCTGTCTGTGCTACAATGACCTGGTCCAAAAGCTGGACTTGCTTTTTGTAGCACATCAGCCAAACCGCCTTCTCTACGGATTTCTTATGCTCTTTACCCGCTGTCCACTTGATGGCTGCGTCTAGCGGGCGCCTATCTCTCAACAGGTCAGATATCCATTGCTTTGTGAGGTTGACTTTTCCAAAAACATAATCTGCTATTCTTTCATCCATCACATCTCGTTTATTCAGACCTTGATCTAACACACTACTTTCCTGCTGCCACGGTCCTGCCGCGGTCGCCATTTCTGTAGGGGGTTTCTCTTGCTCGTTCTGGTCTCCTGCCAGGCTTCGTGCAATAATTACCCTTGAGTGGTTCGACCCACTCCCCCTACGGTTCTAGACCTTGGACTTAGGTGCAGAGAGCAGTAGTGCAGAGAAAGAACTCAATAGACCAGGTTGAATAGCACGAAATGGATGCTTTTATTTTTGAACAGTTTGAAGCATTACAAAATACATGTCATAGGCACAGATTAAAGTTACTACAATCATGCACAAATTTATGAACTTGACTCTATGGAAATGGGGAACACACGGCACATCGTAAAAGGGGAAACACATTACAATTACCCTTAACTCCCTCCCCTATACCTAAACTAAGTTTCGACCTGGGGAACTTGGGATCATGCTCACCACTCTCGAAATCGCGAAAAAGGGGGTTCGCAGTCTTTTGGCACCGCTTTCCGTCGTCACGTGGATTTGGAAACTTCTGGCGCAGTCCATATTCTCTCTCCCTCGAGGCGGTGGGGTAGACACAGCCTCGATGAGCGTTCGTCAAGGTTGAGATCCACTATTGTGGATTTGGGTTCATGGAGCAGACCTTCAGCTGCAGGCTGTTGAAGAAGTGCCTGCACATGAGAGAATCTTTCTGGCCTGGATCGTCGGTTCTCCAGAGGGTTTCTTCTCCGTCGGCCTGGGTCGTCGATGATCTCCCGACCCCAGTACCCGGGCCACCCTCGTCGTCTTCTCGTCGTGGCCGAGCCTTGTTTGGCTGAACACCGACCACGTTGTCTTTTCACCGAAATCGTCCGTCTTTAATAAGACGAAACGTCTTCATCGATTCCGCATCTACCGAAGTGGAAGAGGCGCCGATCCGGGCACCGTCCGTCCTTCGTTCGTTCCTTGTAGAAGAAGTTCTTGAAGAAGTAGAAGTCTGAAGTCGCCCAGCAAGAAGCAGCAGTGAAGTGAAGTTCGAAGTAACTTAGATGGGCTTTCAATCCATAGTTATACTCTTTTGGGACAGTCTTATCTCCCGCCAAATCATAGTCCTGTCTTTGTATTAATTTTGGCGGGCAGAAATCTCTGCAGGGGCGCTTTGTCTTGTAACAGGAGCCGGTGATAACTTAACTGGCCTTCCTGGCCGATAATGTCTTTTAATGTCTTTTACATTGTCATCGCGACTTGGTTCGCATATTGATCGGTCCGGAGATTTTCCTTGATGGCTGTTAAACGGTTTCTCCTTTGTACAATAAATGGGTATAAGTGTTTTTGCATTGTCCACCCATATCTTGATGGGCCCCGTCCTGTACTTAGAATCCATTGAATATTTATGCTGTTTTCCTGAGTTTCGGTTCCCAGATACTGGCTTTCGCAGGCTTACTGTCTTCAATCCACAAGCCTGTCTGGCTTGCAGTAACAGAAATAAAATGGTTCAGAAACTGATCACGGGGCCCGGCGGCCATTTTGTATGCCCTTTTATCAAAGGTTTTTCTGTGCAAGCTTACTTTGGTCAATAAACAGTCTTATTTTATCCGGTTTTCTTGTGTGATTTTTGCTGAAAATTTCGAATCTTACAGGTGCCACACAAAAGATTATTGCTTAAGATAAAAAATCACGGGATTGGGGGTAATATTCAGGCATGGATAGAGGATTGGCTATCTAACAGAAGGCAGAGAGTTGGGATAAATGGTTCATTCCCAGACTGGCAATCAGTAACTAGTGGTGTTCCGCAGGGGTCAGTGCTGGGTCCCCAACTCTTTACAATCTATATTAACGATTTGGAGGAGGGGACCGAGTGTAACATATCAAAGTTTGCAGATGATACTAAGATGGGAGGGAAAGTAGTGAGTGAGGAGGACATAAAAAACCTGCAAGGGGACATAGACAGGCTAAGTAAGTGGGCAGAGATTTGGCAGATGGAATACAATATTGGAAAGTGTGAGGTTATGCACTTTGGCAGGAAAAATCGTAGAGCAAGTTATTATCTTAATGGCAAGAAACTGGAAAGTACTGAAGTACAAAGGGATCTGGGGGTCCTGGTGCACGAAACTCAAAAGGTTAGTATGCAGGTGCAGCAAGTGATCAAGAAGGCCAATGGAATGTTGGCTTTCATTGCTAGGGGGATAGAATATAAAAATAGGGAGGTATTGCTTCAGTTGTACAAGGTATTGGTGAGACCGCACCTGGAATACTGCGTACAGTTTTGGTGTCCATACTTAAGAAAGGACATACTTGCTCTCGAGTCAGTACAAAGAAGGTTCACTCGGTTAATCCCGGGGATGAGGGGATGGACATATGAGGAGAGGTTGAGTAGATTGGGACTCTACTCATTGGAGTTCAGAAGAATGAGAGGCGATCTTATTGAAACATATAAGATTGTGAAGGGGTTGGATCAGGTGGATGCGGGGAGGATGTTCCCGATGATGGGTGAAACTAGAACTAGGGGGCATAGTCTTAGAATAAGGGGCTGCTCTTTCAAAACTGAGATGAGGAGGAACTACTTCACTCAGAGGGTGGTAGGTCCATGGAATATGCTGCCCCAAAAAGCTGTAGAAGCTACATCATTACATAAATTTAAAACAGAAATAGACAGTTTCCTAGAAGTAAAGGGAACTAAGGGTTATGGGGAGCGGGCAGGAATTTGGACATGAGTCTAGGTTCGGATCGGCCATGGCCCTGTGGGTAGCGGAGCGGGCCCAGGGGCCGTGTAGCCTGATCCTGCTCCTATTTCGTGTGTCTAATTCTGTTAGATTCAGGAGATGGTTCTGTGATAGTGGATTGGTGGTTAGGATCAGATCAGCCATGATCTTATTGAATGGCGGAGCAGGCTCGAGGGGCCTATTGGCCTACTCCTGCTCCTATTTCTTATGTTCTTATGTTCTTATTTACTCTATCTAAACCCTTCATGATTTTAAACACCTCTATCAAATCTCCTCTTAGCCTTCCCTACTCAAAGGAGAACAACCCCAGCTTCTCCAGTCTATCCACGTAACTGTTTGATTTGCTTTGCTACTACCATACAAAAGTTGAAGACTGTAATCCCACATCCCTGGAACCATTCTAGTAAACAGTGCTGTACCTTCCTAAAGCATTCATGACCTTCTTAAAGTGTGATGCCCAGAACTGGACACAATACTCCAGCTGGGGCCGAACTAGTGCTTTATTTAGGTTTACCTCACACTTTTCTGGTTTGAATTTCATCTGCCATGTGTCCCTCTATCCCACCAGCCTGTCTATGCCCTCTTGACGTCGATTATTACCCTCCGCACTGTTTACTACACTTCCAAGTTTCGTGTCATCTGCAAATTTCAAAATTGTGCCCTGCACCCCCAAGTCCAAATTATTAATGTATTACAAAAACAACAGTGGTTCCAATACTGAACCCTGGGGAACTCCACTGTATACCTCCCTCCAGTTTGAAAAACAGCCATAGGAGGGAGACAGAAAGCAGGAAACTATAGACCAGTTAGCCTAACATCTGTCGTTGGGAAAATGCTGGAGTCCTTCATTAAGGAAGCAATAGCAAGGCATTTGGAAAATCATAATGCAGTCAAGCAGAGTCAGCATGGTTTTATGAAAGGGAAATCATGTTTAACAAATTTGCTGGTGTTCTTTGAGGATGTAACTGTTGAGTCTGTGTTTTCAAATGTAGTTATGCTGAATAACAGGACACAGACTACAGAAATAATTAAACAGGTCTTTAGTGATTGAGGGTCAGGGCTGAACTGGGATACACTTTGCTCTGCAGGGTTTATATACCGGTGTGGTCACCACCGGTACTACAATGTACAGGAGCCATCAAAAAGTAGTCCATCACCTTAAGGTATCCTCTTAAGGTGGAACAGGTTACATACACTACAATTCCTCCCCTTTTAGCTTAACAGTGTACACCCCAAATTAAACATTACATGGATAACATATATACAATTTTCACACAAAACTGTTCAAAGATTCAGTCTCTGAGGAGGCCTCCTGATCCGGGCCGGATAACGCCTTTCAGGGGTCTCTGGTTCTCGTTGCTGGATGACTCATCCATTTGACCTCCTATGGATTGAACATCATCATGTACGTTCGAGTCTGAAGTAGATGCTACAGGCTCAATAAATTCTTCAACTGGTGTCTCTGCCATAGACTTGGGGTCGACCCTTGTTCTCGATTCCACAAGTTGGTCAGCATGACGTCGTATTACGTTCTCTCCAACGTCTACCGTGTACATCAAGGGTCCTTGTCGGGCATGAATTGTTCCGGATTGCCATTTATCATCCCTATAGTCCCTGGCCAACACTGGTTGTCCTATTTCGAAACTACGAGTGGCCTTGTTATTTACATGCTGGAATTGCTTGTTTTCGACTTCCCTTCGCACATTGGGTTTTAACAAATCCAACCGGGACCGCAACCTCCTGTTATAGAACATTATGGCAGGGCTTTGATTTGTCACTGCATGCGTGGTGTTTCGATACGCCATCAGGAAATTGTCCACCTTGTGTTGTAGTGGAATATGGTCTTCGCTCATGGCCTTTATTGCCTTTTTGAACGTTTGTACAAATCTCTCGGCCAACCCATTTGTAGCCGGATGATATGGGGCAGATGTATAGTGTTTCACCCCATTCTTTTTCATGAATTTCTGGAATTCTTCTGACACGAACTGTGGTCCGTTGTCTGAACATATTTGTTCCGGCAACCCATTCCTTGCAAATATGGTTCTTAGAACTGCGATCGTCTTCTCAGAGGTAGTGGTCGACATCTTAATCACTTCTGGCCATTTAGAATGTGCGTCTACTGCTATCAAAAACATGGAATCCATGAATGGACCTGCAAAGTCGATATGCACACGTTGCCATGGGATTGAAGGCCATTCCCACGGATGCAGCGGTGCAATTGGAGGTGCATTTTGAACTTCCTGGCACCCTGAGCAGCTTTTAGTCAGATCCTCTATTTGTCGATACCTGGCCACCACACATAAGCCCTAGCAAGGCTTTTCATCTTGACTCCCCCCAGATGACCTTCATGCAATTCTTTCAGAACTCCCTCCCTTAATTTAGGAGGAATAATCACCCTTGTTCCATACATCAATGTTCCTTGACATACGGACAGCTGTTCTCGTCTGGCTGAGAATGCTGGTAACAGTGGTTCGCCATGTGCTGGCCATCCCTTCACTGTCAAGTCGTAGACCCGAGACAGTGTCGGGTCGTTTTGGGTCTCTCTCTCAATACCCGCATTGGTGACTGGTAAGCATTCGATGATGGTCGAGTGAAATATCTCGACAGGGTCAACTGCCAGTGCCTCTTCCGCTGTAGGTAGTGGCAGGCGCGACAGCCCATCAGCATTACCATGTTGCTTTGTACCTTTCAATTCAATATCATATTGATGTGCCCCTAGGAAAAGGGACCATCTCTGAAGCCTCTGCGCCGTCATTACTGGGACATCCTTCTTAGGGTTGAAGATGGAAACCAATGGCTGGTGATCTGTCAGCAGCGTAAACTTTTGGCCTTGCAGGTAATGGTTAAATTTCTTAACTTCCCACACGAGGCTGAGAGCCTCCCTATCTATCTGAGCATAGTTGCGCTCAGCGGAGGTCAATGATCTGGATGCGAACGCGACTGGCCTTTCCGAGCCATTTGGAAACTTATGTGAGAGCACTGCCCCGATACCATATGGAGAAGCATCACAAGCTAAGCGAATAGGCAGCGTTGGGTTAAAGTGAGCCAACACTTCCTTAGAGGTGATCAGTGCCTTGCTCTTTTGAAAAGCCCGCTTACAATCATCGCTCCACTTCCATGGTATTCCCATTTGCAAAAAAGTGTTTAGCGGGTGTAACACCGTGGATAAATTTGGAAGAAACTTGTGGTAATAGTTAACCAACCCAAGGAACGACCTCAACTGGGATACATTTTCCGGTGCAGGAGCTTTCACAACAGCTTCGATCTTGTCAGGTGACTTATGGAGCCCCTCCTGGTCAATGACGTGGCCGCAGTACGAGATTCGCTTTTGAAAGAACTCACATTTCTGGCGATTAACTCTGAGCCCATATTCTTTCAATCTGATGAGCACCTGCTCCAAATTCGCGAGGTGATCCTTATCGTCATCTCCTGTAATCAGAATGTCATCCAGGTAGCATTGTGTGCCTGGGATTCCCTGCAATACCTGCTCCATGGCCCTTTGCCAAATCGCTGGAGCCGATGCCACTCCAAAAACCAGTCTATTATACCGATATAAGCCCTTATGTGTGTTGATCGTGAGATACTGGCGTGACGCTTCATCAACTTCCATCTGTAGGTATGCCTGCACCAGGTCTATCTTGGTGAAGTGTTTCCCACCATACAGCGAAGCGAAGATATCTTCAATCCACGGAAGCGGATATTGCACCGTGTGAAGAACCGGATTAACAGTGATCTTGAAATCGCCACAGATGCGAACCTTCCCAGGTTCCCCCGGCTTGTTGCTCAACGAACGCTTCATGACATGAACAATGGGTGTGGCCCACTCGTTCCAGTCCACCTTGGACAGTGCCCCTGAACGTTCAAGCCCTTCCAGCTCTGCTTCCACAGCAGGTCATATCGCATAAGGTACCGGTCTGGCTTTGATAAATTTTGGGTTTGCATGTTCTTCAACTTTGATGTTTGCCGTAATTCCTTTCAGTGTTCCCAGTCCCTGTTGGAACACCTCCTTAGCATCGTCTAATATTTTGGACAGTCATTTAGGTTTGACGTCATCCTCCTTACAGGCATCTACAGTCAGTGCTTGTATGGAATGCCAGTCCACATTTATTCTCTGGATCCATTCCCATCCCAGTAGTGGCGGACCTCCATCAGGTAACACATACAAGTCCATTTTCTGACTTTCTTTTCCATTGTAGACCACATTTACTTTTATCTTTCCTTTGGGGTATACTATTTGCCCCGTGTATGTTTTCAATACAATCTCCGTATCTGTTAAGTATGTGTATTGTATTGAACAATTAACACAAAGACTTAAACGTATAACTCAAACAGGTCTTTACTGGTTGGAGGTAGGGACTATACATAGGTCTTTACTTCATGCCCACAGGCGGGAACTGAGGGGGATCAGTACCCACAGTACTATTTATACCCCTATGGCCAGGAGTGGTACTGCGTATCACTACGCCCAACAAGTAGTGCAGTCCTGTCCATAGGTTCAAAGTAGCACACATATTACATACACAACATTCCTCCCTTCCTAGCTTTACAGTCATCTCCCCATTTAACATAACGTAATAACATATATACATATATAACTTCAGGTTTACATAACAGAATAACATAGATACATAGATAACTTCATGTCAAAACAGATCACAGATTCAGTCTCTGCGGAAAACAGTTCACAGATTCAATCTCTGTGGTGTAGTCGGTTCACGTTGCTGGAGTGACTCATTCAATAGTCCTTCCATGGATTTAACAGTTTGAACTTCCGAACTGAATTGGCTCCATTCGGAGGGACCACGTGTGTGATCTGGTAGAGGTGATAATGGTTCAGATGGGTCATCTTCTGTTTTTACTTTTCCTTTTCTGCTTCTTGGAGACTCTCTGGGCTCCATTGTCAGCTGCCACAGCTGCCAGCTGCATGCGCAGTTCCTCCTTCTCTTCCTCCTGTTTCCGTCGTAGAGCCAGCTTCTCCCGATGTTCCGTAGACTTTTGGTGCTCCTCCATGATTTCTGCACTTTGGGAGTCGAAGTTACAAGCTGGGCAGGACAGGACATCGTAATATTCGGTGTCGTCCTGAGCTAGACCAGTGAGAGGGTCGTCTATTTCCTCCATACCCAGCTGGACGTTAGCCAGCTCTTGTTCCAAATCCAGACATCTTTCCTGAAGAGACTTCTTCATGTGTACCTCTGCATCCAGCTTTTTCTGGGCTTTCAGCAAGTCGTTTACTAGTGACCTCATTTGTGATTTTAATGCTTCAACTTCCTTTGGAGATTGATTGATCGGACTATGCAATCCCTCTACCGGAGCAGCTGTTTCAGCGGTCTGTTGTTCTACGTTGACGTGAGTCAGCGTACTTTTGGCATCCAAGGGCTGCTCTGTTGCAGTCATCTCAGTCTGTGTTGCCACCTCAGCTCTTCCAATAACCTTTGAGAGCTCCGAACCCCTTTCGTTTGAATATTGGAGTTCATGTTCAAGTTTTTCCCATTTCAGAGTCCTGTCCTTCAGCATATGCAGGAGTTGGCTGACCGTTAACTCCTCTGACATCAGACGTTTTGTGTGCTCCTGCTCCATTTTCTCCATCAGCTGCTTCTGTTGTCTTTCCAGATTCTCCAACTCTATATCAAAGAACTCTTTCGTTGCATTCAACTCTTGCTCAAAACGGCGAAGCATTTGTTCTAATTGCTGTTGTAGTTTGAAATGGAGTTGAGTTCGAGCCCGGTGTCCCTCAGAAATGGGCACATCAGTAGACTTGCCAGACTCAGAATCCACAGTTAAACTATGTTGTTGTTGCTCAGTGGAATTCTGTGCTGAAACTTTGTCTTTTGCACCTGAGTTGGGCTTACCATCATCCGTTCCAGAGTCTGGGCCGACTATCTTCACCGAGTTCTCACTCGTTATTGTTTGTAGGAAATGCCAGTCCATATTCATTTTCCTAATCCACTCCCGTCCTAGTAGTGGAGGACCTCCTTCAGATATCACATATAAGTCCATTATTTGACTGTCTTCGCCCTTGTGGACCACTGCAACCTCTATTTTCCCGATGGGGTACACTCTTTGCCCCGTGTATGTTTTCAATATAATCCCCGTATCCTGTAGGGGAATATGTTGGAATAACTTTCCGTAATCTTTCTTATTTATGACCATCAATGCCGATCCAGTGTCCAATTCCAGTTTTACTTGGACTCCTTCTATCTGAAGAGTGACCCAAATTGTCTGGAGGTCTGCACCCTTACCAGCGTTGAGTACTCTTAAGCTAGCCAGTTCATTACTGCTAGCGTCTGAATCGGACTCCTGTTCGGTCACCTTGTGTACCTTTGCGTATTTTCCTTGCGGTGACTTCTTGTTGCTGGTCTTCTTCCCTGACCTGCATACTCTAGCTATATGTCCAAGCCTACCACAAGTTCTACATTCTTGGTTTTTAAACCAACACTGGTTCTGATCATGCGTTGTCTTTCCACAACGATAACATTTGCCAGAACTCACACCCAATTTGTGTGCACTGAGCTCCGGTGACCGTAGCTGCATTACTGCCGTGCCTCTCGCTGCGGCTTCGTGTGCTGCTGCCATAGTGACCGCCTTCTCAAGCGTCAGCTCATTCTCCTCGAGCAGTCGCTTTTGTGTATCCTGTTTAAATAAACCACACACAAATTTGTCTCGAAGTGCCTCTGTCAGTCCCGTTCCAAACTGGCAATATTTCACTAATTTACGCAATTCCAGCAAATAATCAGCATTGCTTTCATGCTGTAGCTGCCTTCTGTCGTAAAATTTAAATCATTCCGCTAGCATCAGCGGCGTGGGGTTTAGATGATCTTTCAGGACAGTAACAATCCCATCCTCGTCGCCAGTGTTAAGTATGTGTTTTGTATTGAACAATTAACACAAAGACTTAAACGTATAACTCAAACAGGTCTTTACTGGTTGGAGGTAGGGACTATACATAGGTCTTTACTTCATGCCCACAGGCGGGAACTGAGGGGGATCAGTACCCACAGTACTATTTATACCCCTATGGCCAGGAGTGGTACTGCGTATCACTACGCCCAACAAGTAGTGCAGTCCTGTCCATAGGTTCAAAGTAGCACACATATTACATACACAACAGTATCCTTCAGGGGAATGTGCGAGAATAACCTTTTGTAATCTTGCTTATTCATGACCGTTAATGCCGATCCAGTGTCCAATTCCATCTTTACTTGGACTCCTGCTATCCGAAGCATAACCCAGATAGTCTGGTGGTCTGCTGTGTTACCCACATTATGTATTTTTAGACAACCCAGTTCCTTACTGCTGGAGTCTGAATCCATCTTCTGTTCATCCGAACTGTTCTCTGTCACCTTGTGTACTTTTCTGTACTTCTCCTGCGGCGACTTTTTGCTGCTGGTCTTCTTTCCTGACCGGCATACTCTCGCTATGTGACCAAGTTTGCCACATTGCCTGCATTCTTTATCTTTGAACCAGCACTGGTTCTGGTCATGCGTTGTCCTTCCGCAACGATAGCACTTTACTGCGCCCAATGCCATTTCATTGGTGCTGAATTCCAATGGCCTTTGCTGTATCTCTGCAGCACCTCGTGCTGCTGCCTCGTGCGATGCTGCAATGCTGAAAGCTTTGTCCAGCGTAAGGTCCTTTTCCTCTAGCAGTCGCTTCTGGGTTCCTACCCTTAGGAGCCCACACACAAACGTATCTCTCAGTGCGTCTGCTAGTCCTGTACCGAACTGACAGTACTTTGATAACTTGCGCAGTTCGGTTAGGAATTCAGTGTTGCTTTCTTCTTTAAGTTGAATTCTTTTGCAGAATTTAAATCGTTCCGCTATCAGCAGCGGCGTGGGGTTTAAATGCTCTTGCAGGATAGTAACAATATCCGCGAAACTCTTCCCTACCGGTTTATCTGGTGTTACAAGGTTCCTTAATAACCCGTACGTCTTCGCACCCATCGAGTTTAATAGGGTTAGTGCTTTCTTATCCTCCGGTACCTCATTCGTTGTACAGTAAACTTCGATGCGTTCCACATAAGTGGCCCAATCTTCCACATCATTATCAAAAGCAGTGATGTTACCCGTTTTTGGCATCCTTGTTGAGTTTCCTTTCCTTTGGATATGGTTATTATTTTATTTATTTTTATTTTTTTATTTTTTATTTTTTCAAAATGGCTTTTCCCGCGCTTGTCTTCTTCCCCCGCCGACTCAAAATGGCGATTCCTGCGCTGTTGCCATTCACGCCTCCCAGCGGTCCTTTATTTTCCCCTACGCTGCTGCTCTTGTTCCCCGCCGCTCCCGCGGTCCTTGTGGTCATAAATGCTTTTCTGGCTACTGCGCATCTCTGCCCCGATTGCAGTCCGGCCCCTGACACCAGCTGCGGTCGTGTTCTCCGCCCTTTTCATCGTTTCCCTCCCCTTCTCTTACTGACAACTCGGCCGACTTCCCCCCCCGTGCCGCTCGATCGGGCTTACCCGCCGCTGTCGTCGAAGGGATGTTCACTGATGTTTGACTTCGTGGCCAGAAACCAACCCGGGTTCCCGATGGCCTCCCGTGCGATGCAGTGCCCAGCAGGATGTTGAGGGTGGATGTCCTTGTTCGACGCCCGTTTCAGAGGACGAAGCTTCCTTTGATGCAACTGCCGCTAAGTAAGATCAGACTCGTCGCCACTGTTGAGTCTGTGTTTTCAAATGTAGTTATGCTGAATAACAGGACACAGACTGCAGAAATAATTAAACAGGTCTTTAGTGATTGAGGGTCAGGGCGGAACTGGGATACACTTTGCTCCGCAGAGTTTATATACCGGTGTGGTCACCACCAGTACTACAATGTACAGGAGCCATCAAAAGGTAGTCCATCACCTTAAGGTATCCTCTTAAGGTGGAACAGGCTACATACACTACAGTAATGAGCAGGGTGGATAAGGGTGAGCCAGTGGATGTGGTGATTTGGTTTTCCAGAAGGCAATCGATAATGTGCCACATAAAAGGTTACTGCATAAGATAAGAGCTCATGGAGTTGGGGGTAATATATTAGCATGGATAGAGAATTGGCTAACTAACAGAAAGCAGAGAGTCGGGTAAATGGGTCATTTTCCGGTTGGCAAACGGTAACTAGTGGGGTGCCACAGGGATCGGTGCTGGGGCCTCAACTATTTACAATCTACATTAATGACTTGGATGAAGGGATTGAGTGTAATGTAGACAAGTTTGCGGATGATACAAAGATGGGTGGGAAAGCAAGTTGTGCAGAGGACTCAAAGGGATATAGACAGGCTAATTGAGTGGGCAAATATTTGGCAGATGGAGTATAATGTGGGAAAGTGCAAGGTTATCCACTTTGGCAGGAAAAATAAAAAAGCAAATTATTAATTAAATGGAGAGATTACAAAATGCTACAGTTCAGAGGGACCTGGGGGTCCTCGTGCATGAAACACAAAAAGTTAGCGTGCAGGTGCAGCAAGTAATCAAAAAGGCAAATGGAATGTTGGCCTTTATTGCAAGGGGTTGGAGTATAAAAGCAGGGAAGTCTTGCTACAACTGTACAGGGTATTGGTGAGACCACACCTTGAGTACTGCGTACAGTTTTGTCTCCTTATTTAAGGAAGGATATACTTGCATTGGAGGCAGTTCTGAGACGATTCAGTAGGTTAATTCCAGAGATGAGGAGGTTGACTTATGAAGAAAGGCTGAGCAGGCTGGGCCTATACTCATTGGAATTTAGAAGAATGAGAGGTAATCTTATTGAAACATATAAGATATTGAGGGAGCTCAACAAGGTAGATGCAGAGAGGATGTTTCCCCTCGTGGGGAAATCTAGAAATTGGGGGCATAGTTTCAGAATAAGGGGTCGCCCTTTTAGAACTGAGAGGAGGAGGAATTCCTTCTCTCAGCGGGTCGTAAATCTGTGGAATCCTCGGCCCCAGAGAACCGTGGAGGCTGGGTCATTAAATACATGCACGGTGGAGATAGACAGATTTTTGCAAGATAAGGGAGTGAAGGGTTATGGGGAGTGGGCAGGAAAGTGGCTTTGAGCCCAAGATCAGCCATGATCTTATTGAATGGTGGAGCAGGCTCGAGGGGCCAAGTGGCCTATTCCTGTTCCTATTTCTTATGTTCTTATGTTCTTAATCACTACAACTCTCTGTTTCCTAGCCCTTAGAGAATTTTGTATCCATGCTGCTACTGCCCTTTTTATCCCATGGACTTCAATTTCACTACCAATTGGCTCAACAGGCCAGGGAAAGGTCACCCAGGGTCCCAGACACAGCACTCGAGCTTTGTGCAAGGGGTCAACACTGGAAGAGAGGTCAAGTGCCCAAGAAGTTTCATGACCTCAGATGAGTGACCAAGGTCAGTGAATGCATCTTCAAAAGCCGTCTCCTACCAACTGCACCACTAGCCTCGCACACTGCTCAATGCATGACCACCACCACCCCTGCCCCACCACCGCCATCATTCACCTACCAACAACCATTACCAAACATAAGGCACACCTCACATTCCTCACTTCACCACACCCCCTTGCAAGAGTCAGTGCAGGCCATTCTTGGAAGGGGCATGGCTGAGCCCTTGGCCAGCGGTGGGGCTGAAAGAATACAAGATGCTGGCATCCTCTTACGATATCCTCCTTCTCACATCCCACTTTCCCCTCATCCCATAATCTCTTATGATTTACAAGTTGCATATGGTGTAAGCATGCACCTCTTGCTTTCCCCCCTCCCCTCACCACAAACCTACCCTTGTGCCTTTCTCATTTCAGCCTGTCCAGCCAGTAGTTGACCAAGAAGAGGGAGAGGAGAGTAAAGAAGAAGAAGAAGTAGAAGAAGAGGAAGAAGAAGAAACACCGTCACTTGATTTCACACTCCTAGCCACCAGTTCCTCGAGGTCATCCTGCAAGCCCATCTGCAGTGACCCACACTGAAAGTCAGCAGCCTTCCACCAGCCATGCTGTAGTCACTGGGGTAGCACTTCGTAAGAGCACTAGAATAGGCAAAGGCATACGCAAGACACTCCCTAAGGGAATGCATAAGGGTGATTAGTTGATTTTTTGATGTAATATTGGATGCAAAAATGGATAAAGTTGGATTGGAAAGTTTGTTTTGTGGTGGCTTTTATTTCAGCATTATGGCCAAGAGGACTCTGTGATGGTCAGTAACAGAAGGAAGGTAAGGTGTGGGACAAATGTTGAAAGGGGAATTGGAGATGTGTTCCTTGGTACCGCAGGCAGATGATTTGATCCTGGAAATTCCTGGCCGGAAAGGGTCTGTCTGGGTTGCCTCCTTCCTTTCGCTTCCTCCTCTTCTGCTTCCTCCTCTTCTGCTTCCTCCTCCACCTCTTCCTCCTCCTCCTTCCTCTGCGAGCAGCTTGTCCCCTTTGCTGCCTCTGCTCCATCTCCATGCTATGCTGCAACCCAAGGAAGCTGCAAACAGAGCCCACAGGACTGGAAGCAAGTGGTGTTCTCAGAGGCCTTCCTTTAAGAGCCAATGCCTTGCAAATGTCCAGCAACACTCCCTGCACACTTTAACAAATTTATAAATATTGTACACCAAGCCAGTACTCCAATAAAATGTAAAGAAACCTGTACAAAAGCAAAAATCTAAACTTAGCTGAAAGTTGTGTGTGTCCCTTTAAGAAGCGTTGATAGGGGGTCCGTCATACAGCTGCATGCACATTCTGCTGTGTGCGCTTTGGGGAGAGCAGTAAAAGGAGCAACGACATCCAAAATAGCAGGTCGTGCATCAATTCAACATTGCACGCTGATTGACGTCACAATCTGACTAATTTCCATAACTGGAGTGAGCGCAGGCAACGGCAACACTGCTGACCTGCCCAAAATGGTGGCCGCCACGTTCTGCACCGGAAGTAGGCGGAAGCAAAGCTGCCGTCATTTTTTTCATCCAAACCGGCCATAACACCCAGTGCAAATGGGCCAAATTTTATGGCCCATATACACAACATGAACCACACTGCCCTCATCTACCCGCTCTCTTACCTCATCAAAAACTCAATTAAGTTAGTCAAACACGATTTGCCCTGAGCAAATCTGTGCTGGCTCTCCTTTATTAATCCATGCTTGTCCAAGTGGCTGTTAATTTTCTCCCGGATTGTTGTTTCTAAAAGCTTCCACACCACCGACTGGCCTGTAGTTGCCAGGTTTATCCTTCTCCCCCTTTTTGAACAAGGGTGTAACATTTGCAATCCTCCTGTCTTCTGGCACCACCCCTGTATCTAAGGAGGATTGGAAGATTGTGGCCAGCACCTCCGCAAATTCTACCCTTACTTCCCTCAGCAACCTAGGATGTATCCCATCCAGACAGCCTTCCTAGTGCCTCTTTATTTATTTTTATCTCATCCAGTATCCTAGCAACCTCCTTGTTTACCATAGCTTTGGCAAAGTCCTCTTCCTTGGTAAACACCAATGCAAATTACTCATTTAGTACCTCAGCTATGCCTTCTGCCTCCAACAATAGATCTCCATTTTGGTCCTTAATCAGCCCCACCACTCCTCTCACAACCCTTTCACTTTTAATATGCCTGTAGAAGACCTTTGGATAATCCAGCAGAGGGCACTATGTCCCTAGTATAGAGATATCAAGGTGGAGTTTCTGCTTTGGCCGCAATCGGCGATCCGGGCACAATTTGTGCCCAAAATTGCGTTAATTTTAAGTGTTTTTTTCTCAAGTTACTGCTCAAACTCATTTGCATATCGCCAAATGTAAAATCTGCCATGAACCAGCGTGATCAGGCAACGTTTTAGATCACTATTTAAAAAAAAAATTTGCTTTAAAAAGTATTCTTTGATATATTTAAGAGTGGCATCTTGGTGCAGTTTGACTAATCGAGCGGAAAGTGGGTTTATCACAAAAAATAAACATTTTAATCACAGTGTCTAGTCTACCACCTGGGAATACCCAATTTTAAATAACTCAAAATAACTTTAAAAAACTATACAGAACCATTTGCTAGTTATATTGGTGCACAGCAGTCATATTCTTTGTAAATTAGAAAAAAGTCATATTCAAAAGTTTTTAAAACATGCCTGTTAGTGTCTTTGTACCTAAAGAAACAGTTAATTTTTAGAGCCTCCTCGAAGGCTTGCAAACGTGCGCAATTAGCCAAAACTCGCCATGGTGATTAATTAAATTTAGGGACGTGGCAGGTTTTGTGGGTGGGGTTGGCTTCTAGCGCGATGTTTTTAAAACTAGTACAAAAGATTGCTGAAATATGATTTGTGCTGAATATAATTTGTGCCTTTGCGCTGGTTTGGCCGATTTCGGCGAATAAACCAACGCAACCGAGTGGAAACTCCAGGCCATCATCTGTAAAGTAATTGCTCTTTTTGGGTAGGCTTCATTATCAACTAATCACTTATATAAGAATATATTGGCAGGTCAGATATATCAGGCTGTTTCTTAAGGTGCACTATACCTGGATGCAGCAGAACACAGATGCTAATTCAGCATGATTTTTAAAACTTTTGGCAAGCACTGCCAGCCAACCTACTGTGCAGCAATGCACCGTGTAACTTCCTCACCTCTTCCACCTCATCTCCAATGCCTGTTATCAGTATGTTAATGACCATGACCAACGTTCCCTCTAAGCTGCGCGACCACGCACCTCTCTGCCGGTCCCGCGCAGCCTGGGACCGGCTTTTTCAATGTTAAATTTTACGCATACTGTGAATGGGCTTCGCAGCCCCTTAAAGGGGCCCTGCACAGAAAAAAATTAAGAGGATCATTGACCATGACTCTGGTAAATGGGCCCACATCCGAGGTGCAGGTAAGGAGTGTGCGATCCTCCCACCAAAGGTTCGCCCTCATTGGTGCCGATGCTGTGCTCTTTGAGTTATATTTCAAGTATGGTTTAACACCTCTCACTTTATTCATGTTTCGGATGAGATGTTAAACTGCCCTCTCAGGTGGACGAAGAAGATCCCACGGAAGATCTCATGGAACTATTTGAAGAATAGTAGGGGAGTACTCATAGAATCCTGGCCAATATTTATCCCGTAACCAACATGAGTATTTCCAGCATTTTCTGTTGTTATTTCAGATTTCCAGCAGCCGCAGTATTTTGCAATTATATTAGTGTTTGGTTCACTGCCACCTCTCCTCTAGGAATGCCTACCTTGAAGAAGTTCTGCTCTTCTCTCCGACGGGAGTTCCGTTTATCTATTCAACCTTGTTCATCTTCATTGCTTTCAGTTTCCCTTCTCGTTTTTGTAATATCTGTTACATCTCCAGCTTTTTCCAGTTCTGATGAAGGGTCCCAGACCTGAAACGTTAACTCTGTTTCTCTCTCCACGGATGCTGCCTGGCCTGCTGAGTATTTCCAGAATTTTCTGTTGTTATTTCACTAAAATAAAGATTATCTAGCCATTATCTCATTTCTGTTTGTGGGACCTTGCTGTGTGCAAATTGACTCGTGTACATGTGTTTCGTACATTATAACAGTGACTACACTTCAAAAAAGTACTTTATTGGCTGTAAAGCACTTTGGGACATCCTGAGATTATGAAAGGATTGTGAAAGGCACTATATAAATTCAAATTAGTTCGTTCTATCTATCTGTCTGTCTCTTCTGTCTATCTATCTGTTTGTCTATCTAACTATCTATCTATCTATCTATCTATCTGTCTATCTATCACACTATGGGCAGAATTTTTCGGGGTGTAAGCGGGCGTGATCGGTGGCGGGTTGGGTGGGAAACCGCTGTCATCCACCCTCCACTTGCCTTTCCCTCAGGCGTGTCTGTCATCACAGAGCCGACCCGACGGCAGCAGTGGGCGACCCAATTGAGATGATTAACAGCTAGCTGTCAGATGCTTAACAGGCTTTTTAAGCTTACTTTTTTAATTTCCCTGCATGGCCACGGCAACCACGCTGCTCGGGAAGCATGTCTGTCAACCTGAGGTGAGAGTTCCGTGGCCATTGCTCCAGCTGATTACTTGACAGCATCAAATGTTCAGTGGTAGTTTAGTGGTAATGTCACTGGGCTAGTAATCCCGAGGCTTGGACTAATGATCTAGAGACGTGAGCTTAAATCCCACCAAGGCAGCTGGGAAATTTAAATTCAGTAAATTAAATAAATTTGGAATAAAAAACTATTAGCAGTAATGGTAACCATGAATCTATCGGATTGTCGTAAAAACCCATCTGGTTCACTAATGCCCTTTGGGGAAAGAAATCTGCCATCGTTACTTGGTCTGGCCTATATATGACTCCAGACTCACAGCAATGTAGTTGACTCTTAACTGCCCTCTGAAATGGCCTAGCAAGTCACTCAGTTGTAACAAACCACTACGAAACATAATAAGAATGAAACCGGATGGACCACATGCCATCGACCTCGACACTGGCTACGGACACGGCAACGGCACACCCAGTTCAGTCGACCCTGCAAAGTCCTCCTCACCAACATCTGGGGACTTGTGCCAAAATTGGGAGTGCTGTCCCACAGATTAGTAAAGCAAAAGCCTGACATAGTCATACTCACAGAATCATACCTTTCAGCCAATGTCCCAAACTCCTCCATCACCATCCCTGGGTATGTTCTGTCCCACCGGCAGGACAGAGCCACCAGGGGTGGTGGCACAATGGTATACAGTCGGGAAGGTGTGGCCCTGGGAGTCCTCAACATTGACGCTGGACCCCATGAAGTCTCATGGCTTCAAGTCAAGCACGGGCAAGAAAACCTCCTGTTGATTACCACCTACCGCCCTCCCTCAGCTGATGAATCAGTACTCCTCCATGTTGAACACTACTTGGAAGAAGCACTGAGAGTAGCAAGGGCACAGAATGTACGCTGGGTGGGGGACTTCAATGTCCATCACCAAGAGTGGTTCGGTGGCACCACTACTGACCGAGCTGGCCGAGTCCTGAAGGACATAACTGCCAGTCTGGGCCTGTGACAGGTGGTGAGAGAACCAACACGAGGGAAAAACCTACTTGACCTCGTCCTCACCAATCTACCTGTCGCAGATGCATCAGTCCATGACAGTATTGGTAGCAGTGTCCACCGCACAGTCATTGTGGAGACAAAGTCCCGACTTCATCACTGACGACACCCTCCATTGTGTTGTGTGGCACTACCACAGTGTTAAATGGGATAGATTCAGAACAGATCTAGCAGATCAAAACTGGGCATCCATGAGGCGCTGTCGACCATCAGCAGCAGCAGAATTGTATTCCACCACAATCTGTAACCTCATGGCCTGGCATATCCCTCACTCTACCATTACCACCAAGCCTGGTTCAATAAGGAGTGCAGAAGGGCAGTCCAGGAGCCGCACCAGGCGTACCTAAAAATGAGGTGCCAACCTGGGGAAGCTGCAACACAGGACTACATGCATGCTAAAAAGTGGAAGCAGCATGCTCTAGACAGAGCCAAGCAATCCCACAATCAATGGATCAAAGCTCTGCAGTCCTGCCACATCCAGTCGTGAATGGTGGTGGACCATTAAACAACTAACGGGAGAAGGAGGCTCCATGAATATCCCCATCCTCAATGATGGTGGAGCCCAGCACGTGAGTGCAAAAGACAAGGCTGAAGCGTTTGCAACCATCTTCAGCCAGAGGTGCCAAGTGGATGATTCATATCCGCCTACTCCTGAGGTCCCCTCCATCACAGAAGCCAGTCTTCAGCCAATTCAATTCACTCCACATGATATCAAGAAAGAGCTGAGCACACTGGATACAGCAAAGGCCCCGACAACATCCTGGCTATCGTGCTGAAGACTTATGCTCCAGAACAACACTGGCATCTATCCGACAATGTGGAAAACTGCCCAGGTATGTCCTGTCCACAAAAAGCAGGATAAAATCCAATCCGACCAATTACTGCCCCATCAGTCTAATCTCGATCATCAGCAAAGTGGTGGAAGGTGTCATCGACAGTGCTATCAAGCGACACTTATTCACCAAAAACCTGCTCACTGATACCCAGTTTGGGTTCCGCCAAAACCACTTGGCTCCCGACCTCATTACAGCCTTGCTCCAAACACGGACAAAGGAGCTGAATTCCATAGCTGAGGTGAGAGTCGCTACCCTTGACATCAAGGCAGCATTTGACTGAAAGTGGCATCAAGGAGCCCTAGTAAAACTGAAGTCTATGGGAATTGGGGGGAAAACGCTCCACTGGCTGGAGTCATACCTAGCACAAAGGAAGATGGTTGTGGTGGTTGAAGGTCAATCATCACAGCCCCAGGACATCATTGCAGGAGTCCCTCAGGGCAGTGTCCTAGTCCCAACCATCTTCAGCTGCTTTATCAATGATCTTCCCTCCAATATAAGGTCAGAAATGGAGATGTTCGCTGATGATTGCACAGTGTTCAGCGCCATTGACAACTCCTCAGATAATGAAGCATTCCATGCCCACATGCAACAAGACCTGGACGATGTTTAGGCTTGGGCTGATAAGTGGCAGGTAACATTTGTGCCACAGAAGTGCCAGGCAATGACTATCTCCAACAAGCGACAGTCTAACCACCTCCCCTTGACATTCAATGGCATTACCATCGCCGAATCCCCCACCATCAACATCCTGGGGGGTCACCATTGACCAGAAGCTTAATTGGACCAGCCACATAAATACTGTGGCAACAAGAGCAGGTCAGAGGCTAGGTATTCTGTGGTGAGTGTCTCACCTCCTGACTCCCCAGTGCCTTTCCACCATCTACAAGGCACAAGTAAGGAGTGTGATGGAAAGTCTTCACTTGCCTGGATGAGTGCAGCTCCAACAACACTGAAGCAGCTTGACACCATCCAGGACAAAGCAGCCCACTTGATTGGCATCCCCTCCACCATCTTAAACATTCACTCCCTCCACCACCGGCGTACCGTGGCTGCAGTGTGTACCATCTATAAGATGCACTGCAACAACTCGCCAAGGCTTCTTCGGCTGCACCTCCCAAACCCGCGACCTCTTCCACCTAGAAGGAGAAGGGCAGCAGATGCATTGGAACACCACCACCTCCAACTTTCCCTCCAAGTCACACACCATCCTGACTTAGAAGTATATCGCCGATCCTTCACCATCGCTGGGTCAAAATCCTGGAACTCCCTACCTAACAGCACTGTGGGAGTACCTTCACTGCACGGACTGCAGCTGTTCAAGAAAGTGGCTCACCACCACCTTCTCAAGGGCAATTAGGGATGGGCAATAAATGCTGGCCTTGCTAGCGACACCAATATCCCATAAACAATTAAGAAAAAGAAAGCTCCCACCTGACAGATAATCACTTTCCTCAGGCAGAATCTGTTGCTCAGTCCATTTCCAGCACAGATACTGCAGGCTGCAAGTCTTTCTAGCAAAGTCTCCATCCAGTCTCACCTCACTGTAAGAACTCTTTCACCATTGACAGAATGCTTCTGTCATCTTAACTTCACCTGCTATCTATTCGATCAACAAGAGTGCTGATTATACTCTCTCACCTTGGTCCTCAGAATTGGACCACGATCAGCCCCAACACCAGAAGCACCAGGCACACCAGCAGCACCAACAACAACGCCAACATTCTCCGCAATCACCTGATGCTGCACAGGACACAGGGCATCAGCACCTGACCTCATTGTTGCCCGGGAGGCCAGAGATGGCCTGATCATGGCCAGATTTACTTAACTTTATGCTGTACACCCAGATGGCTGCCACATGATGCGCCAGGTTGGCACCAACCCACACCAACACCTTAAAGCATCCATACAATGACCAAACCATTCCTTTCACACGCACCGCCATTGCTAGAGGTACCATTATGTCTCACTATTCACTGCAATTCACTAAGCCACTTCCAAAGGTACACACAAATCTGCCCAAGATCGGAAAGTGTTGAAAATAAAGATTTTTATGTTTGATACCACATTAACAGAAAATTTACATAAACATTGGATAAAACACCCAAGCGGCTACCCTTGTGTGTTGTTAGTTGGTATGCTTGTACTAGGATGAGGGTGAGTGTGAGAGATGGCTAGTGAGATGGGGATGTGATAATGCAGATAGCAAGAGATGGGTGGCGGTGCAAGGTAAGTTGGTGTGAGTAAGGATGTGCAGGAGTAGGGTTGGGAAGGCAGAGTGATGGGAATGTGATGAGAGGCACAGCAGGATAAAGTTGAGTGTGGATTTGTACTAACGTTTCCTGATCTAATGAGATCATTGAAACATTTGCGGCACTGCACCAAGGTCCTCCTGAATACATCCCTGCTTGTGACCTCTGCAATCTGCAACCAGGCCTCCAGGGGAGGTCTCTTCCACCCATCAGAAGGGAAGAGGACCTCCCTGCTTGCTCTGACTCCCTCCATAAGCCCTCTGCCTCTGTGCAGTCATTGTCAGTGTTTGCAGCACTCCATTAGATTACACGTCAAATCTAATGTGGCCATGGCCTCTTTAAAGATCCCGGCTGAAAATGTGTCATAAATGACATCACCAGACCCGCTCCATTTAATTGGACCGGGTAACAGGCTGGGCGGGCTTAATAGGCCCTATAAGTTAGTTTTCAGCAGTGGGATGGAGCCAGCAGCGGGGTCGCAACCCCCCATGGCCACCGCCCGCACCAGACCTGCCGAGGTAAGCAAAATTCCGGCCACAGACTTTGTAGCATATATCTCAGGGATCAGCTGCAAGCCATATGGTCTAATACTAATAATTTATGATTAAGTATAAAACACTGCATGATGTTTATAATTTCAATTAACTGTATGAAACAAGTATCTGAATTAAGAAAATTAAGACCCAGAGATAAATATATTACATGTAATCTTTGACACAAGAGGGGGCCATTCATCCCTTTTTGCCTGCACTGAATTTAAGCCCCTCTAGTGGGGCTGACTTCACGGGCAGGATTTTCATTGGGCCATGGAGTCGGGATTGGAGGCGTGTGGGGGGTTAAAATCCCGAAATCAGGGGTCCCGACCCCATCCCGCACACAAACCCGCCTCCATGCCAGTTTCAAAGGAGGCAGGTACCCGCCCTGCACTGGGACCTGCCTACCTGAGGCGGGAAGGGATTAGTGCCAATTAACTGCCTGTTAACAGGTAGTTAACAGGCAGTTTTTAGCCTAATCCCTATTTTTAAGGTTGAAGTGTGGGATTCCTGACGGCTCCAAACCACGCCAAGTTAGAGGAGTCAGGCCGTCGGGTTGAAGGACTTGGAGGGGTCGAGATGTCAGTGTTCAGGTGAGTGATGTGTGCATAAGTGCAAAGGTAAGTGTGTTTGGTGTGTCTAAAGTGATTAAAGAAGTTTTACATACCTTTTCTTACCTTTTCAGCCTTCCTTCCTTTAAGTCTCGGGAGCCCCTCATCTCACCGGCACAGAAAGCAGAATGGCTGCTGTAATGTATACAACATTGAAGGGACTACTTTGTATTGCGGATGTATATCCTTAGTTGCGAGCGTATATAACAGACGCGTATCGATTTGTACAGTCAGTGCAGAAGTTCCAGTTACCCAGTAAAGATCACTTGAAGTTACTCTCAGTCTCTGCTGCTTTATTATTTTATGTAGTTGTGTGTAGCGGTACAAACACAACAAATTGGTGATGAGAATTATGAACCTACGTCTTCCTATTCTGGCATCGCATCCAGAGGACACCGAAACTTGGAAGAAAGGAGCGAGAAGGTAGAGAAAACGGAGCACGCTTGCTAAGCTAGGCAGGGAATACGTAAGTCAAGTGAAAAGTGCACAGGACTTGCATGACGCTAGCTAACTAGTAAAGAAAGAAAGAAAGAAAAACGGGTTTGGAAAAAAAAAATGGCGATGATTGGCACGATTGCAGCATTTGATAGCAGCATTGAAGACTGGGCAACTTACATTGAAAGAGTGGAGTTGTACTGTGAGGCTAACGGAGTGGAGGTAGAAAAGAAAGCCACTGTTTTGCTGAGTGTTATGGGCGCAAAGACATATGGGCTACTACGTAGTTTATTAACCCCTGAAAAGCCAGCAAACAAAACATTCAAACAAATAGTGGACACACTCCAAGACCATTTAAGCCCCAGACCACTGCTCATAGCTGAAAGATTTAAATTCCATAAACGGAACCAGAGCAAAAATGAAAGCATTTCTGAATATTTGGCAAAGTTGCGCAAATTATCAGAACATTGCCAATTTGGAGTGGGCTTATCAGACGCATTGAGAGACAGATTTGTGTGTGGTATGCAAAGTGAAAGCAGACAAAAGAAGCTCTTGTCTGAAAAAGATCTCACCTTGGAGAAGGCTCTAAGTATTGCAATTTCAATGGAAGCAGCAGCACATGGCGCTTTAGAAATTCAACAAAAATCCCTGGAATATTCC
This sequence comes from Somniosus microcephalus, assembly GCF_052327205.1. Classification (NCBI taxonomy): domain Eukaryota; kingdom Metazoa; phylum Chordata; class Chondrichthyes; order Squaliformes; family Somniosidae; genus Somniosus; species Somniosus microcephalus. The sequence goes on along the minus strand of NC_140996.1, from coordinate 70,978,674 downwards.
ACTAACAAAATGTCACTGAAACAAGAAAAGAAGTGCTATCACTGTGGTAAAATGTCACATGACCACAATGACTGTTGGTTTAAAGACAAAGATTGCAGACAATGTGGCAAACGAGGGCACATTGAAAGGGTCTGCAAAGCAAAGAAGCAGAAAACTGATACAAAGGCACACCAAGTGACTGAAAACAAGAAACCTTTCAAAGATAGATACAAGAAGGTACACTACGTGACTGGAGCCAGTCCAGATAAAGGAAAAAGTGACACAGACTCAGAGGAAGAGGATCTGGCTTGTCTAAAACTACACAGTGTGAAAGAAACAGAGGATCACAGAATAATATGGGTTACTCCAGAAGTGGCAGGAGTTAGGCTGAAAATGGAGTTGGACACAGGCTCAGCTTTAACAGTGATCTCTGTACATGACTACAAACGACTGTTTTCACACATACCGCTAAGGCCAACTAAAGTACTGTTAAAGACATACACAGGACAAAGAGTGTGCCCCAAAGGTAAAATAAAAGTGACAGTGACATACAAAGAAAAAAAAAATACCGCAATTGAACCTCTATGTAGTGGAAAATGGAGGACCACCATTGCTGGGGCATGAATGGCTCAGGAAAATACAGTTGGATTGGTACACCATCCAAGCACTGTTTGTGTCAGCAAAGGAGGACAGCAACGCCACTCCTGAGAGACTGTCACAAATACTCTCTGACTCTCAGGAACTGTTCAAGAAGGGAATAGGAACACTTAAGGGCATGAAAGCAAAAATTAAGATTGAGGAGAACGCAAATCCAAAGTTCCACAAGGCCAGGCCAGTGCCTTATGCAATTCGCACCTTCAGTAGAAGCAGAGCTGGAGAACTTGGAGCAGTTAGGGGTCCTGTCCAAGGTGGATTGGAGTGAATGGGCCACACCTGTCGTTCCAGTGATGAAGAAAACCTCCAGCACAAAACGAGGAAAGCCAAAAAAAGTGCGCATCTGTGGAGACTTTAAGGTGACTGTTAACCCAGTCCTCCACACAGTACAGTACCCATTGCCTCCCTGTCAAGAGGGGAACGCTTCACAAAGATTGACTTGGCCCAGGCCTATCTCCAAATGGAAATTGATGATGCATCAAAGAAGTACCTGACAATAAATACACACAAAGGCCTTTACCAGTACAATCGGCTGGTATTCGGCTCCTGCAATCTGGCAAAGGGCAATGGACCAAATCCTGCAGGGGATTCCAGGTACTCAGTGTTATCTTGATGACATCATCATTACTGGCAAGAATGACAACGACCACCTTTCCAACCTTGAACAGGTGCTCATCAGGTTACGGGGTTATGGGCTCCGAGCGAACCGAGACAAGTGTGAGTTTTTCAAAAAGGAAATCTCATACTGTGGACATGTGATTGACAAGGACGGTTTACACAAGTCTCCAGATAAGATTGAAGCAGTGATTAATGCACCAACACCTGAAAATGTGTCTCAGTTGAGATCATATCTTGGACTGGTGAACTACTATCACAAGTTCTTGCCCAACCTATCCACAGTGTTACATCCACTAAATGCACTGCTACAGACAGGGTCACAATGGAAGTGGAGTGACAGCTGTGAACAAGCTTTCCAAGAGAGTAAAAGACTCATTACTTCAGAAAAGGTGCTAGCTCACTATGACCCATCCTTACCTATTCGACTGGCATGTGATGCTTCACCCCATGGCATTGGTGCCGTGTTGTCGCATAAGTTCCCAGACGGCTCAGAAAGACCAATAGCCTTTGCGTCAAGATCATTGACTACAGCTGAACGCAATTATGCACAGATTGACCGAGAGGCCCTCAGCCCTGTGTGGGGAGTCAAGAAATTCAACCACTACTTGTATGGTCAACAGTTTACACTGTTAACTGACCACCAGCCTCTCGCTTCAATCTTCAACCCAAGGAAGGGTGTTCCAGTGATGATGGCACAACGGCTGCAACAATGGTCACTCTTCCTAGGGGCTCACCTGTATGATATTGAATACAAGGGGGCCGAGCAACATGGCAACGCCGATGGTTTGTCACGTTTACCACTGCCAACCTCAGAGAGAACTACAACAGTTGACTCAGCAGAGGTATTTCACACAACAATAGTTGAGCAGCTACCAGTGACAAACTCCCTCATTGAAAGAGAAACACGCAATGACCCTACATTGTCAAAAGTTTATGACATCACTGTGAAGGGATGGCCAGTGCATGGTGACTCATTGTTTCCAGCATTCTCAGCTAGGAGGGAGCAGTTATCAGTGTGTCGGGGAACACTGATGTGTGGCTCACGAGTTGTGATTCCTCCCAAGCTTCGTAATCGAGTGCTAGATGAACTGCATGAAGGCCACTTAGGTATGGTAAAGATGAAAAGTCTTGCCCGTGGTTACATGTGGTGGCCGGGAATTGACAAACAGATCGAGGACCTGACAAAGAGCTGCTCAGGATGTCAAAAGGTCCAGAACGTACCACCACAATCCCCTCTCCATCCATGGGAATGGCCCTCATCACCATGGCAACGTGTGCACATCGACTTTGCTGGACCGTTCATGGATTCCATGTTCTTGATTGCAGTCGATGCACATTCCAAATGGCCCGAGGTCATTAAAATGAAATTAACCACATCTGAAAAGACCATTTCAGTTCTGAGGACCACGTTCGCTAGAAATGGACTACCAGAACAAATCTGCACAGACAATGGACGACAATTTGTCTCTGACGAATTCCAAAGGTTCACAAGGAAAAATGGAATCAAGCACTACACATCTGCCCCGTACCATCCAGCTACAAATGGCTTGGCAGAAAGATTCGTACAGACTTTCAAGAAGGCCATCAAAGCAATGTACAGCTAGAATCTACCACTGCAACACAAGATAGACAAATTCCTCTTTGCTTATCGGAACGCAGTACACACAGCCACTAATCAGACTCCAGCGATGATGTTTCTGAACAGGAACCTGAGATCTCGCATGGACCTTCTTAAACCGAATGTACGTCGTGATGTAGAGAACAAACAGTTCAAACATTTGAATGCTAAGCCAACAAGAAGCTTCAGTGTGGGACAGTCAGTTCTTGCTCGTGATTTCCGGACAGAAAAGTGGCAACCAGGTACAATATCCACAAGAGAGGGACACTGATGTATACTGTGGATGTGGGAGAGAACATTTTGAGACATCATGTGGACCAAATTCTGGACGTTCAGGTGGAAAACACCCCTATACCTCGCCCAGACTCACCAGACATGGAAACAGACACTCCTGATTCATTAGCATCAGCACCAACCTCATCCTCAGCTGAGAGCTCTACCTGTGCTGATAGCTCATCTGATGCAACTGTACCTGTACAGTCTCATTCCCCAAAGCAAAAGAGTCTGGAGAGACGTTACCCAGAGAGGCAGAGGAGGCCTCCCCAGAGACTTGACTTGTGAAAGGGCTGTTGACAAAATAAAATGTTATGTTGGAGTTTGAATTTTGTTCGTTACCCAGAGAGGCAGAGGAGGCCTCCCCAGAGACTTGACTTGTAAAAGGGCTGTTGACAAAATAAAATGTTATGTTGGAGTTTGAATTTTGTTACTGTAAAGACAGGCTCTGTATGTTAATTATAGAAATTTTGCGTTAATATACTATTAAACTAAAGGGGGAGGAAGTGTAATGTATACAACATTGAAGGGACTACTTTGCATTGCGGATGTATACCCTTAGTTGCGAGCGTATATAACAGACGCGTATCGATTTGTACAGTCAGTGCCGAAGTTCCAGTTACCCAGTAGAGATCACTTGAAGTTACTCTCGGTCTCTGCTGCTTTATTATTTTATGTAGTTGTGTGTAGCGGTACAAACACAACAGCTGCAAACTGTCAAAAGTGACAGCCTGCAGCTTTCTGTGCAGGAGAGATTTCTAACTGAGTCTGTGGAGAAGACTGTTAGTGTTTGACGGCTTCAAACAGCTTTCAAACACTGATATTTCATCTGTCAAAACCTCTTGACAGATGAAATTTCAGTCTGTGACATCACCTGTTGCCGGGTGGCCCTTAATTGGCCTGCTGAGCCTGCTGGGTGGGCTCAACAAGGTCAATCAAGTTAAAATCGCGTGGATTGGCCGCATCTCGATGGAGGCAGGACTACAACCCCAAACGTTGCAGTCCCACCTCCAACCCGACTCCTGAATGAAAATCCTGCCCCACCAGTCCCATTTTCCTGCTTTCTCCCTCTTCAATTCATCTTTCAGTAATTATCTGGTACCTTTTTGAATGCAGTAATTGATTTAGATTCAATTACCACTTGTGAATGAACGCTCCAAAAGCTGAAACTGTTGAATGAATGACAATCGTCCAGTACAATCTCTGCATTCATGAATTGAATCGTTATCAATGATGGCACTGGGAGCACTGTCCGCAAGTTCACACTCCGAAGATTTGTGTTGGTGTCAGAAACATTGAGAAGATAAAGAAGATTACAATCTGATCCGGTCGCAATGGGGAATGGGTCCACATCTCTCAGTTGACACTTAATTAATTTTGTGTTATGCATACGGCAGGAATGCACACAATGCCCATGAGAGGGCGAAGAGTAGGGGGGAGGCCCAAACCTCTGCTCTCTGACTCCACATGACAGAAGACAGTGTAGCTACTGGGCTGCCGAACCGTTGTGGCCGCAGTGGAATCTGAGGTCATGAGTGGGCAGGTTGTGGGGGGATGAGTTCACAACCAGATGTTTGCTTGCTATTTATTAACTCTCCAGTACAATGGCACAGGTTTCCCAACCCCACTCAACCCCCTTCGCCTCATGTGGGGCATCTCAACACTGGCAGGGGCAACCATTTTAACCCTCTGTTTTTCTTCCCACAGGTGACAAGATCTGAAGGGAGGTAGCTGCTGTGGAGGAGGAGGAAGAAGAGGTAGAGGAGGGGGCAGTGATATGGGAAAGTGAGGTGGAGCAGCCTCCGGAGGTTGATGGGAGAAGACGCTTGCTTTGCTATGCAACTCATGCCCATTGAGCTGCCAGAGATAGGGCTGGTGGAAATCCAGAGCTCCACACCTATGCTTCTTCCTGGGGGTGTAGCCTGCATCGCACCCCACCTTCAGCTCAAAGCAGATACAATCAAGTGACTCTCCTCAAGTGGACACCAGTGCAGATAGAGTAAAGTGCTGAGTGAGTGATTCAATGCCATGTTAGCTCCCAGGTGTCATAGAGTCATAGAGTCATAGGCCTAGAAATTGAGTTTTGGCGCAGCCAGGGCTTTAGCGCCGGAAGTTAGTGCCGGAGCTAAGTCGCGCTGGTCGGGCCCAAAATTCAATAGTTCTGCGCCCAAACGGCTGCCGGCGCTGCTGAGAGCTGTTTGCGCCTGAAAACTGGCGCAACGCGCTGAATTTCGGCGCTATTCCGGCGCTGCGGCGCCCGCTGCGGTGCGGCAGGTTCGGGAAGTGCAGGCCTCCTCCTTCCCTTAAGGAGGAGCTGCCTGCACCCGGCCGCGGCCCGCGAAAATCTTTTTAAAAATGAGCCCGGCACCTCGGACAAGTGCCGGGCTTGCTTCTGTTCCGGGGGGGGGGGGGGGAAGTCCGGGGAGGGAGCTGCGGCCAGGCGGCCGGCGGGAAAGCGGCCGGCCGCCGCGGGGCCTTTAATGCGCCGGCGCAAAAACATGTTGGACTCTGTTGCCAGAGTCTTAGTTGCGGCTGCCACGGGCGAGGCGGCCGCAACTGAATTTCGGCGCTGGGGCCCGTCGGCATGGCAACCGGGACGCTGTGCACACCGATGACGTCATCGGTGCCGGCGCAGCGCTACCGGTCTACCGCGGCGGAAGGGCCCCAGGCAATTTAGGCGCCGGCGCCAATTGCAGCGCTAGGCCCTCTAGCGCCGCAAAATCGGCGCTAAGGGCACTGAATTTCTAGGCCATAGAGTTTTACAGCACAGAAAGAGGCCCTTCGGCCCATCGTGTCTGCGCCGCCCATCCATCCCTGTCCAGTCTAATCCCATTTTCCAGCATTTGGTCCATAGCCTTGTATGCAATGGCATTTCAAGTGCTCATCCAAATGCTTCTTGAATGTTGTGAGGGTTCCTGCCTCTACAACCCTTTCAGGCATTGAGTTCCACATTCCAACCACCCTCTGGGTGAAAAAGTTCCTCCTCAAATCCCCTCTAAATCTCCTGCCCCTTACCCTGAATCTATGCCCCCTTGTTATTGACCCCCCTACTAAGGGGAAAAGTTCCTCTTTGTCTACCCTATCTATGCCCCTCATCATTTTGTACACCTCAATCAGGTCCCCCCTCAGCCTTCTTTGCTCCAAGGAAAACAACCCCAGCCTGTCCAGCCTCTCTTCATAGCTGAGGCGCTCCATCCCAGGTAACATCCTGGTGAATCTTCTCTGCACCCTCTCCAAAGCAATCACATCCTTCCTATAGTGAGGCGACCAGAACTGCACACAGTACTCCAGCTGTGGCCTCACCAGCGTTTTGTACAGTTCCATCATAACCTCCCTGCTCTTATATTCTATGCCTCGGCTAATGAAGGCAAGTATCCCATATGCCTTTTTAACCACCTTATCTACCTGTTCCGCTGCCTTCAGGGATCTATGTACATGTACACCAAGGTCCCTCTGACCCTCTGTACTTCCTAGGGTCCTACCACTCATTGTGTATTCCCTTGCCTTATTTGTCCGTCCAAAATGCATCACCTCGCACTTTTCAGGGTTAAATTCCATTTGCCACTTTTCCGCCCATCTGACCAACCCGTTTATATCGTCCTGTAGCCTGAGGCTTTCCTCCTCACAATTTACCACCCCACCAATTTTCGTGTCATCTGCGAACTTACTGATCATACCTTTTACATTCTCATCCAAATAATTTATGTAGATCACAAACAACAAGGGACCCAGCACCGATCCCTGAGGTACCCCACTGGACACAGGCTTCCAGTCACAAAAACAACCTTCGACCATCACCCTCTGCCTCCTGCCACTCAGCCAGTTTAGGATCCAACGCGCCAAGGCACCCTGGATCCCATGGGCTCTTACCATGTGTCTGAATCTAGTTTTGGGGAAGGAGGAGATGCTGAGGTGGAGGATGTAGCTACCTCTCTGAAGAGACCAGCCACTGATTGGTGAGTCAGCAGAGCTTGATTTGTTGGCTGTGGGCATGAAGAGGTGCCTGCTGCTGGAACATCAAAGAAGGATGAGGACCCTGGGCTCCAACAACAGCAACATGGAGAACCTTGCTGACTGGCCTCAGAGTTTGCAGTGATGATCAGCAGTAGCATTGCAAAGGTGATGCAACAGCTCCAAGAGTTCATCCAGCAGTTGACTGCTTCTTTGGGATATCTGACAGGTCAAAGGAACATGGAAACATAGGAATAAAAACATAGGGTGAGAGACGCTGGTAGTGTTCCGGTGTGGAATACCCCGGGTTCGCCGTGTCGGAGTTTGTGGAGCGGCCGCCACTGGTTCTCACTATGGATGTTGATTTAATGTGCCCTGGATTATACTGTGGAAAGCAAATAACAGAAAGCCTAAATGGTAGTCAGCTGCAATATGGAGACTGTGGGGTATGCCCAAGAGGGGAATGAACAGATGCTCTGAAGATTTGTGGTAAATGTGAGGAATCACCAGAGCTATATGACTGGCTGTATCTTGGTTTCATGGCAATGCTACCTTTGGTTTTGCATTGGTTCTTTATTGAATGGTATTCAGGCAAAAAGAGTCCCTCTCGAAAGAAAGAGTCGGTGGTGAGTCAGCAGAAGCAGCGATGGAGGCCACGACGACCCGCTGTAGCACGGCGGCCGGCAGCTCCTCGTCGGGAGGCTCTGAGGTCGAACCGGTAGGAGGGAATGCAGCCAGCGTACCGAGGTCGGGAAAAGCAGGCCCTGGAAGGTCGGACACCGCGGGAGGCTCGGAGGTCAGACCAGGTAGAAGGAGAGCCAGGGAGAAACAGGCCCCGGGACGTCGGTACCACGGTGGCTGAAGATTGTCGGGCAGGAGTGCGGGAAAGGCGGAGCGAGGCGAAAGCGGACCCTATTGTGAAGGCGCCGATGAAGATGGCTGCTGTCCTTGCGGGCTCCGTGCGTACCAGGCAGCTAAGTGTCCTTTGCTGATTGGTGTGCTCGGCTCGTTAAGAAAAAAGCATTTCACTGACTGGATTTCACTTGTTGTATTTGGTTATGTGACAAATAAAAATTGAAGTAAGAGAAGGCCATTCAGCCGCTCGAGCCTGTTCCACCATTCTATTAGATCATGGCTGATCTGTATCTTAACCATCTATCTGCCTTGGTTCCATCACCCTTACTATCCTTGTATCAATACATAGTACATTACATGAAATCTAGAAATGGGTCTGTGCCAGCGTTTAAATATCAAACGCCCCTCCTCATACTCTAATTACCTCTTCACTCCCTGCTTCTATAGTCCTCTATTGCCTTCTCCTTCAAGTATGTGTCAAATCGCCCCTTAAATGTGTCAACGCTAACTGCTTCAACCACTCCATGTTGCAGGGAGTTCCACATTCTCATCTCTCTCAGAGGAACATAGGAACAGGAGTAGGCCATTCAGCCCCTCAAACCTGTTCCACCATTCAATTAGATCATGGCTGATCTGTATCTTAAATCCATCTACACGCCTTGGTTCTGTATTCCTTAGTAAACTTGTGCAACAAAAATCTATTAATCACAGTTTTTAAATTTTCAATTGACCTAGCCCCAACAGCTTTTTGGGGGAGAAAGTTCCAGATTTCCCTTACGCTTTGTGTGAAGAAGTGCTTCCTGACATCACCCTGAACAGTCTACCTCTAATTTTAAGGTTATGCCCTGTTGTTCTGGACTCCCCCAACAGAGAAAATGGTTTCTCCCTATCTAGCCTATCAATTGCTTTAATCATCTTAAATACCTCAATTAGATCACTCCTTAATCTTCGATACCTAAGGAAATACAAGCTTCGTCTATGCAACCTGTCCTCAGAGAAGGTTAAGAGGAGATTTGATAGACGTGATCAAAATCATGAATGGTTTTGATAGAGAAATGGTTTTAAGGAAAAACTGTTTCCAGTGACAGAAGGGTTGGTAACCAGAGGACACAGATTTAATGTGTTTGGCAAAAGAACCAGAGGGGACATGAGGGAACATTGGCCCTGAATTTCCGATTGGAGGCTTCTTGCGTGCAGATGCCTCCGATTGGGAAAAATCTACGCACTTACCTGCTGGCTCCATAGGCCCCAAGACTTCTGATCCTGGGCCTCTCCGGGTCCGCGCGCGCAGAGGACCAGGTATCCCAGGGCGCATGTTTGCTATTCCTGCACTATGTGGGAAATCAGGGACACTTCCTGTCTCCCTGACGACCATATGTGCGGGAAGTGTATCCAGCTGCAGCTACTGGCAGACCGCATTGCGGCACTGGAGCTGTGGATGGATGCATACTGGAGCATTCGTGAGGCTGAGGATGTCGTGGATAGCACGTTTAACCAATTGGTCACACCACAGGTAAAGGTTGCAAAGGCAGAAAGGGAATGGGTGATCACCAGGCAGAGTAGTAGGCGCAGGCAGGTAGTGCAGGAGTCCCCTGGGGTCATCCCCCTCTCAAACAGATATACCGCTTTGGATAATGTTGGGGGGGCAGGCAGCAGCAGCCAACTTCCTGGAACCAGGGGTGGTTCTGCTGCACAGGACGGGAGGAAAAAGAGGGGTAGAGCTATAGTGATAGGGGATTCTATTGTAAGGGGAATAGATAGGCGTTTCTGCGGCCACAAACGAGACTCCAGGATGGTGTGTTGCCTCCCTGGTGCAAGGGTCAAGGATGTCTCAGAGCGGCTGTAGAACATTTTGGAAGGGGAGGGTGAACAGCCAGTTGTCATGGTGCATATAGCTACCAACGATATAGGTAAAAAACAGGATGAGGTCCTAAAAGCTGAATATAGGGAGTTAGGAGGTAAATTAAAAAATAGGACCTCAAAGGTAGCAATCTCAGGATTGCTACCAGTGCCACGTGCTGGTCAGAGTAGAAATAGAAGGATATTTCAGATGAATACGTGGCTAGAGGAATAGTGCAAGGGGGAGGGATTCAAATTCCTGGGACATTGGAACTGGTTCTGGGGGAGGTGGGACCAGTACAAACCGGATGGTCTGCACCTGGGCAGGACTGGGACCAATGTCCTTGGTGGAGTGTTAGCTAGTTCTCTGGGGGAGGGTTTAAAATAAAATGGCAGGGGGTTGGGAACCTGAGCAGGGAGACAGAGGAAAGGGAAACAAAGATAGAAGCAAAAGACAGGAAGGAGATAAACAAAGGTGGCAGTCAGAGAAATCAAGGGTTCAAATCTAACATGGCCACAGTAAATAATAATTCTAAAAGGTCTAAGAGCATTAAAAAAACAAACCTGAAGGCTTTGTGTCTTAATGCGAGGAGCATTCGTAATAAGCTGGATGAATTAGAAGCACAAATAGCGGTAAATGAATATGATATGATTGGGATTACGGAAACATGGCTCCAGGGTGATCAAGGCTGGGAACTCAACATAAAGGGATATTCAATATTCAGGAAAGATAGGCAAAAAGGAAAAGGAGGTGGGGTAGCATTGCTGTGTCCAAAGAAGGGATTAACACAATTGTAAGGAAATATATTGGCTCTGATGATGTGGAATCTGTATGGGTAGACTGAGAAATACCAAGGTGCAGAAAACGTTAGTGGGAGTGGTATATAGACCCCCAAACAGTAATGCGGTGGTTGGGGATGGCATTAAAAGGGAAATTAGAGATGCATGCAATAAGGGCACAGCAGTTATCATGGATGACTTTAATCTACATATAGATTGGGCTAACCAAATTAGTAGCAATACTGTGGAGGAGGAATTCCTGGAGTGTATATGGGATGGTTTCCTGAACCAATATGTCAAGGAACCAACTAGAGATCAGGCCATCTTAGACTGGGTATTATGTAATGAGAAAGGATTAATTAGCAATCATGTTGTGCGAGGCCCCTTGGGTCGGAGCAATCATAATATGATATGATTCTTCATTAAGATGGAGAATGAAGTAATTGACTCAGAGACTAGGGTCCTGAATTTAAATAAAGGAAACTATGATTTTATGAGGCGAGAGTTGGGTAGGATTGATTGGGGAATGTCACTCAAAGGGTTGACGGTGGATAGGCAATGGCATACATTCAAAGGTTGCATGAATGAACTACAGAATCTGTTCATCCCAGTTTGGCATAAAACTAAAACAAAAAAGGTGACTCAACCGTGGCTAACAAGGGAAATTAGGGATAGCACAAGATCCAAGGAGAGGACATATAAATTGGCCAGGAAAAGTAGTAAACCTGAGGATTGGGAGCAGTTTAGGATACAGCAAAGGAGGACAAAGGGATTAATTAAGAGGGGGAAAATAGAGTATGATAATAAGCTTGCAGGGAACTTAAAAACTGACTGTAAAAGTGATTGGCTGGTGAGTATTTCTCTCTTTTGAAGCTTAAACTCTGTGGTTTATAGTTTCTAAGGTGTGATATTCATCATCTAGAATTGGGGCAGAGGGTATTTAAGAATAATATTAATAAATTTAATTAATTACATAGAATGGGAGATCAGGTGATGTGTTGCTGATGCAATATGTGGGAGCTGGTGGACACCATTGATGCTCACAGTGATCACATTTGCAGTAAGTGTTGGCTGCTCGAGGAATTCTGGCTCCGTTTTGAAGAGCTGGAGACCAAGCTTCAAACACTGAGACACATCAGGGAGGGGGAGAGTTACCTGGACTCTGTGTATCACGAGGTAGTCACACCAATTAGATTAATTAATTCAGATGTAGTCCGTGGCCAGGGTTAGGATGGTGTGACTAGAAGTGAGGCAGGTACGGGGATCCAGGAGGTAGTGTTGGAGGAGCCGCAGCCCTTGCTCTTGTCCAACAGGTTTGAGGCTCTTACTCCCTGTGAGGATGGGAACGGGGACTGCGGGGAGGATGAGAAACCTGGCCACAGCACCATGGAGTGGGGGGCCATTCAAGTGGGGGGAGATAAAAGAAATGTTGTAGTGGTAGGGGATAGTATCGTTAGGGGGATAGATAGAGTTCTTTGCAGCCAGAGCGAGAGTCCCGAAGGCTGTGTTGCCTGCCCGGTGCCAGGGTTAAGGACATCTCCTCTGGGCTGGAGAGAAACTTTGAGTGGGAGGGGGAGGATCCAGTTGTCATGGTCCATGTTGGTACCAACGACATAGATAGGACAAGGCAGGAGGTTCTGTTGAAGGAGTTTGAGCAGCTAGGGGCCAAATTAAAAAGCAGAACCACAAGGGTAATAATCTCTGGATTACTACCTGAGTCATGTGCAAATTTGGCTAGGGTAAATAAAATTAGAGAGTTAAATGTGTGGCTCAAAGCCTGGTGTGGGAGAAATGGGTTTTGCTTCCTGGGACACTGGCATCAGTACTGGGACAGGAGAGAGCTGTTCCATTGGGACGGACTTCACTTGGCCAGTGCTGGGACTAGAGTCCTGGCAAATCGAATAACTAGGGCTGTAGAGAGGGCTTTAAACGAATTAGTGGGGGGGAGGTTTTAAGAGAGCGAAAAATAAAAATAACAGTGGAGAAGGCAATAGAGCAAGGTAGCAGTGGGGGAATTAAAAACCAGAGTGTGTCAGGAAGGGACAGAATGTATAATGATAAAGGTAAAGTAGTAAAAGGGGTAAAAGCAGGAATAAATTGTCAGAAAACATATTTGAAAGTTCTTTATCTGAATGCACGCAGCATTCGTAACAAAATTGACGAGTTGACGGTACAAATAACTACACATGGGTATGATCTGGTGGCCATTACAGAAACATGGCTGCAAGATAATCATGACTGGGAACTAAACATACAAGGGTATTTGACAATTAGGAAGGACAGCCAGGAAGGAAAGGGAGGTGGGGTTGCTATGTTAATCAAGGATGGAATCACTGCAATAGTCAGAAATGATATTGGGTCAATGGATCAGGATAGTGAAATAGTTTGGGTGGAGATAAGAAATAAGAAGGGGAAAAAGTCACTAGTGGGCGTAGTCTATAGGCCTCCTAACAGTTGCAACTCTGTTGGTCGGAGTATAAATCAGGAAATAGTTAGGGCTTGTAATAATGGAACAGCTATAATCATGGGGGATTTTAACTTTCATATTGACTGGACGAATCAAATTGGGCATGGCAGCCTTGAGGAAGAGTTCATAGAGTGTATTAGGGACGGGTTCCTTGAGCAGTATGTAACTGAACCAACCAGGGGACAGGCAATCTTAGATCTGGTCCTGTGTAATGAAACAGGATTAATAAAAAATGTCCTAGTAAAGGATCCCCTTGGAATGAGTGACCATAATATGGTTGAATTCCAAATTCAGTTTGAGGGTGAGAGAGTTGGATCTCAAACCAGCATACTGAGCTTAAATAAAGGAGACTATGAAGGTATGAGAGTAGAATTGACTAAAGTGGACAGGGAAAACAGATTAAAGTGTAAGATGGTACAAGAGCAGTGGTCTACTTTCAAGGAGATATTTCACATCTTTCAAGATAAATATATTCCACTGAGGAAAAAGGGGAGTAAAAGAAAAGACAGCCATCCGTGGCTTAGTAAACTAATAAAGGATAGTATCCGACTGAAAACAAGGTCATATAAAGTAGCCAAATCTAGTGGGAGGATAGAAGATTGGAAAGCATTTAAAAGCCAGCAAACAAAAACGAAAAGATTAATTAAGAAAGGGAAGATAGATTATGAAAGTAAACTAGCAAAAAATATAAAAACAGGTAGCAAGAGTTTCTACAGCTATATAAAAAGAAAAAGGGTGGCTAAAGTGAAAGTTGGTCCCTTAGAGGATGGGATCGGAAAACTAGTGGTGGGGAACATGGAGATGGCAATGACGCTGAACAAATATTTTGTATCAGTCTTTACAGTAGAGGACACTAAAAATATCCCAACACTGGACAAACAGGGGGCAATGGGGGGGGAGGAGCTAAAGACGATTAAAATCACTAAGGAGATGGTACTCATTAAAATAATGGGACTTAAGGCGAATAAATCCCCCGGACCTGATGGCCTACATCCTAGGGTCTTGAGAGAAGTGGCGGTAGGGATTGTGGATGCATTGGTGATTATTTTCCAGAACTCCCTGGACTCAGGAAAGGTCCCAGCAGATTGGAAAACTGCTAATGTAACACCCTTATTTAAGAAGGGAAGTAGACAAAAAGCTGGAAACTATAGACCAGTTAGCCTAACATCTGTGGTTGGCAAAATGTTGGAGTCCATTATTAAGGAAACAGTAACAGAGCATTTGGATAAACATAATTTAATAGGACAGAGTCAGCATGGTTTTATGAAGGGGAAGTCATGTTTGACAAATTTGCTCGAATTCTTTGAGGATGTAACATACAGAGTGGATAAAGGGGAACCAGTGGATGTGGTGTATTTGGACTTCCAAAAGGCATTTGACAAGGTTCCACACAAAAGATTACTGATCAAGATAAGAAATCACGGGATTGGGGGTAATATACTGGCATGGGTGGAAGATTGGCTATCTAACAGAAAACAAAGAGTTGGGATAAATGGTTCGTTCTCGGGCTGGCAATCAGTAACTAGTGGTGTTCCGCAGGGGTCAGTGCTGGGACCCCAACTCTTTACAATCTATATTAACGATTTGGAGGAAGGGACCGAGTGCAACATATCCAAGTTTGCCAACGATACAAAGATGGGAGGGAAAGCTGTAGTGTATGTAACCGTTCTACCTTTAAGAGAACTATTGTATGTAACCGTCCACCTTTAAGAGAACTATTTTAGGTGTTGCACTACTTTATCTTGGCTGCTGTATACTGTAATACTGGTGGTGACCACACCGGTATATAAGTGCTGTGTAAGGATTTATTGGGCAGATTCGCCCTGACCTTCGAATTGTAAAGTCCTGTTAAAGTTACTCTTGTAGTCTGTGTATTAATTCACCATATAACCCACAGACTTTACAGTGGCGACGGGTTCGATCTTACCCTGCGGCAGCGACACACCCGAAGCAGTTAACGAGCGTCGAGAAGAGGCACCCGCCCTCGTCGTTCTGCTGAGAAAAGACTCGAGTCTGCAGAGCAAGGAAGAAGGAAGGATTCAGACACGAAGCCTTCCATCAGCAACAGGCTGTTATTGTCCCTTCTGCCACGGCGGTGAGTGAGCCGATCAGCCAAGAGAAGCAAGTCGGCCACGTTGACTGTGAGTAGGGGGAAAATAAAAAGAAACGGAGGATAAGGGCGGTGAACTCGACCACGGTCGGGGGAAAGGAGCCGGACAGAAGCCGGGCCCAGAGGCGCTGAGACTGGGGCAGCGTAGGGCATGGAAGCCGCAGTACAAGCGGGAACGCAGCCGGTGTGAGAGACCGGGCTACAAGCGGGCTGGGAGACACAACAGCATCGTGAGACAGCTAGACCGCGACCGGCGAAAAAGGCTGGGCAGCTACCGAGGCCACGAGGCGCTGCGACCGGGATTGTAAGGCGCGGGAAGATATAAAAATAAATAAAACCGCGGAGAACTCAGCCGCAGCCGGGGGAGGAAAGGACCGGACTGCGAGAGGGCTGGGAGGCGCGATTGGAAGCCGCTGAGGGAGAGACAGAGCCCGAGTGAAGGGGGAACTGGACCGAGCGAGGGAGACCGAGCGAGATTCCGCCCAGCGGCTGGATATAAAAATAAATAAAACCGCGGAGAACTCAGCCGCAGCCGGGGGAGGGAAGGACCGGACTGCAAGAGGGCTGGGAGTCGCGATTGGAAGCCGCTGAGGGAGAGACAGAGCCCGAGTGAAGGGGGAACGGGACCGAGCGAGGGAGACCGAGCGAGATTCCGCCCAGCGGCTGGAACTGTTCGCCGCCAACGGGTTGTCCCCAGCGCCGTTTGCCGGCCGAGAAAAGGGAACAAGGAACGCACTGAAGCCGGCGCGCAGGCTGCGAACTCCGAAAGCCAGCGGTCGTCGCCCAAAGGAAAGCTTACCCCTCCTGCCAGGGGAAGAAACGCGGGAAGCCGCCAGTAGGCGGGGAAGAAGACAGAAGCGGGAAACCGCCATTTTGAAAGTGGGCGGGGAAGAAGACAAGCGCGGGAAATCGCCATTTTTGGAGAAAAAAAAGTAACGAACAAATTCGTTGTGGTTTCTCAAAAAGATAGTGAAGATGCCTAAGCATGGTAACATCAACAACTTCGATTCCGAGGTGGAAGATTGGGCCACGTACGTAGAACGCATCGAGATATATTGTGAGGCCAATAAAATAGCAGATGATGATAAAGCTCTCACCTTATTAAACGCAATGGGGGCGAAGACATACGGGCTATTGAAGCATCTTCTATCACCAGCTAAACCGGTGGATCAGACTTTCGCTGATATTGTTGCTGTCCTGAAGGATCATTTGAACCCCACACCGCTGATGTTGGCGGAACGATTCAAATTTTATGCGAGAACGCAACGGAAAGAGGAAAGCAACGCGGAATACTTGGTCGAACTGCGTAGACTAGCGAAATACTGCCAGTTTGGGGAAAATCTGACAGAGGCATTGAGAGACAAGTTCGTGTGCGGGTTGTTGAAGGAAGGAACACAAAAGCGACTGCTCGAAGAGAACGATCTTACACTTGACAAGGCTGTCCTTATTGCAGCATCACACGAAGCAGCCGCGAGAGGCACTGTGGAAATGCAGCTGAAGGCAGCGGTACTCAGCGTGGATCAAATGACTTCGGGTACAACAAAATGTTATCGTTGTGGGAAGACAACACACGACCAGAACCAATGCTGGTTTAAAAACCAGGAATGTAGAAAATGTGGCAAGCTTGGTCACATAGCTAAAGTATGCCGGTCAGGAAAGAAGACCAACAACAGAAAAAAGTCACCGCAGGAAAAGTACAGCAAGGTACACAAGGTGGCTGAGAAGAGTTCAGATGAACAGAATTTGGATTCAGACCCGAACGGCCAGGAACTGGGTAGTCTGAGAATTCACAATGTGAGTAAGGAAGCTGACCTACAAACTATCTGGGTCACACTAAAAGTAGCCGGAGTCCAAGTGAAAATGGAATTGGACACAGGATCAGCCCTATCAGTCATAAATCGAAGGGATTACAACCGGCTATTCTCACATATACCCTTGAGAGATACCAAGATCGTATTGCAGACATACACGGGGCATAATGTATACCCCATGGGAAAGATACAAGTCAAGATGAGAGACAGGGGCAAAGAACACCAAGGAATGGACTTATATGTACTACCTGAGGGAGGTCCACCACTTCTGGGACGGGAGTGGATCAGGGAAATAAACATGGAATGGCACTACCTAAAAGCAACAACGAGTGAGAACTCGGTGAAGACAATCAGCTCAGACTCTGAAACGGATGACGACAAGACCAGCCCAGGTGCGAAAGACAAGTCTAAAATGGACTTGCTGACTAAGGTTGGAAAAATGAAGGAGTGCATAAATACTGATGCTTCAAAGGAGAACAAAGTTTCAGAACAGAATTCCACTGAACAACAACAACATAGTTTGGCAGAGAATTCTGAGTCTGTCCAGTTTACAGACATGCACAAGTCTGAGGAACACCGGGCTCGAACTCAACTCCATTTCAAATTACAACAGCAATTAGAACAATTGAGTTGCCGTCTCGAGCAAGAGCTAAAAGCAATGAAAACGTTCTTTGACACAGAGTGGGAGAATCTGGAAAGACAACAGAAACAGCTGAGGGAGAAAAGGGAGCAGGAGCACACAAACCGTCTGCGCAAGGAGGCCAAACGAATCAAAGCTGATTCGGTTTCTGAAGGTGCGTGCTCTAATCTGGTGGAGCAAGATGTTCAGCAACTGAAGGCGCTTGTTAGCAGATTGCAGGCAGAAAAGGCTGAGTTGGTCGCCATGAATTCCGAGCTCCTACGGAAGTTGGGTGCAGCATCACCGGACGATTCATTTGTGGAAATTCGAATGGTGGAGGCTGCGGATGATGGCGAAGTAGAAACAGCAAAGGAGCCCCAGGGCAAGGTTATAAACCGCCCTGCAGCTACTGGGAAACGGATGAGGTCAGAAGAGTTAACGGTCAGCCAACTCCTTCATATGCTGAGGGACAAGACTCTGAAATGGGAACAATTTGAACACGAGCTTCAATCTTCAAAGGAAAGGGGTTCGGAGCTCTCAAAAGTTATTGAAATAGCTGAGGTTGCAACACAGACTGAGAAGATGGCAGCAGAGCAACCCTTGGATGCCAAAAGTACGCTGACTCACGTCAATGTCGAACAACAAAATGCTGAAACAGCTGCTCCAGTAGAGGGATTGAATAGTACGATCAATCAATCTCCGAAGGAAGTTGAAGCATTGAAATCACGAATGAGGTCATTAATAAAAGACTTGCAGGAAGCCCAGAAAAAGCTGGAGGAAGCTGAACACATGAAGAAGTCTCTTCAGGAGAGATGTCGGGACTTGGAACAAAAGCTGGCTAACGTCCAGCTGGGCATGGAGGAAATAAAAGACCCTCTCGCTGGCCTAGCTCAGGACGACACTGATTATTACCATGTCCTGTTGAACGACACCGAATATAACGATGACCTGTTCTGCCCAGCTTGTGGGGAAATCTTCCGAAGTGCACAAACCCTGAAGAATCACAAAAAGTCTAAGAAACACCGGGAGATGGTGGCGCTGCTAAGGCAACAGGAGAAAGAGGAGGAGGAACTGTGCATGCGGCTGGCAGTGGAGCACAGAGAGTCTCCAAGAAGCAGGAAAGGAAAAGACGAAACAGAAGAAGATGTCCCATCTGAACCATTATCACCTCTACCAGATCACGCACGTGGTCCCTCCGAACGGAGCCAAATCAGTTTGGAAGTAGAAAAACTTCCCAAGGTACTCAAGCTTTTAGAAGTCAACAATGCTGGTTCAGAAGTGATGGAAGTTCAAGCTGTTAAGTCCAGTGAAGGACTATTGGATGAGTCACTCCAGCAACGTGAACCGACTACACCACAGGAAACTGCTACACCACCGAGGCGTTGTCCGGACCGAGTCAAGAAGCACAGGAGGCGCCTCCACAGAGACTGAATCTGTGAACTGTTTTCTGCAGAGACTGAATCTGTGAACTGTTTTCCGCAGAGACTACATCTGTGAACTGTTTTCCGCAGAGACTACATCTGTGAACTGTTTTTAAATGAAGTTGGATAGATGTTATGTTTAATGGGGAATAAGTATGTTGTAAGCTAAAAAGGGAGGATTGTAGTGTATGTAACCGTTCTACCTTTAAGAGAACTATTGTATGTAACCGTCCACCTTCAAGAGAACTATTTTAGGTGTTGCACTACTTTATCTTGGCTGCTGTATACTGTAATACCGGTGGTGACCACACCGGTATATAAGTGCTGTGTAAGGATTTATTGGGCAGATTCGCCCTGACCTTCGAATAGTAAAATCCTGTTAAAGTTACTCTTGTAGTCTGTGTATTAATTCACCATATAACCCATAGACTTTACAAAAGCAATGAGTGAGGATGACATAAAAAACCTGCAAAAGGACATAGACAGGCTAAGTGAGTGGGCAGAGATTTGGCAGATGCAATATATTGTTGGAAAGTGTGAGGTTATGCACTTTGGCAGAAAAAATCAAAGAGCAAGTTATTATCTAAATGGAGAGAAACTGCAAAGTGCTACAGTACAAAGGGATCTGGGGGTCCTGGTGCATGAAACACAAAAAGTTAGTATGCAGGTGCAGCAGGTGATCAGGAAGGCCAATGGAACCTTGGCTTTTATTGCAAGGGGGATGGAGTATAAAAACAGGGAAGTCTTGCTGCAGTTATAAAGGGTATTGGTGAGGCCACACCTGGAATACTGCGTGCAGTTTTGGTTTCCATATTTAAGAAAAGATATACTTGCTCTCGAGGCGGTTCAGAGAAGGTTCACTCGGTTGATTCCGGAGATGAGGGGGTTGACGTATGAGGAAAGTTTGAGTAGGTTGGGACTCTACTCATTGGAGTTCAGAAGAATGAGAGGCGATCTTATCGAAACATATAAGATTGTGAGGGGGCTTGATCGGGTGGATGCGGGGAGGATGTTTCCACTGATGGGTGAGACTAGAACTAGGGGGCATAATCTAAGAATAAGGGGCTGCCCTTTCAAAACTGAGATGAGGAGAAACTTCTTCACTCAGAGGGTAGTAAATCTATGGAATTTGCTACCCCAGAGAGCTGTGGAAGCTGCAACATTAAATAAATTTAAAATGGAGATAGACAGTTTCCTAGCAGATAAGGGAATTAGGAGTTACGGGAGAGGGCAGGGAAGTGGACGTGAGTCTAGATTCGGATCAGCCATGATCCTATTGAATGGCGGAGCAGGGCCGAGGGGCCGTATGGCCTACTCCTGCTCCTACTTCTTATGTTCTTATGTTCTTATGTTCTTTTATAGATATGTGAAGAGAAAAAGATAGGTGAAGTCAAGCGTAGGTCCCTTGCAATCAGAATCAGGGGAATTCATAATGGGGAACAAAGAAATGGCAGATCAATTAATTACATACTTTGGTTCTGTCTTCACAAAGGAGGACACAAATAACCTCCCAGAGATGTCGGGGAACATAGGGTCTAATGAGAGGGAGCAATTGAAAGAAATCAGTATTTGTAGGGAAATGGTGTTCGGGAAATTGATGGGATTGAAGGCCGATAACCCCCCAGGGCCTGATAATCTACATCCTAGGGTACTTAAGGAAGTGGCCCTAGAAATAGATGCATTGCTGGTCATCTTCCAGAATTCGATAGACTCTGGAACTGTACCCATATATTGGAGGGTATCTAATGTTACCCCACTATTCAAAAAAGGTAGTAGAGAGAAAATGGGGAATTATAGACCGGTAGCCTGACATCAGTAGTGGGGAAAATGCTAGAGTCAATTATAAAAGATGTAATAGCAGAGCACTTGGAAAACAGTGACAGAATCGGACAAAGTCAACATGGATTTACAAAAGGTAAATCGTGCTTGACTAATCTACTGGAATTTTTTGAGGATGTAACTGGTAAAATTGATAAGGGAGAACCAGTGGATGTGGTGTATTTGGACTTTCAGAAGGCTTTCGATAAGGTCCCACATAAGAGATTAGCGTGTAAAGTTAAGGCACATGGGATTGGGGGCAAGGTATTGACGTGGATAGAGAACTGGTTGGCAGACAGAAAGCAAAGAGTTGGAATAAACGGGTCTTTTTCCGAGTGGCGGGCAGTGACTAGTGGGGTACCGCAGGGATCGGTCCTTGGACCCCAGCTATTCATAATATATATTATTGATCTAGACGAGGGAATTGGATGTAATATCACCAAGTTTGCAGACGACACAAAGCTGGGGGGTAGTGTGTGCTGTAAGGAGGATGCCGAGAAACTCCAGTATGATTTGGATTGTTTGGGTGATTGGGCAGAAGCATGGCAGATGCAATATAATGTGGATAAATGCAAGGTTATCCACTTTGGTGCCAATAACAGGAAGGCAGATTAGTATCTGAATGGCAATAGATTGGGAGAAGGGGAATTGCAATGAGACCTGGGTGTCCTTGTGCACCAGTCGCTGAAGGTAAGCATGCAGGTGCAGCAGACGGTGAAGAAGGCAAATGGTATGTTGGCCTTCGTAGCAAGAGGGTTCGAGTATAGGAACAAGGATGTCTTGATGCAGCTGTACAGGGCCTTGGTGTGATCACACCTGGAGTATTGTTTGCAGTTTTGGTCGCCTTATCTGAGGAAGGATGTTCTTGCCATGGAGGGAGTTCAGCGAAGATTAACCAGGCTGATACCTGGGATGGCAGGGATGACGTATGAGGAGAGATTGGGTCGATTGGGCTTATACTCACTGGAGTTTAGAAGAATGAGAGGGGATCTCATTGAAACTTATAAAATACTAACAGGACTAGATAGACTGGATGCAGGAAGGATGTTCCCGATGGCCAGTGAATCCAGAACCAGGGGTCACAGTTTAAGGATATGGGGTAAGCCATTTAGGACTGAGATGAGGAGGAATTTCTTCACCCAGAGAGTGGTGAACCTGTGGAATTTGCTACCATAGAAGGCAGTAGAGGCCAATTCATTAAATATATTCAAGAAGGAGTTAGATATATTTCTTAAGGCTAACGGGATCAAGGGATATGGCACAGTGCACTGAATTCGGATATTCAGCCATGATCGCATTGAATGGTGGAGCAGGCTCGAGGGGCCGAATGGCCTACTCCTGCTCCTATCTTCTATGTTTCTATGTTTCTATGCATGCGTTTTGCAAACATCCCTGGGATCATGTGGGCCATGGGAACCAATCAAAGAAGGGAATCCCTGTAGGGTTCTCAAAATTCCCACATTCCCCAAAAGTTATGGATAAAGGGACCCTGTATGGACAAGTTATTAAAAAGGGGTACCCAAAATGACTTCTGCAACCTCGTGACCAAAACCGACAGAATTTTTAAAAAGCAAGGCCCTGCAAAAGCCAGGCCCTGAAACGAAACCTAACATGCATGGATCTGTGAAAGACTTTGTAAAGCCAGACAGCTAGGTAAACACAGAATATGCAGCCTTCACCTTGGAACAGATCAAGTCAGAATGGGCCTAATCTATAGGCCATCAACTTTTTGCATTCATAATCGGTAACACATCAACGTGGCCACCGAGCCATTAAAACCCGATTAAGTTTCATAAATAACAAACAGCCAGGATACCGAAGCCATTAAACATGGAGACAACCACCCCAGAAGCCATTAAAATAAATGAATGTAATCATTTTAGATGAGCCCGCCAAAAGTTAGACAAAGAACTGACCTGATTTGGCGCGCAGATAAGGGGTGAAAAACCGGGTATAATTGTAGGCCCACCGGTAGCTCTCGCTCTCTTGGCTCTTGCTTCCTGCCTCTCGCTCTTGCTTCCTGCCTTGTTGCGGGCTCCCTCCCCGCGCTGCTCGACACCAAGGACACCCATTAGCACACCGGAGGCCAAACGCGGGGGGAGAACGAGACCCGAATCGAAAACGCACAGGACATACGGGGCCAAGAACAAATGAGACAAGACGAGACGAGACGAGAAAACGGTAAAACCGGTAAAGGCAGAGAAGGGCAGCGGAAGGACGCATTGGGGGACAAACGGCCTAGTTATAAGCTGGCGTTTGATGAATAAGTTGGCGTTTGAAGCATGGACAGCAAAGTCAATGAAGAATAAGTTGGCATTTGAAGCTTGGGTAGGAAAATCAGGTTAACGGTAAAAACCGCCAGCCGAGCCCCAACCGCAACAAAACCGTTGGCGACCGAACCGCCCGCAGAAGAAGAAGACCCATCGCAACAAAGTACTCAAGGAAGATGTTAACAGAGGAAAAAGGAGGGTGCTTCGCACAAACAACTCCATCGCCGCGTCCTGTGACCACGTGACAAAGACGAACCCCAAAGGACAACAAGAGTGAACCTCAAAACCCACAACCAGTTATATCAACAGGTTTCGAATTGGTGATCATGAATTCCTGGCCCCTCGTAGCTTAATCTAGTTAGGTATTGGGGGTGGGATAAGGATAAGGAGATTTTTAATGTGTTTGTTCCCTCGATGTGATGTGTATTCCCCATTCCCAAATAAGTGTAATTGTATATGCCTGTAATTATTTCAGTAATTCTCAGTAAGATTGTGACTTTATATTGCCTTTAATAAAAATAACGGTTTCCTTGCACCAAACCAATTGTCTACTCGATTTTCTGTATCGCCGCCTGTACCTAAGTCTGGTGTCTAGAAACCAGGGGTGTGGGAGCGATTCGAATCGCTCAGAGACAGTCAGGGGCAGAGCTGACTGGGCACACGCCACCCCCTACAGAAATGACGACTGCGGCAGGACTCCGGCAACAGGGGTGCGATACAATAGACAATGGTTCGGATGAGCAAACCATGATGGAGGAGAGGATTTCTGATTATGTATTTAGTAAGGTGAATATCACAAAGAAGTGGATCACCACTCTGTTAAAGGCTGGGCGTCTGGTAAATGCCGCAGCTAAGTGGACAGAAGGGAAGGAGCACAAGAAATCCCTAGAGAAGGCAGTCTGGCTGATGTGCTTCAAGAAGCAGGTCCAGCTTTTGGACAGGCTCGTTGCAGCACAGGCAGCCGCGATAAAGGAGTCAGCCCTGGAGGTCCAGGACAAGGCTCTAGCTGGGGAGAAGTTACTGGTAGCATTGCAGGCCCTGAATCAGGAAAGGGTACAATTAATGGGAGAACATAAGGCCAGGTTGGAATACCTACAGTGCCAAGTCACCGAAGCCAAGGGTAATGAGTTGAGGTTACGGGAAAAGAATGCCCGCCTCGCGAGACAAGTAAGGGAGCAGGAGGAGAAGGTAAAGGAAGTAAAGGCAGCTTACATGTTAGCGAACGAACAGGGGTTTGAAGACGCAGATCATGGCCCCTGCAAGGAACAGATAGAAAGTCTGAGCCTGGCCCTAAGGAAGGCAAAGGGCATGGTGTGCCTCATAAACCCGAAGGCAGGCCAGGCGGATTTTATAGGGAACGAGGGGAGAACAGTTCAGACACCACAGGTAGTGCCAAGGGACGACCCGGTTGAGGAACAGGAGGTCCCACGGCCACCACCCGTAGCGCCAGGTTTTAGCGAGGTCTGGCAGCAAGGGGGGGTGAAGTCAGGGGTAGAAGCGGAGGTGGAACGACCCCCGCAAGAGAGGCTAGAACCAGGGCCGATGTGCCCAGCCCGGCATCGGAGGTTCGGCCCACCCGTAGATGGTGAGTGGACCCCCCAAAACCAGTTCGTATTACCCTATAGCACCCAACAGCTTAGGGCTATGGTGAGCCATATCCCAAGGCTCACCGAGAAAGGGGACCCCTTGGTCCACTTCAGGGAAGTGGAACTGGCAGCCAGCATCAACGATTGTGATGGCGCTGAGCAGGCTAAAATGCTGCTGTTCTCTTTGGAGAGTAAGCTCCTCCAATCCCTCTCTGACGAGTGTAAAAGGGGGCAGAGCGGGTATGAGGCACTCATGGATGAAGTTCTGGAGGCCATGGGGATGAATGAGGGAAGTCCTTTCTCCCGTGTGGAGAAGACGGTGCAGCTCGCTGGAGAAACCCCACAGGCTTTCGCGGACAGGTTATGGCCGGTGTACCGGAGTGCCTGTCCGGGGGCACCTAACCGGACACTCCTGGACCGGGATCAGCTGGTCCACTGGCTCCGTTGCCTGGTGGCAAACAGCTTGCCACAGGTCCGGGCCAAGGCGGAAGTCTGGTTCGACCCCAAGAATCCCCTGACCACCGATCTTACGGTGATCAGACAGTTGACCCCAGCCTACAAGAACGGTAGGGGAACCGATGCACACCCACCTAAGGGGAAGGTGCATGAGGTAAAACTCGGACAGGGTAGGAAGGAGTGGCATCAGGAAGGGAATAACCCTTCTAGCAATAAGCTCAATTGCTATGGGTGTGGGAAGGATGGCCACTGGAGGAAGGAGTGCAAAAACCCTTGGAAAAATAGCAAGTGAAATAACTCCACAGCCCCAGCCCAAAAGGTAGAGGCAGGGATCACTCCCGCTGAGGTCGAGTCATTTTTGGACACCATGAGGTCCTTATTGACTGGCCAGGGGAGAGTAGCCGCCGTTACCAGTGCTCTGACCCCGTCAGCCCCATCCAACCCACAGCCATGACTAGAGCCAGCGCAGCCTGTTTACCTGTGTTCCCTGCGGTATGATGTATGGAAGAGACCCCTCTTGGAGATGGAGGTAGAAAAGGTGAAGGGGACCTATCTGTTGGATACGGGGGCATCATGCACCGTGGTCCATTCAGCTAACCCCACCACCTCGCCTCTATCTAGCGGGGTCCCATGCAGTCTGGCAGGATTCACAGGCAGAGAAGAGGCCAGTTCATTTTCCATCCCGCTCTCCATTCGTTTGGGTACGCTCCGCTCTAAGTTGTCCTGTATCCTAATGAAGTGGGAACAGGAGGGTGGAAAGGGGATCCTGGGAGCTGACTTTATTGTAGGCCACGGGATCCTGGTGGATTTAAGAAACCATTGCCTATGGGGGGCAAGTATAGGAAAGGACGGCGAGGTAGCAGTCATCCCAGGGAAAGAAGGGAAGGGGACCCTGTGCACCATGAAGCCTAAAGACGGTTATAACCTCGAGCTCATGGTCAGTAATACCCCAAAAGAGTTCCAGGTATTTGTGCGAGCCCACCTAGCCACATTTGCCACACACAAACACGACTGCGGGAGGGTCAACGGGTTTGAGGTCAGAGTAGACGGGGATCCCATGGCCCGACCATAGAAACAGCACAACTTCCCCAGGGAAGCGGAGCCAGACATGGAAGCAGCCATGTCCTCCTTAGTACAGCAAGGGGTCCTGAGACCGATAGCCACCTACGTAAAATCTCCACTATGGCCGGTTAGAAAACCGGACAATTCCTGGAGGGCCATGGTGGACTATCGGGTGCTCAACAGTAACATCCCAGCCTGTGCACCCATGGTAGCAGCAGTTGCCGACCTGATAGGAAGTGTCCCAGCATCTGCGACCACGTTCACGGTGCTGGATATTTCCAACGGGTTTTGGTTCATCCCTTTAAGGAGGGAGGATCAGTACAAGTTTGCCTTTACATTTAAAGGGCAATAGTACACTTGGAACTGTTTGCCTCAGGGCTTCCACAACAGCCCCAGCATTTTCCACCAGTGCATGGTGAACAGTTTAAAGGGTTCCAGCCAGCCCAGACAGTTGGTGCAGTATGTGGATGACCTGCTCCTGCTCACCGATTCGAGAGAGGAGCATGGCCCACTACTGGCCGAACTGCTGGAGCTGCTCAGGCAGGAGGGTTTTAAAGTAAACCCGAAGAAAGCGCAGATCGGCCAGCAGGAGGTGAAATTCCTGGGCCTGACCGTACGCGCTGGGGAAAGGGCCATAGATAAGGCTAGAAGGGAGGCGGTACAGGAGTTACTAATCCCCAACACAGTCACGGGTGTGAGGTCGTTTTTAGTGCTAACCGGGTACTGCAGAGACTTCATTGAAGCTTATGCAGCCACAGCAGCCCCTCTGCTCCGACTCCTACACAATGAAGTGGAGTGGGTTTGGGATGAGGGTTGCCAGGCAGCATTTGTCAAGCTCAAGGAGGATCCACAGACCGCACCAGCTCTAGGGGCCATAGATGGGGAGAAAAGAGTTCTTCCTGGAGGTAGCAGCCAGCGGGGATAGCCTGAGTGCTGTGCTGCTCCAAGAGCGGCATGGCCGGCTGAGGCCGGTGGTCTACTCCTCCAGGATGCTCACGGATGTGGAGAGGAGCTACTGCAATTGTGAGCGGCACCTCTTGGCCACACATTGGGCTGTGAAAAGATCACTGCTCTTCACATGCACCCCTACCATCACCCTCCTCACCCATCACACACCCACCCAGATGCTCCTGGATGGGAGGATCAAGGATGGGACGGTGAGCCGTGTCCGCTTTGCTCGCTGGACCCTGCTCCTCTCACAGATGGACCTTAAGGTGAAGGGTCTCTGCGAGCCAAAGCTCGCAGCCGACCTGGTATATCCTGGAACAGCCCACCGGTGTTCCATAGAGGGTTTTGGGAAGTGGACAAAGGTTTACAGGCCGGGATACATCCCACGGGCCGCGAGAGCTATGTGGATGGATCCAGCACGGCATCGGCTGGCGAGCGACTCACGGAGTGCGGAGTTTATGACCCAGCGGCAAACATTTCCCTGGCAATTAAGCTCCCCAGCACCATGAGCGCCCAGCAGGCTGAACTGTCCGTGGTAGTGTACGTCGTTACACACCCCGAAATCTTCCCCACCCCGTACACGATTTGCTCGGACAGCATGTTTACGTGCAATTCGTGTACGGAGTACTTGGCCATCTGCTCCCGTCGTGGATACACCTCCGCCGATGGGAGACACCACACAGTGAAACCCCTGCTGGAGAAAATCCTAGCAGCAGTGGGGGAGGAAGGGGAGGTTTTCATCCATAAGGTGAAAGCCCATTCCTCCACAGAACCCCGTAGTCAAGGCAACCAGCAGGCTGACATGCTAGCTAAGGGGGGTGCCTGCACAGGCACTTTCTGGGATCCATATGGGTCCAGACCCATAGCAGCAGTCAGGAGTACGGATGGGACACAAGGGAGTGCAGGGGTAGCCTTAGCCCCGTACCTTTAGACGGTCCAAGCCCAAGACCCCGTCCTTAATGCAGTCCTCAGCGCCATGACTGAGGGAGAAAGGGTAGAGGGCCCTTACGGCACAGCAGCCCTCTCCGTCAAAGAAGGCATGCTGTTCAGGGGGGAACAGTGGGTTGTGCCGCAGCAGCACCGGAGGGAATTCCTTCAACTGGCCCATGAGGGTCCAGGAGCAGGGCATCCCAGGCCTGAGACCACCTGGCAGCGGGTGGAACAGGCGGGATGGTGGCCAGGACTCAGGGAAGATGTCCGTGAGTTCTGCGCCGGCTATCTGGTGTGCGCTGCTAATAACCCTGGCCCCCACAAAAGGAAGGTACCTATGGGACACATCAGGAGGGTAGAGGGACCGTGGCAGTCGATACAGGTCGACTACATCGGGCCCCTGCCCACCGCCCAGGGAGGCTATAAGTACTGACTAGTCGTGGTAGATGTGTTCAGGAAATGGGCAGAAGCCTTCCCCTACAGAACAACCACAGCTCTGGGTACGGCCAGGATTCTGGTCCGGGAAGTGTTCTCATGATGGGGGCTACCACAGTATGTGGAGTCCGACCTAGGGAGTCACTTTACCAGGCAGGTAATGCAGAATACCCTTATGCTGCTCGGCACCGAGGGGAAGAGTCACGTTGCCCACAACCCACAGTCATCAGGGATTGTGGAGAGGATGAATAGGACCTTAAAGGAAAGGTTAAGGAAAGAGATGGTGGACTCGCCTCAAAAATGGGCAGAGGTCCTACCGTTGGTCCTGATGGGGATCCGTGCCAGCCAGTCAAAAAGCACGGGGTACTCCCCGTATGAGCTGATGGCTGGCCGGGTTATGCGGACACCCACCCATGTACTAACCCCGGTGCTCACAGAAGGTCAGTTCAGGGAGGTAAGCCGGGACAGGTTCGATCAAAACCTCTTCGAGCACCTTAAGCAGGTCCATGGGCAGGCGGCTGGGAACATGGGAAAGCAGCATCGGAGCAACCGATTGCTGTTAGAACCCCGAAAACACCACGAGTGGGAAATAGGGGATCAGGTCATGTTGAGGAATTTTGCTCGGGTAGGAAGTTTAGAACCGCTATACATGGGGCCCTACAGCATTGTAGACAAGGCCAGCCCCATGGTATATGCCATTAAGATGCCTCGGCGCACCAAATGGTTCCATATTAATCAGTGGAAACTGTTTAAGCCCAAGAAGAGAGAACAGTCAGTTGGGGTAAGGCCTGAGGATAGAAATCCTCAACCTGCAGCGGGAACAAGTTCACAGACTGCACAGGCAGACGCTGTGGCTTGTTTAAGGGGAGGGTCCATCTCGCCCACCGATTGGGACACTCCCCCACTCTTCTGGGATCCAGATGAGGAGGGACCCGAGGGCGAAAACCCCGCCCCGACCCAGGTTTAGAGGAGGAGGAACCCGAGGGCAAAGACCCCGCCCCTGACCCAGGTTTAGAGGAGGAGGTACCTGAGGGTGAAGACCCCGCCCCTGACTCAGGTTTAGAGGAGGAGGGACCCGAGGCCGAAGACCCCGCCCCGGACCCAGGTTTGGGACCTGGGGGCGGAGACTCTCAGCCTGTAGCACCAGGCTGCGAAGAGTTACCTACCCTTAGCCCAGGTTCGGGAGAGGTAAAGCCTGAGGAAGAAGATCCCCAGCCAGCGGCAGTGGTAAGTCCACAGACCGCACCGGAGGGGGCAGCGGCTCGGGTTAAAGGCCCACCAGCCAAGAAAACCCCCACCCGCCGAAGTCCCTAGAAAGTCCCACGGACGCCCCAGCCAAGGAAACCGTGGTCACCGGCTCCCCATTTTAAAAGGGCAGCCTCTCGAGTGAGGGATCGGTCTGAGGGTAGAGGTCCCCAGCCAGCAGCCACAGGCTGTAAGGGACCGAAAGTATAGGACAGTGCGGTCGCACCGAAGGGAGCGGTGTGCCGCAACCCAAACAGGAATTAGGCTGGCCGCCCGGAGACGGGCTGCGGATGTACATAGTTTAGGTAACTTAAGTGTGATATCGTTAAGTTTGGGTGTTTAGTGTAAGTTTAAACAAGGTGATGGGTAGTTTTAAATAAGTAGTATTTGTTAAGAGTGTTTATATTGAGTCAAGGTCGCAAGACTCGACTATGCTTCACGGAAGCCAGAGAATCTCCTCGGGACCTGGCTATATGTTCTTGTATCTCTTTGCAGAAAGGATTACGAGATGAAGGGGGGCGTACTCCTACTCGCCCTGATAGGAATGAGCACTGGAAAGCGAGGTGACGTGGAGGACTCCCACATCTATGGGTGCTCCGGAGAGAGAGCACCGATCGTTACCGATGGAGGTGGTGAACGGGGTGTGGAGGGGCTCGACATTTACTTCCACGAGGGAAGGTGGCCAGGGTGGCTGGGGTCCAATTCGACTCAGTACTCCAGCCAGACCGGGTTCACGTATGGGGAGGCCTCCCTCCTGTGCCCCAGGGTACAGGCCGTTGCCACAAGGGTCAGCGTCACCGTATGGGAAACCACGCAGTCAGGTGGGAACGGTTGGGGAACAATACCCATCGGACGATTACAGGGACTCACGGGGGAATGAGTGTGTGCTGGGACAAGTGGTGGGAACCGGATCAGGGGATTTATGTCTGTATGTGGGTGTCAGAGAAGGTCTGCCCCATAGGCATATCCATCATTTTCCATCGGCAATGGCAAGATGCCGGGGAGGGGGTGGAATGGGAATCCAGCCTGAAGGCGTGCGCAGTCCCATACTCCCCGATCCCAGTGAATGCCACTGAACTTGTGACTCACCCCCGAATGCCCCTACCCACGACTCAGGCAGCAAGGACACACAGAGAGGGGTGCCCTGCCACCACCAAGGGACCAGGGAACGGGCTGGTACTAGTGCTGATGGATCAGGTGCTGTACCAGGGGGTACACTAGGCGGTAGCCTCCGTGATTTTAAACCTCACCGAGGTACACTTACCGGAGTGGTGCCCAAAGAGACAGAACAGCTATACCAGGCCCTGTTAAAAGAGATGTTTAGGAAATTTTACAAGTTCGATTTTGCCAATGTAGACAAAACAGAACTGTACACCACACACCATGAGTATTTTGGCAATACTGGGAGACAAAGAAGGGGAGCCTGGAATGATGTTTTCACAGCGTTTAACACAGGGTCCTCTGTCATAAACAGGCTTGGATGACATAGAATTGCAGACCCAGATAAACTGTCTAAAAACACAATTGAGGAAAATCTTGATGGATGAAAATAAGGTAGTAGGCTCAGAGTTACACGAGACCAGGCCATGACGGTCCATTTAAAAGAAATAATAGCTGAGCTGGAAAGACACGCAAAGACTGTAAATGCCCTTATAAGAGAGGACAGAAATGCTTCTGACCAGGCTGCACAGAACGAGGTGTGTGTGCTGTATGTGGCGTGGTTGCTGGGTGAGGGCCGCAGTAATCTGGAGGATTTAAAACCTGGATCAGCAACAAGCACCTCGCAGCCCTCCATCCATTTGAGAATGCATTAAGCCCGTGTCAACTCCGGCTAGCTTCTGAGGCCTACCCAATCCTAGTAGATTGTGGACGGTCTAATCATACTATCATGTGTATAGTAGTAAGGATGCCGGTCATGGGTGGGACAGCCCGACCCGCACCGGTATACAGGGTAGAGAACATTGGAGTCATTCAAGGGTGTGCACACATCCGTTTCACAGCGGTCCCACCTTATGTCATAAAGTGGGAGCACGCTATGACAGGTACTGACCTCTCGGGGTGCCGGAGCCGGGGAGCACACATAATACTGTGCCCCCAGAACTTGAACACCTATTCAAAACCACAGTGTGGGTTTAGAGCTGCTGGCGCAAAACCTATAAACTGTACCATGGAGGTAATGGCACAAGGCCATGTTCCCCTACAGGTAGCATATATAGGAGGTGGGACATATTGTGTCACCACAGGAGCGCCCCACTACCAACATTGACAGCATAGCTGGTGTCCGGTAAGTGACAGCAGTTTCTGCTTTAAACCCGAGGTAGAAGTCCAAGTGGCCCAGGAACGAATTGTCCCCATTCCTGAACCCTCCACTGTTCACCTCACTGTAAAGGAGAATTTCACCAACCTGCAAAAGTATGTAGCACATTTCGGCTACGAAATCCCCCCTCTCCCAGAACATCTTACCAAAATACTCAAAGCAGTAATAGTCTCGCAGAAACATTTCTACACTCTGGAGCAGAAGACGGTAGAGATAGGGGCCAAGATACTGGACATTGTAGTTCCACCCTGGTGGGACATTTTTGAAAACATAGAGGTCCCTTCGTGGATTAGACTGGCTTCCCACATCCTCGTGGTTTGCCAGCTGGGAATAGTATTGTACCTAGTGTGCACTCAGTGCAAGGGAAGAGGCCAAATACCAGAATTCCGAAACAAAAGGACCTGGAAGGAGCATTATATTAAGGTGGAGGGAGATACACCTGTTTGAATTTGTTTGTGTTTCTGAATAAAGTTGGTTGTTTTTGTGTTCTTTTGTTGTTTTTAATAAAGACTTTTTGATTTGTGATTTTTAATAAAGATGTATGTGTACCAAGTGGTGCAGGGGTGTCGGACCCCTCCATGATTGGATGTGTGGAAACGCCTGTAATCTGTCTATGTATGCTTATGTACACTACATTTTTACAGAATGGGAAACGCATGTGTTGTGGGATCATAGATAGCTAATTACAGGGGAAGATTGACTATGGAGGGTCAGGAATTTTGCTCACCTTGTCAGATGATACTAAAAGCGAGTTAAGTATCAACAGGTGGGAGTGTAGGGTTCTCAAAATTCCCACATTCCCCAAAAGTTATGGATAAAGGGACCCTGTATGGACAAGTTATTAAAAAGGGGTACCCAAAATGGCTTCTGCGACCTCGTGACCAAAACCGACAGGATTTTTAAAAAACAAGGCCCTGCAAAAAGCAGGCCCTGAAACGAAACCTAACATGCATGGATCTGTGAAAGACTTTGTAAAGCCAGACAGCTAGGTAAACACAGAATATGCATTCTTCACCTTGGAACAGGATGGGCCTAATCTTGAGGCTTTTTGCATACATAATCGGTAACAGATCAACGTGGTCACCGAGCCAGGAAAACCCAATTAATTTTCATAAATAACAAACAGCCAGGATCTCGGAGCCATTAAACACGGAGACAACCACCCCAGAAGCCGTTAAAATAAATGACTGTAATCATTTTAGATGAGCCAGCCAAAAGTTAGACAAAGAACTGACCTGATTTGGCGCGCAGATAAGGGGTGAAGAACCGGGTATAATTGTAGGCCCACCGGTAGCTCTCACTCTCTTGGCTCTTGCTTCCTGCCTCTCGCTCTTGCTTCATGCCTCGTTGCTGGCTCCCTCCCCGCGCCGCTCGACACCAAGGACATCCATTACCACACCGGGGGCCAAACGCGGGAGGAGAACGAGACCCGAATCGAAAACGCACAGGACATACAGGGCCACAAACAAATGAGACGAGACGAGAAAACTGGTAAAACCGGTAAAGGCAGAGAAGGGCAGTGGAAGGACACGTTGGGGGACAAACGGCCTAGTTATAAGCTGGCGTTTGATGAATAAGTTGGTGTTTGAAGAATGGACAGCAAAGTCAATGAAGAATAAGTTGGCGTTTGAAGCTTGGGTAGGAAAATCAGGTTAACGGAAAAATCCGCCAACTGAGCCCCAACCGCAACAAAACCGTCGGCAACCAAACCGCCCGAAGAAGAAGACCCATCGCGACAAAGTACTCAACGAAGGCGTTAACAGAGGAAAAAGGAGGATGCTTCGCACAAACAACTTCATCGCCGCGCCCTGTGACCACATGACAATGACGAACCCCAAAGGACAACAAGAGTGAACCTCAAAACCCACAACCAGTTATAGCAACAGGTTTCGAATTGGTGAGCATGAATTCCTGGCCCCTCGTAGCTTACTCTAGTTAGGTATTGGGGTTGTGATAAGGACAAGAGGATTTTTAATGTGTTTGTTCCCTCGATGTGCCGTGTGTTCCCCATTCCCAAATAAGTGTAATTGTATATGCCTGTAATTATTTCAGTAATTCTCAGTAAGATTGTGACTTTATTTTGCCTTTAATAAAAATTACGGTTAAATATGTTGTGTATTTTGAATATGTATTAGAATTGTCCACAGGGGATACCATAGTTGTGATTTGCAATGCACTATGGGAAATGTAGTGCATTGACTGAAGAAGCACATTGTAAATAAAATGGCCGTTAACTAAACTCTCCACCCCGGAGTCCTTCTTAATTGTTATATAGATAAGGGTATCAAACCCCTTGAGACACAATATAAAACCCCTTGAGACACAACAAAGAACTGGCGATGAGGACGACGGACTTGCGCATCACTTTGCACTGGAATCGGCGATGTTTAAAGTAAGAAGTTCCTGTCTTTTCTTAATGGCAGTTTAGGGCTGATGCAATCGCGTCGTAAAGGTGGCGGTTCGGGTGTTACACAAATCAGAAGGGGGAGAGTAATGATACAGTGAAATGAAGGGGAGAAAAAGGACTGTGAAAAACAAACGAAGTGGAGGAAAAAGGACTGTAAAAAAAAAAAATGGCTATGCTAACCGGAGCATTTGGACCATTTGATGAAACGGCGGAGCAATGGAGGGCTTATACAGAGCGTTTCGGATTTTTCGTGACTGCAAATGGCATTAAAGATGACATGAAAGTGGCGACGTTCATCAGTGTGATCGGAGCAAAAACATTTGGCTTGTTACGGAGTTTGATGCACCCGGATAAGCCCGGCGCTAAGACATATGATCAGATTGTGGAAGTTTTGGAAACACATTTCGCACCCAAGCCGCTGCTGATTGCCGAGAGGTTCAGGTTTCACAAACGAAACCAAGGGGAGTGTGAGTCCATAGCTGAATATGTTGCACTGCTAAAGAAGCTAACTGAGCATTGTGAGTTTGGTGCAACTCTAAATGACACTGTCCGTGATAGGTTTGTGTGTGGATTAAGATGTGAAGCAACACAGAAGCGCTTGCTCATGACTGACAAACTGATGCTTAAATCAGCAGTGGAGCTCGCTGTGTCTATGGAGTTAACAGCTAAAGATGCACAGCTGTTGGGGGCTGCTACGAGAGTGCACAGGGTAGCAGCTACACCGGCTAAGCATGCAAGGGGCGCCAGAGAGTGTTACAGATGTGGGAGGTCAGGTCATCAGCCACCTGACTGCTGGTGTAAAGACCTGACCTGTCGGAAATGCGA
The DNA here is from genome assembly GCF_052327205.1 of Somniosus microcephalus. Classification (NCBI taxonomy): domain Eukaryota; kingdom Metazoa; phylum Chordata; class Chondrichthyes; order Squaliformes; family Somniosidae; genus Somniosus; species Somniosus microcephalus. The sequence continues at coordinate 70,943,380 of NC_140996.1, read as the reverse complement.
AAAGCAAGGACACATTGAACGTGTGTGTAAAGGGCAAAGCAAACAATCCTACACAGAGACACACAAAAACAAACAAGGAAACACATCCAACTGGCGTTCTAAAAAGAAAAACCTACACATGGTGAAACAAGAACAGGAAGACAGTGACACAGACTCTGATGCGGAGTTGAATCTCCATTGTATTGATTTGTATGTGGGTTCAATGACGAGACACTTATGAAAGTGAATGTCTTTTAATCTAAAGTCTGTTCAACTAATTTAACAGCAGTACAGGAGACACCATCTTAGAGATCCATCTAAAACGAAACTAAAACTAAACTGCTTGTCTCTCACATGCCCTCTGCTGGTCAGGCATAAATAATCAATCAGGCAAATATGCTGGTAAGGCATAAATAATCAAACAGGCAAATACCATCACTATTTGCTGATATCATTACATCTCCCTTTCTTAAAACAAAAGTATTTTGCTTTTATCTAACAACATGTTTTCTTTGTAATACTCTGCATTTTAACTGTAACACTTAATGAACTTACATTATCATTATCATTATCAAGGTTTTTTAACCTTGTTTTGTGTGTTCACATGAAATATGTAAATACACTAAAACTTGAAGAAAGAATGAGATAACATTACTTCCTTCTATAACAAGAGTCCTTAAACTTGCTCAATGAGTCTCTCAGGAGGCTTCACGTGTCTTGAGGATTTTCTGATTGATTGCCCTTGAATCTGAGTTGTTGCCTCAGATAATGATTTCTCAGCTGTGTGATCAGGTTGTTCAACAGTATCAGTCTTTTGACCTGCTGTGTGATCAGCTTGTTCAACAGTATCAGTCTTTTGACTTGCTGTGGCTGGTCCCATGAGAAGATCTCGACGATTTCTTCGCAGAACAGCACCCTCATCTGTCTGAATGGTGTATGATCTTGGTTGAACTTCACTCAGGACAGTTCCCTTCTGAGTCCATATGTTTGTTTTGCCTTTGAACCTTACTTGGTCACCAGTGTGGAGTTCAGGTAGGTTTTGTGTTCCTCTGTCATAGTAGTACTTTTGCTTTTCTTTCTGTTGTTCTTTGAACTTCCTCACTTTCTCCCCCTCTTTTGTTTTCAGGAGGTTCTCCAGGATGGGTAGGTCTGACCTTAGCAGACGTCCCATCAGGAGTTGGGCTGGTGACATACCACACTCGAGCGGCATTGTGCAGTATACAAGCATGCTCTGGTAGAAGTCAGTTCCACTGTCTTTTGCCTTGTACATCAGTCTTTTCACTGTCTGGACTGATTTTTCCACTAGTCCATTGGACTGTGGAAAGTGAGGACTTGACGTTGTGTGGACAAAGTCCCACTCTTTGGCAAAGTGTCGGAAACTTGCATTGTAAAACTGGGGTCCGTTGTCTGTGAAGACCTCGCTTGCCACGCCATGTCTGGAGAATATGGCTTTCATACATGTTATCACAGCATCTGCAGTGGTGGTGTACAGTCTACAAACCTCTGGATACAGGGAGTAATAGTCTGTGACTACAAGATAGTCCTCCCCTTGACATACGAATAGGTCAGCGCCTACCTTCTGGTAAGGTCTGTCTGGTGCTGGGTGTGGCTTTAGTGGTTCTACCGGATTGCTTGCTCGATATTTCAGGCATATTGTGCAGTTTGACACCTCATTTGTCACATCTTGGTTGATTCGTGGCCAGTACATCACCTCTCGTGCTCTTTTCTTACGCTTTTTGATTCCCAGATGTCCTCCATGGATCCTTTTTAGCATCTCTTTTCTCAGACTCTTTGGGATAACTATTTTACTTCCTTTGTAGATGATGTCTTCGACCACTGATAGTTCCGCCCTGCAGTTCCAGTACTCTGCCATGTCAGGTGAGCAGTCTTCACAGAATCACAGAAACCCCACAGTGCAGATAGAGGCCATTTCAGCCCATCGAGCCTGCACCGACACATATCCCACCCGATCCCCGTAACGCCTACACCAACACATATCCCACCCTATCCCTATAACCCCACGTATTTAAGCCCCCTAACACTAAGGGTCAATTTATCATAGCCAATCAACCTAACCCGCACATCTTTGGACTGTGGGAGGAAACCGGAGCACCCGGAGAAAACCCACGCAAACACGGGGAGAATGTGCAAACTCCACACAGACAGTCGCCCGAGGCCGGATTCGAACCCGGGTCTCTGGCGCTGTGAGGCAACAGTGCTAACCATTATGCCACCTGCTTCATGTTGGGCCATCCATCCAAGATGCTTTTCCTCAGTCGTCTCAGTGTTTCATCTTTGTTTGTCTCAGTCTTTATGAGCTCCATTTTTGCATCTGCTATGGGCAGTGCACTTGTGATCATGTCCACGTAGGCGTTCACTTTTTCATCCATTTTGGTGTTTGCAGGCTCACTTGGGTCAACAGCTCTGGACAACGTGTCTGCTGTATACATCAGCTTACCCGGTGTGTACGCAACATTCAGTGTATAGCATTGCAGCCTGATCATCATTCTTTGTATTCTAAGCGGACAGCTATTTAGTGGCTTTTGGAACAATGCAATCAAGGGCTTATGGTCAGTCTCTACACTGATTGCTTGTCCTGCCACAAACTGGTGAAATCTTTCACAGGCGTATGTGATGCTGAGCAGCTCCTTTTCTATTTGAGCATATCGCGTCTCCGCGTCTGTCATTGAGCACGATGCATATGCAATAGGTTGCCAGTAGTCATATTTTTGCAGAAGAACAGCACCGAGCCCACTCTGTGATGCATCTGATGATATCTTGATGGGTCTCGTTGGGTCATAAAACCTCAGAACTGGTTCCTTTGTGAGCAGTTTATTTAGATCACTCCATGACTTCTCATGCTCATGATTCCATTCCCATTCTATGTTCTTTTCAGTTAGTCTTCTCAGTGGCGCCATCTTTTCTGAGAGGTTGGATATGAATTTACCCATGTAGTTGATCATTCCATTAAGCCTCTGCACATCTTTTTTGCATTGTGGCTTTGGCATATTCTCAATAGCGGACACCTTTCTGGGATCTGGTCTGATGCCCTCACTGCTAAGGATATCTCCCACGAATGTCAGTTCTGTCACCCCGAGCTGGCATTTCTCTCTATTCAGCTTCAGGTTTGTTTTCCTTGTTGCTTCCAGCACTTTTTTCAGTCTCTCGCCATGCTCAGTTCTCGTGGTTCCCCATACTATGATGTCATCCATTGATGTATCAACTCCCTCCAGGTGCTCATAGATCATATGGATAGTTTTGTGATACACTTCAGGAGCTGAGGCAATGCCAAATGGTAACCTTAGGAATCTGTATCTGCCAAATGGACTGTTGAACGTGCACAGTCTTGAACTTGCCTCGTCAAGTTTCATCTGCCAAAATCCTGATGATACATCTAATTGCTGAAATACTTTGCATTTGCAAACTGTGACATGATTTCCTCACGTGTAGGAAGCTTGAAGTGCTCTCTCTTTATTGCTCTGTTTAGATCTCTTGGATCCAGGCAAATTCTGAGCTTTCCATTCTTTTTGTCCACAATGACGAGGGAACTCACCCACTCAGTTGGCTCATCTATCTTCTGAATCACGTTCAGGCTTTCCATCCTGTCCAACTCTGCCTTCAGTTGCTTTTGAAGAGCAAACGGAACTTTTCTGCATGGATGTATGACCGTTGGCATACTTTTATCTACTCTGATCGTGTGTTCTCCTGGAAGGCAGCCTAGACCCTGAAATAGGTCTTTGTACTCTTTCATGAGTTCATCATAGACTGTCTCTCCTTCGCTTTCCACAACGAGGACTCTCTTTACCAGGTTCAGTCTCTCACAGGCTATTAAACCAATATGGCTTGCACATCCTTTGGCACCACGATTAATGCTAGCGTGTGCTCTCTGTCCTTGTGTGTCACTTTGACAATGCATCTTCCTTTCACTGGTATATCAGTACCTGAGTATCCTGTCACTTTCACTTTTATTCCATGTATCTTTGGTCTGGGTCTAATTTTCTTAAAATCAGTCTCTGATATCACATTAACTTGTGCTCCAGTATCCAATTTAAATGGAATGTGTATGTCATTCACTTTTAGTGTCAACATCCAGTCTCTTTTTTCTTCTTTGTTTTCAGACACAACATCTACATAGAACTCCTCTATCTCGCTTTCATCTACTGCATGGACCTTGCTTTGTTGCGCTTCGTTCTTACAGCAACGGGCATAATGGTTGTTTTTGTTGCAACTATTGCATGTTTTACCATATGCTGGACACTTTTTTGGTGGATGCTGTGTACCGCATCGACTACATGACTTTCGATTGCCCCTTTCATTTTTGTTCGCTGGCCACGCCTCTTTTTTCACATTGGCGCTCTTTTTGTTAAACGGTTTGTGTCCGTTCTTTCTCACTGCATCCACATTGCATCTACTGTCACTGAACAGCTCCTTTGCCTGCGACTTCACAGTCTCTGTAGCCCTACACAGTGCTATGGCTTTTCCCAGGTCTAGATTTTGCTCTCTTAGCAGTCTTTCCCTTAGACCATTATCTGGAATACCACACACCAGTCTGTCTTTTATCAGCGAGTCTGTCAGTCCCCCATATTCACATGTTTTGCTTTGGTTTCTCAGTTTAGTCACATGCTGATCAATAGTCTCACCCGTTTTCTGTACACATGTGAAAAATCTGTGCCTCTCAAACGTCACGTTACGTTTAGGTATGCAGTAGGCCTTAAACTGTTCCATTATTTTATCCAGCTTCATTTTGTCTCCATCAGCAGCGAATGTGAAGTTATTATACACCTCCAGCGCTTCATCACCCACGACATGTATGAACACTGACGCTTTCATTTTATCACTTTTCTCGTCAGCTCCGATTGCCGCTAAATACAACTCCAAATGTTGTTTGAACCTCCTCCAATTTTCAGCCACATTACCTGTCAACTGAAGCTTCGCCGGTGGGTGTAAACCTTCCATTTTTCACTTCGTTAGCTATTCTCCAATGGTAAGTAACGATGTTCTCTTTTGGCTTGCTAATATGTGGAGAGCTGATTTAACTTCAGATTTTTCCTCTTCATCTCTTTCAATCACTTCTGACACCATGTATCGATTTGTATGTGGGTTCAATGACGACACATTCATGAAAGAGAATGACTTTTTATCTAAAGTTTGTTCATCTAAGTTAACAGCATTACAGGAGACACCATCTTTGAGATCCATCTAAAATGAAACTAAAACTAAACTGCTTGTCTCTCACATGCCCTCTGCTGGTCAGGCATAAATAATCAATCAGGCAAATATGCTGGTAAGGCATAAATAATCAAACAGGCAAATACCATCACTATTTGCTGATATCATTACATCCATGTGTTAACGGTGAATGGAGGCTCATCAGGCGATGGAGTCACTCCACTACTAGAGGGAATACCGGTCAAAATGGAGCTGGATACGGGGGCCACAGTCTCCTTGATCTCAGAGAAGCTATTCAAAGAAAAACTGAACCACCTATCACTGACGCCGGCCAAGCTCATCTTAAAGACCTACACTGGGGAAACAGTCCCAATGCTGGGTAAGACGGAGGTCAAGGTGGAGCTTAATGGACAAACCGTGATGCTGCCAGTTTACGTGGTCAAGAGTGACTATCCATCCCTGATGGGCAGGCCATGGTTGGAGAAAATCCATCTGGATTGGGAAAAAGTGAATGCGGTGTCAGTCGAAGAGGCGGGGCTAGCGGCAGTGTTGACAAAGCATACGGCTGTCTTTGACGGAAAATTGGGGAGTATGAAGGGGATTACGGTCAAACTCAAGGTGAAGCCTGACAGCCAGCCACGATTCCTGAAGGCCAGGAACGTTCCCTACGCCCTCAGACCAAAGGTAGAGGCTGACCTGGAGCGTCTGGTCAAGATAGGGGTCCTGGTGCCGGTTTTGCACAGTGAGTGGGCCACTCCCGTGGTACCAGTGATGAAGAGTGACGGCGCGGTTCACTTATGTGGAGATTTCAAAGTAACAGTGAATCCTGTGCTCTCAGCTGAACAGTACTCCCTCCCCATCATTGAAGATCTTTTCGCGGGTCTAGCAGGCGGTCAGAAGTTTAGCAAGATTGATCTATGCCAAGCCTACTTGCAGATGCATGTAGAAGAGGACTCACAGAAGTACCTCACCATCACCACCCACAAGGGCCTCTACAGGTACTGCCGCCTACCCTTTGGTATAACGTCAGCACCAGCTTTGTTTCAGCGGGCTATGGACTAGATTTTAAGCGGCATTCCAGGGGTACAATGTTATCTCGACGATATCCTTGTCACAGGAAAGGACGACAACGAGCATCTGCAGAACCTGGTGAAGACACTGGGAAGACTTGAAGAATATGGCTTACGCGTTCGCAAGGACAAATGCGAATTTTTCAAGCCATCAGTGGAGTACCTAGGCCATGTCATCGACGCGGACGGCCTACACACAGCACCGTCAAAAGTGAAAGCCATTGCCGACGCTCCTGCACCTACAAATGTCGGCCAGCTGCGGTCATTCTTAGGTCTCCTGAACTATTATGGAAAGTTTATTCCACAGCTGGCATCACTGTTGAAGCCATTACATGAGTTGTTGTGTCAGGGCAAGGCCTGGGCGTGGACGAAGGAGTGCGAAGCTGCATTCAAGAAAGCCAAAGCAGCTTTGACTGACCCCAGAGTGTTGACACACTTTGACCCGTCGTTGCAGATTCAGCTGGCCTGTGACGCGTCGCCTTATGGCGTCGGTGCGGTCATGTCCCACATCTTTCCCTCAGGCGAAGAGAAGCCGATTGCATTCACGTCAAGGTCCCTGAGCAAGGCGGAAGTGAAATACCCGCAGATCGAAAAAGAGGCTTTGGGCATCATCTTTGGAATCAAAAAGTTCCATCACTACTTGTTCGGAAGGAAATTCACCTTGCTGACGGATCATCGTCCTCTGACATCGATCTTTGGTCCACACACAGGAATACCCTCCCTGGCAGCGTGCAGGATGCAGCGCTGGGCGCTGATGTTAAGCGCTCACAATTACAACATCAAATACCGGAGGTCAGCAGCACATGGCAATGTGGATGGATTGTCAAGACTTCCGCTGCCTGTGCCCTCTGAAGGCTGTGAGCAGAAGATTTTCTACTTTGACATGGTGAGCAATGCCCCTGTCACGGCCCGGCAAGTCAAGAAAGAGACCAGAGTGGACCCTACGCTATCCAAGGTGCTGGATCGGGTGATGCGAGGAGACGGATCACGGGTGTCAGACGCACCACCTGAGCTCCTACCTTACCTGTCAAGAGGGAAGGAGTTGTCTGTCACATCAGGATGCCTCCTTTGGGGCATGCGAGTGATCATACCACCAAAGCTGCGGAAACATGTCCTCAACGAGCTGCACTCGGGACATTGTGGTATTGTCCGGATGAAGGAGCTGGCACGAAGCTACTTCTGGTGGCCCGGTCTGGATCATGAAATTGAAGTTGAAGCAAAATCATGCCCATCATGCGAGACAACCAGGGATATGCCAAGAGCAGCGCCACTGCATCCATGGGAATGGCCGGCGACACTGTCTGGACTTCGCGGGACCAGTGGAAGGAGCGATGTTCCTGGTCGTGGTGGACTCCCATTCCAAATGGCCGGAGGTTGCAGTAATGCCCACTATCACTACGAAGAAAACCATCGAGACTCTGAGAGAGATGTTCGGGCGATTTGGTCTGCCGGAGCAGATCGTAACCGACAATGGAACACAGTTCACATCCCAGGAGATGGAGGAGTTCCTCAAGAGCAATAGAATCCAGCACACGTTCTCCGTGCCTTATCATCCATCTATGAATGGATTGGCGGAGAGATTTGTCAGAACGCTGAAAGGCGTGTTGAAAGCTGCAAGAAGTGATGCTCCTCTAAAGCAGCGCCTGAATGCTTTCTTGCTGAAATACCGAAACACGCCTCATGCTACGACAGGAGCATCTCCTGCTTACCTACTCATGGGAAGGCAGCTACGGACACGCCTTGACCTGCTGAGGCCAACGTCCACAGAAGCAGTGGTGCACGCCAATCAGCAGGATCAAGTCAGCAGATGAGCTCAGAGGTCCAAAGAACGACACTTTGTGGTGGGGGACAAAGTCCTTGCACGTAACTACTCCACCCCGGAGCGGTGGGTCACGGCTACGGTCATTCAAAAGATGGGCCCCGTTTCATACCGAGTCCACACTGGAGATGACTGAACATGGAGACGGCATGTAGACCAGTTACTGCCAAGATAGTCGCCACAGGTAACCCAAGAAACAGAGGATCAAGGACCTGCTGGGGGCTCCAGCAGGGACTGGTCGTCCGACCCTGAGACGGTGGCACCATCCACTCTTGTGCCATCGAGGGAGGAAGCCACACCTGCAGGGTCACGGGAGAGCCAGCCAGAGCCTGCTGCTGAGACTAGGCGTTACCCCCAAAGAGAAAGGCAGCCTCCGGAGCGCCTTAGTTACAGTTAGTGCTAACCTGTGTGCATGGGGCAGAATAATCCCCAGGGTTAGCGGAATGTAAAGGCAGTCTACCCTCTCTTCCAAAGTTATAGTCATTTTCAGTTATTCTGTTTTGTGGACATTCTGTTTTAAGGGGGAGGAAATATGTTGTGTATTTTGAATATGTATTAGAATTGTCCACAGGGGATACCATAGTTGTGATTTGCAATGCACTATGGGAAATGTAGTGCATTGACTGAAGAAGCACATTGTAAATAAAATGGCCGTTAACTAAACTCTCCACCCCGGAGTCCTTCTTAATTGTTATATAGATAAGGGTATAAAACCCCTTGAGACACAACATATCAACAGGTTTCGAATTGGTGAGCATGAATTCCTGGCCCCTCGTAGCTTAATCTAGTTAGGTATTGGGGTTGTGATAAGGATAAGGGGATTTTTAATGTGTTTGTTCCCTCGATGTGCCGTGTGTTCCCCATTCCCAAATAAGTGTAATTGTATATGCCTGTAATTATTTCAGTAATTCTCAGTAAGATTGTGACTTTATTTTGCCTTTAATAAAAATTACGGTTTTCTTGCACCAAACCAATTGTCTACTCGTTTTTCTGTATCGCCGCCTGTACCTAAGTCTGGTGTCTAGAACCCCCGGGGGTGTGGGAGTGATTCAAACTGCTCAGGGGGACAGTCAGGGGCAGAGCTGACTAGACACACACCACCCCCTACATCCCCCTTCACACTTTTGACAGGTCTCTACGCATAGATCTGTCAAAAGTATGAATGGGGATCACTTAAAAAACAAAGTTAAACATTAAATACATTTTTTTTAAATCAAGTATTTAAAATTAGTTAAAATTAAATTAAATTAAATATTTTAAACAATTATTTAATTTTTTGATAAAAATAATTAAAGTTTTTTACGGGGCTAAAAATAAACATACCTTTTATAAAAGTATTTTAAAATGATAAATGAGTGAATTTTTTTTTAAAACTCTTATGCTGGTAAAAGCAGGCCTTACACCTGCTTTTAGCAGGCGTAAGATTTTGAAGTGATTTCAGCGAGCGGAGGTTCTGCAGAAAGCAGAACTCTCCCCCCGCAGAGGTGTTTCTCCGGGGCAGGCAGATGATCTGTCAAGAGGATTCTTGACAGATTGGAAGTGCTGGTTTTCAGCACATGCGCTTTGCATGCCTGAAACCAGCACTTGCGAGGCCCCTACGGGTGTGTATGCACCTCGTACACACCCGTGGGGGTTGGTATATCCTGCCCATTGTTTTACACAGCGAGTTGTGACCTGGAATGCACTGCCTGAAAGGGTGTTGGAAGCAGATTCAATAGTAACATTCAAAAGAGAGCTGAATACAGGAAACTCTTTTTTATCTGGCACCGACGGGACCGGCGTGTTGCCGGTTTATCAAAATTTCCGGATGACGGAGAGGGTTATCTACCGAGGCTATTGTTAACAAAGAAAAATTAAAAAATCAAGAAATGTGCAGTATACAGTAATTGGGTACTCACCTACTGAATGTTGCATTAAATGGATGGTGGAAGATGCTTGATTAAGTACAGCACTGCCAGTTGAGGGTAATCCATAACGCTTTAATTTCTTAACAGTAAAACAAAACTTATAAACGACTGTACAGTACAGTATAAAGTACTGTAGTTGACTGTAGACTTATTCCAAGTCAGCTGGTTCATCAGGAATATCCATGTCAGCTGGGTCATCAGGATCATGCACTTCAACAGATTCTTCAGGCACTTCCACTGATTCAACTCTTTTGGAAGCTTGCTTAGTGGACTCTTGTCTTTTTTGTAGAAAGGTGGAATGCAGAATTTGGAGGTGCATAACTTCTTGGGCAGAATAGCAAGGATGCCTTTCAGCAAATTTGAGGAATGAAGCAAATCCTTCTGCAGCTTTAGCGCAAGAAATCTTCTTCTCTTCAGAAATCTCATCCTCTTCACTTTCCGTCTCACTTTTCTTTTCTTTCTTTGGATTCAAAACATTCTCAATTATTTCATCATCACTTAGCATATGCACAACAGCAACTTCTCTATCTGCATCAACCCACTGCTCAATATCACTTTCACTGAGGTTACATAGAGGGTTTGCTGGGCCTACATTTTTCACCATGCCAGCCATTTCCATTATTGTACTCCTCTTGGGACGCACATTGAACCCATGAAATTCCTCCTCTGAAGAAGAACCTTCAGCAAACATTACAGAAGGCCACAATTTGCGCCAGACTTGTCTCAAAGTGTGACCTTTCACCAAGTTCCAGGAACATGCAGCATTAAAGATGACAGCCTAGAAATTCAGTTGTTAGCACCAGCCGCTAACGCCTTAGGAGGAGAAGTGGAGTGCTAAGCGGCTAGTGCCTGGTCGCGGCGCGATCTGCGCCTCCCGCGAAATTCATTTAGGATTTAGCGGCGGCAAAAAACCTTTGCGTGCGCTCCGCTGCGCGCGCATATCCTGACATCATTTCATGGTGCAACGCCCTTTGTGCACCCCGAACTGGAAATTCAGTGGCGCCGGCCTATTGTGCGCCTGGCGCCCCCCGCGACTGGTAGAGGGGAACGGTTCCCAGTCGCTGCGGGGCGCGGGGGGTGCGAATTATAGGGGACTCCTCCTGCAGTATAAATGGCAGCCATTTTGCTCCACTCCTTCTTTGTGAGAGACGGATATTTGGAGAGAGACAAACGTAGAGAGCTTTCTGGTTTGGCTGAACTCTCACACAGGTACTTGTGGCTTCAGGCCAGAGCTTTGCACTTGTATTTAACTTTCAGTGCCATAGCATTGATTCGAAACATATAATGGGGGCTGCAATGGGTGGCAACATTGGCTTACTGCATTGCATTCAAAGGGCTCAGAGACACCGTGAGAGAGTGCCAGTCATGGCCAGATGGAGAAGGGCCAACAGGCGTCGGCAAAGGAGGCCTTACCCACCCAGGGTATTCCGCCAGCTGTTCTCATATCTGAAAATGTCGGAGGAGCAGTGTGTTCGGAGGCTCCGATTCAGAAGGGTGGTGGTCACTGAGATCTGCCACCTGCTTCGCAGAGATCTGGAGCCACAGCTCAGGAGCAGGACGTCTCTGTCAGTGGCAGTGAAGGTGACGGTGGCTCTCAACTTCTATGCCACCGGCTCCTTCCAATCCGCTACTGGGGACATTTCCAACATCTCCCAGTTCGCGGTACATTGTTGCATCCGCCAGGTGACCAATGCCCTTTTCAGAAGGAGACGTCAGTTCATCTCCTTCCCCATGACCGTGGACAAGCAGCAACAGCGTGCAATGGGATTTGCAGCATTAGCGGGCTTCCCCATGGTGCAGGGCGCCATTGACTGCACGCATGTGGCTTTGTGGGCATCTCTAGAGAATGCCGCGGATTACCGCAACCGGAAGGGCTACCATTCGCTCAACGTGCAGTTGGTGTGTGACCACAGGCAGCTCATCCTAGCTGTCAATGCCCGCTTTCCAGGCAGCAGCCACGATGCCTTCATCCTGCGCCAGACTTCTGTGGCAGACATTTTCGAGGCCCAGCCTCACCCACGAGGATGGCTTCTCGGGGACAAAGGCTATCCTTTGTGCACCTGGCTGATGACACCGCTCCGTGCGCCCAGCACCCCTGCTGAAGAGCGATACAATGACAGCCATCAAGCAACCAGGAACATCATTGAGCACACAAGTGGCGTGCTGAAGCAACGGTTCCGCTGTCTGGATCATTCCGGGGGAGCCCTACAGTACTTGCCTGAGCGAGTCTCCCATTTCATTGTTGTGTGCTGCATGCTGCACAACCTGACTATCCGCAGGACTCAGCCACTGCCAGCAGACATTGGAGGACTACCAGAGGAGGAGGAGGAGGAGCACCAGCACGCGAGGGAGGCAGAAAGTGCAAGGGCCGCCGTCGGCGGCTTAGTGCAACTCGGTCCTAGGCCCCCTGTCAGGGAATGGCTTGTGCCAATGACAGAAGATGAATGTAGCTGCTCCACAAGCCCTCAGCCGATCAAGGCAACCAAGACTTCCAGAAGCAAACATGGACAGTGCGATTAAAGAAATTTTTTTGCTGTGATACTGTTGTGTATGTACCTTTAAGGGAAGAACTGGTTTTAGACTGCAGTACCGACAGTGACCACCCCTGTATAAAAGGCCCTAGCAGGCTTCTGTATTTCAGTCTGACGTTGCCCTCCTGTTCAGTGAAGTACCTGTTAAACTGTTCTCCCAAAGTCCGTGTATTATTGAGGTGCGGACTTTACAGTGGCGACGAGTAAGTTCGAACTCACCTGCAGTGTGGCATCATCTCACGGGGATCTCGCCCCGAGAGGAGGTTTCTTGGAGGCCATAGTCTGAGCAACGGGCGTCGACCGCGGGCAACCGCCCAAAGAATTCATCGGTGTTCGGAGAATTGCGGGAGAGACTGTGGAGAGCTGTGCTTGGCTCCCCAGTTAAGGTGTTCCAGCAAATCGTGCTGGTAGCAGGTAGTGCGCTGACCCTTCCGGACTGCGGCGGGCTCAAGCTCGATTGAGCGGCTCTACAAAACGGGCCGCGCAGCATCGCCGGGAAAAGAAAACAAGAGAGAGAGAGGGTGGAGCGCACAGGGCGCGGTCGGTGCTCAAGTACCGGGCAGCGGAGAGAAAATAAACGGGGGGGGAAGGAAAGCGAGACGTGCCGAAGCCGCGGGTCGCCGCCATTACCCCGTAGAACGCTAGGAGCAGCGCGGCAGCAAGGGGAAGAAGGAAAAGCGCGGGAGGCACCATTTTATCCCGTTGGGGAAGAAGGAAAAGCACGGGAGGTGCCATTTTATTCCATTGGGGAAGAAGAAAAAACGCGGGAGGCGCCATTTTAAATCATCCAAGATGCCGAAAAGTGGCAGTATCACTGCTTTCGACAACGAGGTAGAAGACTGGACCACGTATGTGGAAAGAATTGAAGTGTACTGCAAGGCAAATGAGGTGGCCGATGGAAAGAGGGCGTCGGTATTATTGAATTTGATGGGCGCGAGTACGTACGGCCTATTGCGGAATTTAATTACCCCAGCTAAACCAATGGAGAAAAGTTTTGAGGAGATTGTTAATACCTTACAGGAACACCTAAACCCTACACCGCTGCTGATAACAGAAAGATTCAAGTTCCATAAAAGAAACCAGCACAAAGATGAGAGCAATGCTGACTATCTTACGGAACTACGCAAGTTATCGAAGCACTGCCAGTTCGGAGCAGGACTGACAGACACCTTGCGGGATAAGTTTGTCTGCGGGCTCCAGAGTGAATGAACCCAGAAATGACTACTTTCAAAAAAGGACCTGACGCTAGAACAGGCTTTCAGCGTGGCAGTATCCTATGAAGCAGCAGCACGGGGAGCTGCAGAAATACAACAGAAACCACAAGAATACAGCGCTAACAAAATGGCGTATGGAGCAGAAAAGTGCTATCGCTGCGGCCGAACAACCCATGAGCAGAAGGACTGCTGGTTTAAGGACAAAGTACGCAGGCAATGCGGAAAAATGGGACATATGGCAAGAGTCTGCAGGTCGGGAAAGAAAACCAACACGACAAGAACTACTAAGGAACAGTACAGGAAAGTAAAGAAACTGACAGACAGTAGTTCGGAAGATCAGGAGAGTGATAAGGACTCCGGGAGCAGGAGACTAAGTTGTCTAAAGTTACACAACGTGGTCGCAAAGGAAGATCACCGAACCATTTGGGTCACCCTCATGATAGCAGGGTCCCCAGTAAAGATGGAATTGGACACAGGATCAGCCCTAACTGTCATGAATCGACGAGACTATGAGCGGCTATTCTCACACATACCCTTAAAGGACACGTCCATTGTATTGAAGACATACACGGGGCAAAAGGTCTACCCCAGAGGAAAAATAAGGGTGCCAGTTAAATATAACGGCAAGGAAACACAGAAACGATATATGTATATACTACGAGATGGAGGACCACCATTATTGGGACGTGAATGGATCCGAAAAATACAATTGGATTGGCATTCCATTCTGGCGCTGACTGTGACTGACAAAAAGGATGATGACGTCGCACCTGGACGTCTGTCACAAATTCTATCTGACGCGGAAGAGGTGTTCCAACAAGGACTTGGGACTCTAAAAGGAGTAAAGGCAACCATAAAGATTGAGGATAACGCAAACCCAAAATTTTTCAAGGCCAGACCGGTGCCATACGCGATCCGCCCAGCCGTTGAAGCTGAACTGGAGAGTCTGGAGCATTCGAGTGTGCTGTCCAAGGTGGAGTGGAGCAAGTGGGCCACACCAATCATTCCGGTAATGAAGAAAGCATTGAGCAGCACGCCTGGGGAGCCAAAGAAGGTTCGCATCTGTGGGGACTTCAAGGTGACTGTGAACCCAGTCCTGCACACAGTACAGTATCCACTTCCGCAGATAGAAGATATTTTTGCCTCACTATCTGGAGGGAAACGTTTTACAAAAATTGATCTGGCCCAAGCGTATCTACAAATGGAGGTGGAAGAAGCATCGAGAAAATACCTCATGATAAACACTCACAAAGGCCTTTACCAGTACAATCGACTGGTATTCGGGGTAGCATCGGCCCCGGCTATTTGGCAGAGGGCAATGGAACAAGTCCTGCAAGGGATCCCGGGGACCCAGTGTTATTTGGACGACATCCTGGTGTAAGATTCGCAATTTTCAGCAAAAATCACGCAAGAAAACTGGATAAAATAAGACTGTTTATTGACCAAAGTAAGCTTGCACAGAAAAACCTTTGATAAAAGGGCATACAAAATGGCCGCCAGGCTCCGTGATCAGTTTATGAACCATTTTATTTCTGTTACTGCAAGCCAGACAGGCTTGTGGATTGAAGACAGTGAGCCCGCGAAAGCCAGTATCTGGGAACCGAAACTCAGAGGAACAGCATACATATTCAATGGATTGCAAGTACAGGATGGGGCCCATCAAGATATGGGCGGACAATGCAAAATCACTCATACCCATTTATTGTACAAAGGAAAAACCGTTTAGCAGCCATCAAGGAAAATCTCCGGACCGATCAATATGCGAACCGAGCCGCGGTGACAATGCAAAGGACATTAACAGACATTATCGGCCAGGAAGGCCAGTTTAAGTTATCACCGGCTCCGTTACAAGACAAAGCGCCCCTGCAGAGATCTCTGCCCGCCAAAATTAATACAAAGACAGGACTATGATTTGGCGGGAGATAAGACTGTCCCAAAAGAGTATAACTATGGATTGAAAGTCCATCTAAGTTACTTCTTCACTGCTACGGCTTCTTGTTGGGCGACTTCAGGCTTCCATTTCTTCAAGAACTTTCTTCTACGAGGAACGAACGAAGGGCGGACGGTGCCCGGATCGGCGCCTCTTCCACTTCGGCAGATCGATGAAAACGTTTTCGTCTTTTTAAAGACGGACGGTTTCGGTAAAAAGACAACGTGGCCGGTGTTCAGCCAAACAAGGCTCGGCCACGACGAGAAGACGACGAGGGTGGCCCGGGTACTGGGGTCGGGAGATCATCGATGACCCAGGCCGACGGAGAAGAAACCCTCTGGAGAACCGACCAGGCCGGAGACAAAAGGACAGTCCGGGCCTGACACTTCCGTGTCTCAACATCCCATTGGGTTGTTGTTCTACTCCACGAACAAAAATCCACGACAGGCTTAGTGGATCTCAACCTTGACGAGCGCTCATCGAGGCTGTGTCTACCCCATCGCCTCGAGAGAGAGAGAGAGAGAGAGAATATCGACTGCGCCAGAAGTTTCCAAATCCACGTGACGACGGAAAGCGGTGCCAAAAGGGCTGCGAACCCCCCTTTCTCGCGATTTTGAGAGTGGTGAGCATGATCCCAGGTTCCCCAGGTCGAAACTTAGTTTAGGTATAGGGGAGGGAGTTAAGGGAAATCGTAATGTGTTTCCCCTTTTACGATGTGCCGTGTGTTCCCCATTTCCATAGAGTCAAGTTCATAAATTTGTGCATGATTGTAGTTACTTTAATCTGTGCCTATGACATGTATTTTGTAATGCTTCAAACTGTTCAAAAATAAAAGCATCCATTTCGTGCTATTCAGCCTGGTCTATTGAGTCCTTTTCTCTGCACTACTGTTCTCTGCATCTAAGTCCAAGGTCTAGAACCGTAGGGGGAGTGGGTCGAACCACTCAAGGGTAATTCTTGCACGAAGCCTGGCAGGAGGCCAGAACGGGCAAGAGAGCAGGAAAAAACCCCCTACACTGGTTACGGGCGAAAATGACAATGAACACCTTGCCAACCTGGAGCAGGTGCTCACGAGATTACAGGAATATGGGCTACGAGCCAACCGCCCCAAATGCGAGTTCTTCAGGAGACAAACCTCGTATTGTGGCCACATGATTGATGAGGAAGGGTTGCATAAGTCGCCGGACAAGATCGAGGCTGTAGTCAAGGCTCCAGCACCGGAAAATGTGTCGCAACTGAGGTCGTTCCTCGGGTTGGTGAACTACTACCATAAGTTCTTGCCGAATTTATCGACAATTCTGCACCCACTGAATGCCCTGCTGCAAACTGGAGTGACATGGAAATGGAGTGATGAGTGTAAGCGTGCCTTTCAGGAATGTAAATGCCTAATCACTTCAAAAGAAGTATTGGCCCACTACAACCCAACACTACCGATTCGGTTGGCATGTGATGCGTCACCCTACGGCATTGGAGCGGTACTGTCACACAAATCCGTGACGGTTCAGAGAGGCCAATAGCCTTTGCGTCGCGCTCGCTAACCTCAGCCGAGCGTAACTACGCCCAGATTGACAGGGAGGCCCTCAGCCTGGTGTGGGGGGTGAAGAAGTTCAATCACTATCTGCACGGGCAGAAATTCACCCTACTGACTGATCATCAGCCCCTGGTCTCCATTTTTAACCCAAAGAAGGGCGTTCCGGTGATGACGGCGCAACGGCTGCAAAGATGGTCACTTTTTCTAGGGGCACATCAGTACGACATAGAGTACAAGGGTACGAAACAGTATGGAAACGCTGATGGGCTGTCGCGCCTACCGTTGCCTACGGTAGAAGAAACACCGGCAGTGGACTCTTTTGAGATATTCCATGCGACCATAGTCTAATGTTTGCCTGTTACAAACTCGAGTATAGAGAAGGAAACCCGAAATGACCCGACACTCTCTCGGGTCTACGATTTGACGGTGAACGGATGGCCAGCATATGGCGACTCACTGTTGCCAGCATTCTCGCCAAGGAGAGAACCGCTGTCAGTGTGCCGGGGAACCTTGATGTGTGGATCCCGAGTGGTAATTCCACCCAAGTTGAGAGATAGAGTGCTCAATGAGCTTCATGAGGGTCATCTGGGAGGGATAAAAATGAAGAGCCTAGCCAGGGCGTTTGTGTGGTGGCCGGGAATCGATAAAGAATTCGAGGATATGACCAAGAGATGCACAGGATGCCAGAAGGTCCAAAACGCTCCATCACAGGCCCCGCTACATCCATGGGAGTGGCCCTCATCTCCATGGCAACGGGTACACATTGATTTTGCTGGTCCATTTATGGACTCAATGTTTCTAATTGCTGTTGATGCCCATTCGAAATGGCCAGAGGTCATTAAAATGTCCTCCACCACCACGGAGAAAACTATTGCAGTCCTAAGGACCATCTTCGCCAGGAATGGGTTGCCAGAACAGATTTGCTCCGACAATGGGCCACAGTTTGTGTCTGAGGATTTCCAGAGGTTCCTGAAGAATAATGGGGTGAAAGATTACACATCTGCCCCATATCATCCAGCCACAAATGGATTGGCTGAGAGCTTTGTTCAGACCTTTAAAAAGGCCATAAAGGCAATGTATAATGACGACATACCACTACAACACAAGGTGGATAGTTTCTTGTTTGCTTACCGGAATGCGACACATGCAGTAACCAACCAACCTCCAGCCATACTGTTCTTCAACCGAAGGCTAAGATGTCACCTGGATTTGCTCAAACCAAACATAAGACAAGATGTTGAGGATAAGCAATTCCAGCACATAAATGAGAAGCCAACCCGAAGCTTCAAGGTAGGGCAACCAGTCTTGGCCCGCGACTACCGAACAGAAAAATGGCAGCCAGGAACGATATGCACACAGCTGGGACCACTAATGTACACAGTGGACGTTGGAGAGAGCATTGTGAGGCGCCATGCTGACCAGATTGTAGAGTCACAGGAACAAGCCAAACCCGTGCCACGAGAAGGTGCACCTGGTAATCAACCTAAAGTACAGATTGCGTCTGCCTCAGAAGCAGTGGTATTGGAAGCTGACGAACCAACCAGTGACCATGAACCAGAATCAGCTTCGCCGCAAGAACAGGATACTCGAGAAAGGCGCTATCCAGTCAGGATCAGGAAGCCTCCTCAAAGACTGAACTTATAAATGATTATTTCAATTGATGTATATAATATCCAGAAAGTTGTAATTAGTTATTATTTAGTTGTTAAATGAATGTTATGTACTGTTTATCTAAAAGGGGAGGAATTGTGTATGTACCTTTAAGGGAAGAACTGGTTTTAGACTGCAGTACCGACAGTGACCACCCCTGTATAAAAGGCCCTAGCAGGCTTCTGTATTTCAGTCTGACGTTGCCCTCCTGTTCAGACCTAATTCTCAGCATTGCTGGCTGTGCAGCTGCCTCAGTCAGCAGGAGGAGAAGGAGCAGCCAAACCAGGAGAGTGGAGAGTGGAAAGTGGTGGTCTCCTGACCAGTAAGAGGAGGAGAACGTAAGATCACCACCTCCACCTCCTCCACCATCATCACAGCAACTGAGGTGCCTGGAGAGAGAGGACAGAGGAGGAGAAGGAGAAAGGAGGCCAGCAACAACACCAACCAGGGGAGAGGCCTTTCCATTACTGCCTCCCCAAATTGGCCTCCACTTCAGGAGAGGGAGAGAGGGGAGAGAAACAACCAACAACCACCAACTGTTTGGAAGGAGGGAAGAACAACATAATCTTTTCTGAACATCTACAGGTGGGTGTTATTTGCGGCACTCTCCCAAAGACTTTGTATTTTAGGTGGGGGTAGAAAAGAAGAAACAAGGCCGGATCATCAAGGGGTGTCTGTGTGTGTGTGTGGCTCTTGTTAAAAGCTAGGCCACACACACCACTAATAAGCACCCCTTCTATTGCCTGACCTGGGACAGCTGGAGCTGCCTAGGTGAAGTCCAATTACATCGTTAAGACCTGGTGTGGGACTGAGCCTGGGGCATCTCCAGCTTTCCCAGGTGAAGACATCTTCTCCCCCTGCCAGAAGACCACCACCATCAAAGACTTTAAATTCCCATCGGAGAGTGCACCCCTGCCAACACCCACCCACCCACCATCCTGAGTGGCAACCCTGCCCTTGTGGCCTCCCTCCTTCCCACCCCCCCTCTCTCTCTCTCTTTGTCTCTCTCTGCCTTTTTCTCTGAGGCACCTCAATTTCATCTCTTTTTATTAATTGCCTATTGAGCAGAGGGGAGAAGGCCCCTCTCCCAATTTCAATCAATAAGGGGAGAGGTGTGTCTTCATTTTAAACAGCTCCCTCTGCTCAATAGAGGACCAAAAAATACCTGAGGCCATTAACACCTTCAGGCCTGTGACTTGGGGTGAGTGTAGCCCTTATAAAAACACCCCATAATGGCGACTGCATCTTCGCCGGTGGCGGGGCCAGCCAGGACTTATGCGGGAATGGCAGCCACAGCCACAGCTGCTCCCGCTACTTCTGCTGCCCCATCACCCTTTAAACTTATAACAAAAAAGCTTGGGGTGAAGAGCTACACTCACCCCACTATGACCATTGAGGCCTGCGTTAAAGCCATGGCTGGGGTTGTCGGCCCCTCAGCCATCGTCACAGCCTCAAAAATGTACGGGAAGGCTGTGTTCTTCCTGGGGTCGGAGCGGGCGGTGTCCCTGGCCGTCGCCAAGGGGCTCACCATGGGCGGGACCTTCCTGCCGGTGGCTCCTCTTGAGGCCACCGCGCAGAGAATTGTCATCTCAAACGTCCCGCCCTATGTCCCTGGTGAGCTCCTCCTCCCACATTTGCGCCAACTTGGGGAGGTGAGGTCGGGGATCATGCCCATCCCGCTCGGCTTCCAGGAAGCCAGCCTTCGCCACGTCTTCTCCTTCCGGTGCCAGCTGTTGATCCAGCTGGCGCGGGAGGAGGACACCGATGGGGCATTCATCGTCCACCACAAGGGGACCGCCTATCGCGTCTTCTGGACGTCGGACGGTGTGCATTGCCATGCCTGCAAGGAGGTGGGGCACATCCGGAAAAACTGCCCCGCCTCCAAGGCCGCCGGATCATCTCATGCGGCCGAGGCTGGCGCCGCCGCCGCTCCTCCCCCTGGATCTGCCCGCACGTTGGGAACGTCTGATGCACGGTCGACGTCGGGAGCCGATGCCACCAAGGCCTCCGGCGGGGGGGAGGGACTGCGCCCGGCCGGAAAGAAGGTGCGGCGAAAAAATAAACACCTTAGGGCGGGTCCCCCCGTGGATGGCCAGCCCTTGCCCCTTGAGCCCCTTACACCCACGCTCCTTGCGGAGTTAACCGGGGCAGACGCGAGTGGGAGGGGCCTCGTGCCCGAGCCTGTGGCCGCAACCGCCGCAGTGGTAACGCCAATACCTGCGGCCGGGCTCGGGCCCGAGGTACCCAACAAACCTGCTCCGCCGGAGGGAGCAGAGGAGGAGGCCTCTGCAGACATGGAGGTCTCCCTCACTCCCTCTGTGCTAAAAAGAAGGCGCAACCCCCTGGAAGAGGAGGAGGACCGGGAGGAGGAAGGTCCCTCCGAGCAGGGGGAGTCGTCGCCCGCCGCGGGTACTGCGACCCCCCCCCCCCGCTGTCGTCATCACCAGCGATCAGCAGGGGTCGCCTGTCCCTCGGGAGGCTGAGGCAGATGCGTCTGTCCAGCACGTGCCTCCCGGGGATGGGGACGAGACCCTGCCCGTGGGGGGGGTCGCGGAACAACCCGCGGCTATTGACATTTTATCGGTGCCATTACCCCTCGCCGGGTCGGGCGGCCTGGGGTCTGGGTCGGGCGAGCTCGAGGAAAATGAGCTCGCCCAATGCGACCCGGATATCTCCCAGGGGCTCCTCGACCTGGTAGAGGGTTTAACTCAAAACACCCCATCCGCTGGGTCGGAGGTTGGTGGCGGGGAGGAGGACGGCCCCCTGGCTGCGTTTCAGATGCCGGGCGTACTGGAGGAGCTGGGAATTGTTCTCTCCCCGTTTTTTTGGGTCGTTCTGGCGTCTGGGGCGGAAGGGAGCTCTGAACCGCCGCCGTCTTCTGGCCCAGCGCCCCTAGAGGAGCCCAGGGAGGAATCCTTTGCCGCCGATCCTGGGGGCGGGATCTGGGCGGAGGCGGGGCTGGCTGGTGCGGCCGAGCCGTTTGCTGCGCACTGCATGACGGACGGGTCGGCCGCTGGTGACGACCCCCTGGAGGAGGATGGGGACTCGGTGATAGGCACGGAGGACGATTCGGACTCCGGCGCCGACGAGGCAATGGATGACCTCGTGCCCCTTGCCGAGTCTCCCCTCATTCCCGCAAGGGAACTCCGGGATTTTATGGCCACGTGCCTGGGCCGGCGCAATAAGATCCGGCTGGCCCTCGACAGGTGGTCGGAGCTGGCGCTGCTCATCGTGTCCGTCCGCGCTGCAGTTAAGATCATGGGCGCGGATGAGGGTGTGAACTCGCTCAAGCTGCGTTGGGCTCAGAACGTTCCTCACTGGGCTGCTGAGGAAGTGGCGGCTGACCAGCGGCTGCGCTTCCTCCCCCCGTTACGTGTAGGTCGAGGTTGCACTATTCTTCTGACATGAAGATAACCATAGCCAGCCTCAACATCAACGGCAGCAGGGAGGCGCGCCGCAGATTCAATAACTTCTCGGTCCTTCGGGACGGGAAGTATGCGGTGTGCTTCCTGCAAGAAACCCACACCGTTCCGGGAGATGAAGCCACGTGGCTCCTGGAGTGGCAAGGAGGGGTCAGCATGAGTCACCTCTCCAACAATTCCAGCGGGGTGGCTATCTTGCTGGCCCCGCATTTTCAGCCGGAGATCTTGGGGGTCAAGGAGCACGTGCCGGGCCACTTGCTCCAGGTCACTGTTCGCCTGGGGTGCATGCCGCTCCATCTAGTGAACGTGTATGCCCCTCAGACCGGTGCGCAGCAAGTGCGCTTCTTCGAAGAAGTGTCCGCTCTTTTGGGCTCTGTCGACGTGGGCGAGTGCGTCATCCTCGGGGGTGATTTTAACTGCACCCTCGAGGCGAGGGACCGTTCGGGTCCCCCACAAAGCCCGGCAGCGATGGAGAAGTTGAGGGACCTGGTCGGGTCCTTCGACTTGGTGGACGTCTGGCGAAATCTCCACCCCGACTCCAGGGCCTTCACTAGCGTGAGGTCTGGGGGAGGAAGGTCCAGAATCGACCGCCTCTACATTTCCTGGGCGTACGTCTCCTGCGTTCCGGCGACTTCCATGCGGCCGGTGCCATGCACGGACCACCACCTGGTGTGGGCGGAGCTCGCTCCGCTGTGCGCGCGGTGGGGGGTCCGCGTACTGGCATTTTTACAACCTGCTGCTGGAGGACGCGCAGTTCCGGGATTCGTTTCGTCGGTTCTGGGCTGACTGGAGAAGGAAGCGGGGGGGCTTCCCCTCGTTGAGGCTATGGTGGGATGTGGGCAAGGCTCACATCCGTCTCTTCTGTCAGGAGCACGCGAAGGGGTCGACCAAGAGGCGGGAGGCCCGGGTCGGGCGGTTGGAGAAGGAGGTGCTCGACCTGGAGTCCCGTCTCGGTCAGGTCGTCGAGGACCCGACCCTGCGGAAGGTGTACGAAGAGGGAAGAAGGGCGCGCTGAAGGACCTGCAGCTGGTCGGGTCATGAGGCGCGTACATGAGGTCGCGGATCCAGCTCCTGCGGGACCTGGACCGCAGCTCCCCCTTCTTCTACTCGCTGGAAAAAAGACGGGGGGGTCCGTAAGGAGCTCTTGGGGCTGCTGGCCGATGACGGATCTCTGGTCTCAGATCCGGAGGGAATCAGAGCGGAGACCCACACCTATTACGGGGCTCTGTTCTCTCCGGATCCGTCCAGCGAGGATGCGCGCAGAGTTTTGTGGGAGGACCTGCCGAAGGTCAGCCCGGAGGGCGCCGAATAATTGGACGCTCCGCTAAGCCTGGCGGAGCTGACCGGCACCCTCCGCCAGCTCTCCAGGGGAAAGTCCCCGGGGCTGGACGGGCTGACCGTGGAGTTCCACAGGGCATTCTGGGACGTCTTGGGGGGTGACTACGCGCGGGTCCTGGGGGAAAGTTTGGCGACCGGGGAGATGCTCCTCTCTTGGCGCAGGGCGGTCATTGTCCTGCTGCCTAAGAAGGGCGATCTCCGCCTCCTTAAGAACTGGCGCCCAGTCTCCCTCCTCAGCATGGACTATAAAATCTTTGCCAGGGCCATGTCTGCTCGCCTTGGCACCGTGCTGGCCCACATGATCCACCCTGACCAGTCCTACATGGTCCCGGGCCGGACCATCTATGATAACATCCATCTGGTCCGGGACCTGGTCCACCACTCCCAGAGGGCTGGTCTGTCTGTCGCCTTCCTTTCCCTGGATCAGGAGAAGACGTTCGACAGGGTGGATCATGAGTATCTCTTCGGGACTCTGCGCGCATTCGGGTTCGGGACGCATTTCGTCGCACGGATCCGACTTCTGTACGCTGCCGCGGAGTGTCTGATTAAAGTTAACGGGTCCTTGACGGCGCCCCTTCGCTTCGGGAGGGGGGTGCGTCAGGGATGCCCCATGTCCGGTCAGTTATACGCCATTTGCGTGGAGCCTTTCCTGCACCTCTTGCGGAAGAGATTGACGGGACTGGCTCTGCAAGGGCCGGGCGTGGAGGTGGTCCTCTCGGCTTACGCCGATGATGTGCTCCTCACGGTCACGGATCTCGCTGACTTGCGGAGGATGCGGGAATGCCAGCAGATTTACTCGGACGCATCCTCCGCCAAGATCAACTGGGAGAAATGTTCCGGACTCCTGGTGGGTCAGTGGCGGGTGGACTCCCTGCCGGAGGAGTTCAGGCCTTTCGCCTGGAGCACCACGCACCTCCTCTGTTTGGGAGTCTACCTTAGCCCTGCCGAGGATGCCTGGCCGGCGAACTGGCAAGAGCTGGAGGCCAAAGTCACCGCTCGCCTAGGACGCTGGACAGGACTGCTCCGAGTGTTGTCCTACAGGGGTCGAGCGCTGGTCATAATCCAGCTGGTGGCCGCCATGTTGTGGTACCGGTTGGTCACTTTGATCCCACCCCCTGCCTTTGTCGCCAAGACGCAGAAGAAGCTCATCGACTTCTTCTGGGACAAAAGGAAGCACTGGGTCTCTGCCGCGGTTCTGAGTCTCCTGCTTAGGGAGGGCAGTCAGGAGCTGGTGTGCCTTCGCACCCAGGCTGCGACTTTCCATCTTCAGACGCTACAGAGATACCTGTACGTCGAGAATCCTCCGAGATGGTGTGCGCTGGCGACGTATTTCTTCCGCCAGCTGCACTGCCTCAATTACGACACGCAGCTCCTGTTTGTGAAAGTGGGCTGCAGGCGTGCCGGCCTATGGGAGCTGCCTGTCTTCTACCAGGAACTGCTATGGGTTTGGAACTACGTCACTTCCAGGCGGAGCTCTCCCCCGTCAGGAGTGGCGGCTCTCCTTCGGGAGCCGCTGCTCAGGAATCCGCACCTCCACGACCGCGGGTTCGGGCGGCTGGCAGAGGGCAGGGCTGTGCCTGGCAAAGTGACCAGAGTCGGGGACCTGCTCGATGGCGGAGGAGCGGGCTGGTTGGCGCCGGAGGAGCTGGCGTGGCACCTGTCCTGGGCTAACGTCCGGCTCGCGGTCAAAGCCATCGAGTCGGTGAAAGTGGCACTGGGCCCCGACTCCACTAGGTGTATCGAGGCGGCTCAAGCACGTGGGGCGATCCCGTCCGAGCTTACCCCCGTTCGGACGGAATTCCTCATCGGCACCCGGCCCCAAAACTCCCCTCGGGAACCGGCGCCTCACAACTTGAGCCTTCTCGAGGAAATACCCTCCGTGCCTTTTCATTCCGTGCGGAGGGGTTTCCTGTACGGGCTGCTCCTGCACACTCTCCACTTTGTCATCTTCGTCTGCCATCCGGACACGCCTTGGCGTGGCGTCTTGCCGACCGGCGGAGGTGGAGGTCCCCAATGGAGGGCTCTCTACGCGGGAGTCCTCCCTTGTTCCATCGGGGACTTGGCCTGGAGGGTGTTGCACGGAGCGGTCCCGTGCAATATGGTTTTAAGTAGGCTCACGGACTCCCAGGCCGCCTGCATTTTTTGC
This sequence comes from Somniosus microcephalus, assembly GCF_052327205.1. Taxonomy (NCBI): domain Eukaryota; kingdom Metazoa; phylum Chordata; class Chondrichthyes; order Squaliformes; family Somniosidae; genus Somniosus; species Somniosus microcephalus. Next base: position 70,917,674 of record NC_140996.1, on the reverse strand, counting down.
GGCCTGGAGGAGTCCGTGTTTCACGTTTATGTCGAGTGTGAGAGATTGCAGCCCCTCTTCCACTACTTGAAGGGGCTGCTCCTCGATTTTTGGTTGCACTTCAGTCCCACGCTCTTGATCTACGGTTACCCGGTGCGGAGGGGTGCGGGCAGGTTGGAGGACCTCCTTGTAGGCCTGCTCCTGGGCCTGGCTAAAAAAGCCATCAATTGGTCCAGGCAGCGGGCGGTCGAGGGGGTCGTCCGGCCGGATTGCCTGCCTCTCTTCCGCGGCCAAGTTCGCGCCCGGGTGGCCCTGGAGATGGAGCACGCGGTGTCCGCCGGCACGCTTGAGTATTTCCGCGACCAGTGGGCGCCGTGGGGACTGGAGTGCATCATCAACCCGGAAAACCAAATTTTAATTTGATTTGTTAAGTTTTAGTTGAACTTTTGTTAATTTACAGTCCAATTTGTTTTGGGGGTTTTTTTGGGTCCAAACAAAAGAGTGCCCTCCTGTTCAGTAAAGTACCTGTTAAACTGTTCTCCCGAAGTCCGTGTATTATTGAGGCGCGGACTTTACAGATACCTCTGTGCCCTTCCCGCATGACAAACTAATTCAGAGAAACCACCCCAAAAAACACAAATACACCAGTCTCGGCCTTTATATATAAAACACAAATACACCAGTCTTGGCCTTTATATATAAAACAAATACACCAGTCTCGGCCTTTATATATAAAACAAATACACCAGTCTCGGCCTCTATATATAAAACAAATACACCAGTCTCGGCCTCTATATATAAAACAGCACAATTGGCCACACCTTCTACTTTTTCCCCTGCAAGGTTGATCGGTCTCGCTTCCGTGACTCGCCCCTACCCGCCCTGCAGCTCCTCCTCAATAGGACCCCAGTGGCTGCAGTAAGGCTGAGGAAAGGCTGCTGAGGGTCAGATGGTGAGACGGCAGATGCCCTTGGGGGTCGGCCTGGACCAGCTCTGGGCCTGGAGGGGCCGGCTGCTGACTGCTCCAACTCTGCTTGGGCGGCAGCAGTCTGTCCTACGGGTGGTGGCAGCTGCAATGGAGGAGTGACAGTTTTGGCTGCAGGAATGCTGCTAACCTGACAGAGCACAGGCACTCCCTGGTCGGCTGATACACTGGCACTCGCATGGGCCAGCACTGCAGCATGCGCAGCAATCTGCTGAAGCACAGACTGCTGGGCTGCTGCAACGCGGCGAGTGCCCCGGCGATGCCTGGCCGATCCAGCGAGGGTGGCAGCAGTTAGTGCCCGTGTGGCCCTGGTCTGTGTCTGCATGACACCAGCCAGTGAAAGCACGGCACGACTGAGCACTTGGCTAGAAGCCGCTTGTGATGCAGTGAAGTCCTGCTGACCCCTAGCCTGTGCTGCCGCGAAGTCCTGCAGACTCCTGGCCTGTGCTGCCCTGAATTCCTGTACACTCCTTGCCAGTGACTCTATGGAGTCAGGCATCCTTGCCACTGCAGCCATGAGCTCAGTGTGCCTGCGCTCAGCCTGGGTGCCCATTTCCGCAAGGAGCCGCACCTCCTCTGCGCTCACCGTCACAGGGCTGGAGGCCGCACTCACCCTCTGGGGAGAAGGCCGCCGAGCTTCCCCACCCCTCCTGTGTTGCTGCAGCCCGCTGGGCCCCGGAGCTTCACTCTCCTCTGACCCTTCCCCACTGCTCCCCTCCAGGGAAGACGTGTCACCATCATGGCCATGGGCTGCCTCAGCTGAGGGTGTCCCTGATGGGCCGGCTTCCTCTTCCTCCTCCTCTATTTCTGACTCCGAGACAGTGGCAGCTTGAGGGCCCGCCTCCTCACCTGGCGATTCACCATCTGAGAGCAGGGAGGCACAAGAGCTGCTTTAGAGTGAGGACAGGGCGGCAGTGAGGGAGGCATGAGTGCTGCTATGCACTGCATTGGTTCGATAGTGGCAAAGGATGCTGGTGTGAGGCGCAAGTGGAAAGAGAGAGGTCAGAAAGGTGATGACATTACCATTGGTGCCCAGAACAGGGTCGGCATCTCCAGTGGCGACGGGGCCAATCAGCCAGCCTGCCATGATCCGCTCCACTCGCTGCGCTAGGTCGCTGAGCTGTTTCAGTTCAGGACGGCCTCCCCCGGTCTGTTGTTGCTGTCTTCGGTTATGCGCCAGCTTGCCCTGCAAGAGAAAGGACGGCCTCTAATTACAGTGTGAAGCCCTGATCTTGCCTGCACTGCCTCCCATGGTCGAATAGCCCTGACAGTGTGAAGCCCTGATCTTGTCTGCACTGCCTCCCATGGTCGAATAGCCCTGACAGTGTATAAAGTCCTGAATGTGCAAGTGCTTTTCATGACAGTCCCATAGCTGCTGGATGAGGGCTAGGCATTAGGGCTTTCAGGTCCCTTTGGCCATAAAGTGAGGTGCACATGCAGGGATGAGGAGGGTACTGGAAAGGGTACTCACCCTGACAACCCGTGTGAGGTCGTTGAATTTTTTTCGGCATTGGGTTGGAGTCCTGCCAACCACGCTGTTGGAGGTGACCCTGTTTGCCATCTCCCTCCAGGCTTTCCGATAATCGGTGGGCAGCGGCCTCCTGCCACCCTCAGGGAAGAGGACATGGCGCCTGTGCTCCACTGCACCAACCAGCACCCTCAGGTCACCCTCGCCGAAGCGCTGCGCTCTCTCCCTGGCCTTCTCCATTCTCCTGGGCATGGAGCAGTTCAAACAGCAGTGGTCAGGCCTTGCATTAGGGCTGCAGTGTGCAGGGCGTGGCAGCCAAACAATTCCACCCTCCCCCTTTAAGAGCTGACTGGCGCCTGACTGTCTGCCCTCAATGAGCAACTCGCCGCACCTGCGCTGCACCAGGCCTTGGTGTTAGTGCCCCGGATCGCCGGCTTAGCGCCTGATGATAGTCGTGCATCGCCTGCTTTAGCGCAGCAGCAACCTCTTGGGGCGATGCAACTGAATATCGGCGAAGGTGGCGCTAAGTTGTGCCGGGTGCAAAATTTAGCGTACGCCCGGCTGTAGCGCCCCAAACGTGGTTATACTGAATTTCTAGGCCGACATCTTTAAGATTGTATTCCTTCTGAAATGCGTGAATATTGTTATCTTGGATTATCAGTTTACGTAGGAAGTCTTTCCTGTAATGACACTTGAGATTTTGGATAACGCCCTGGTCCATGGGTTGTATGAGAGAAGTTACATTTGGTGGCAAATAAATGGTGAAAATATTTCCCGAAACCAACTCGGATTCATGCGGATGGGCTCTACAATTATCAAGCAATAAAAGGCATTTGCTATCTTCAGGTTTCCCTATTCTACAGAAATGTTCCCTCACAGATGGAACAAAAATATGATGGAACCAATTTGAAAAGATTTCCTTATCCATCCAAGCATTTCTTTGAGCTTTGTACTCAACAGGTAAGTGCCTCACATTTTTAAATGCATGGGGATTTTTATACTTCCCAATGACAAGAAGTTTAACCCAGTGTGATCCAGCAGCGTTCGCACATGTTAGCACAGTTGCACGATCTTCATTTTTCTTGTAACCTGAAGCATTAGCCTCACTAGCCACAGCAAGCATTGATTCTGGCAAAAACCTCCAAAATAAGGCATTGTATAGCTGTGCTGGCTGTTATGTATTGGGTGTACTCCTCCCACCTGCGGTGGCGCTGTCACAGCAGATAAATGGTTGGGGTTGTTCTCTTGGTTAAGTTTAGTTCCTTTGTTCGGTTCTCTCCACAACCTTCTTTTTGAATAAAGCACTTCATGTTTGAATCTCTGAGTTCTGAGTCCTAAACTGCATCTAGGTAGAAAGGTACAAACAGAACAAAGTGGTGACGAGGATCGGATGAATCTGCGTTGTGGGAACTTTCTTGTTTTCGACTACAAAATACTCGGAACAGAGATTGCAGCATCACATTAACGTTACGCGTGCAGTGAGTAAACAGAAAATAAAATTTGAAACGTGAGATGGCTACTATATTAGGAAACATCGGTGATTTTGATGAAAATGTGGAGCAATGGAGCGCTTATAAGGAACGTTTTGACTATTTTGTTTTGGCGAATGCGGTGGCAAACAAAAAGGTCGTGCCTACCTTTTTGAGTATAATGGGGGCAAAGACATTCAATTTACTTCACAGCCTTGTACAGCCAGATAAGCCAGGAACTAAAATATATAAGCAACTAGTGGAAATTCTTGGAGCACATTTTTCACCAAAAACCTCTGGTTATTGCTGATTTAGGTTTCACAAACGGAATCAAGAGGAGGGGGAATCAGTGACGATGTTTATTGCTGCTTTAAAAAGTTTGTCAGAACACTGCGAGTTCAAGGAGGTGCTGAATGACACCATTTGAGACAGGCTTGTGTGTGGTCTGCTAAGTGCAGCCACACAGAAGCGCCTTCTTACTGAGGACAACCTTACTCTTGAAAAGGCCATTGAAGTTAGTGTCTCCATGGAGATGGCGGAAAAGGAGGCTCACAAGTTGAGTTCAACAAGGAGAGTTCACAAAGTGTCGTCTGAGCCTAAAGGTGCGCGGAACGGCACATGTTACCGTTGTGGGAAAACAGGCCATCACGCTAATGACTGCTGGTGTACGGAGCTGGAATGCTGAAATTGTGGCAAAAAAGGTCACATTGAACGTGCCTGTAGAGGTAAAAAAGAACAGACAGAGCTGGGAAGCATGAAAGCAAAATGTCTGTATTTGGACAAGAGAAGAAAAAGAGAGTTCATTCAGTGCAGTATGATGGAACAAGCAAAACAGAGGGGAGCGACACCTCTGAGGAGGAAGAGGTGCACATACTGACGGTTGCAGGTGGTCCAAATGGCTACTGGGTGTCGCCACTGGTGGAGGGACAATCAGTGCGGATGGAGGTGGACACAGGTGCGGCTGTGTCCCTTGTTTCAGACACTGTCTACAACAAAATGCTAAAGCATCTTACCCTTCAGCCAACAAACATTGTGCTAAAGATGTATACCGGTGAACCTGTGGCCATGAGAGGCGCCATTGAGGTGACAGTTAAATTGAATGGACAGGCTGCGAAACTGCCACTATATGTGGTAAAGGGAAATTACCCATCGCTACTGGGACGTGCGTGGCTAGAGAAAATCACGCTGGACTGGCCTGCAGTCCGCATGATGTCAAAAGGGGAGTCAGGTCTGACTGCAGTTTTAAACAAACATGCAGAACTCTTCAATGGTGAACTTGGGAGCATGATAAAGATCAGCGTGAGACTGGACATTAAACCTGACAGCAAGCCGAAGTTTCACAAAGCCCGACCTGTACCCTATGCAATTAGGCAAAAAGTTGAGGCTAACTTGGAGGCCTTAGTCAAGAATGGAGTCCTGGAGCCTGTGAGCGTGAACAAATGGGCCACACCCATTGTTCCTGTCCTGAAAAAGGATGGATCTGTTCGAATCTGCGGGGATTTTAAAGTGACTATTAACCCGGTGCTGTCTGCAGAACAGTGCCCTCTTCCCCTCATTGGTGATCTTTTTACGGGCCTGGCCGGAGGGCAAAAGTTCAGCAAAATAGACTTATGCCAGGCTTATCTACAAATGCATGTCGATGACAAATCAAAGGAGCTGCTGACAATTGTGACACACAAGGGGCTATACGGGTACTGCCGCCTTCCGTTTGGAATTACGTTGGCCCCTGCTCTATTCCAAAGGGCAATGGATCAGGTTTTGAGTGGACTGCCAGGAGTCCAGTGCTACCTGGACGACATCCTTGTCACTGGGACAAATGAGGAGGATCATTTTCTGAACTTGGATGCGACACTACAGCAACTGAAAGAGTACGGACTCAGAGTTTGTAAAGACAAATGTGAATTCTTTCAGTCTTCAGTCGAGTACCTGGGGCATGTGATTGACGCTACTGGCCTGCATAAGGCGCCGTCAAAGGTCAAGGCGATCGTGGAGGCCCCAGCACCCCAGAATGTGAGCCAATCCATTTCAGGGGCTACTTAACTACTATGGGAAGATTATTCCAGACTTAGCAACATTGCTGAAGCCGTTACATCAGCTGCTATGTCAAGGCAAAACATGGAAATGGACTGAACTGTGCAACGAAGCTTTCGCCCAAGCAAAGAAAGCATTGCTGAAGTCGGAGGTCCTGACACACTTCGACCCAAAGCTACCCGTGCAGCTAGCATGTGATGCATCACCATATGGTGTGGGAGCAGTCATATCCCACATCATACCTTCTGGGGAAGAGAAACCTATCGCCTTTGCATCACGCACCTTGAACAAGGCCGGGAGTAACTATGCGCAGATTGAGCGCAAGGCCTTGGGAATCGTTTTTGGAATTCGAAAATTTCATCAGTACCTGTTTGGGAGAAGGTTCACACTCCTGATGGACCACCGTCCATTGACTTCAATCTTTGGGCCCCACATCGGAATTCCACCTCTTGCTGCAAGCAGGATGCAAAGGTGGGCTTTACTGTTGTCAGGACACACATACGACATCAAATATCGCAAATCAGACTTGCACGGCAACGCAGACGGTCTCTCGAGCCTGCCCTTGCCTGTTACTCCCCCAGAGCCTCGTCAGATAGACATCTTCTACTTTATACAAGTGGAGGGAGCACCTGTCACTGCAGTTCAGGTGCGAATGTACACCCGCAACGATCCAGTCCTGTCTGAGGAAATGGACGATGTCATTCGACGGAGAGTTATAGGAGGTTCTCCTAGTTTGAAACCTTACGTTTCAAAAAGAAATTAGCTCTCCGTCCAGGCAGGTTGTCTTCTTTGGGGACGCCGTGTCATCATTCCGCCACCTCTGAGGGAACCTATACTGCAGCAACTTCATACAGGCCACAGTGGGATGGTTCGGATGAAGGAAATCGCAAGAAGCTACTTCTGGTGGCCAGGTCTCGATGGGAATATTGAGGAGAAAGCCAAAACATGTTCTCCATGTCAAAGAGTCCGGAATGTTCCACAGCTGGCAAACCTACACCCCTGGGATTGGCCTGAAGAAGTGTGGCAGCGAGTACATGTGGACTTCGCCGGTCCTTTCGAAGAGAAGATGTTTATGGTGGCTGTGGACGCTCGTAGCAAGTGGCCGGAGGTCGCTGTGATGAGGCCTACCACGGCAGAGAAAACAATTGAGAAACTTGGTGAGATGTTCAGCCATTATGGCTCACTGGAACAACTCGTAAGTGACAACGGTCCACAATTTGTATCACAGGAGTTTGCAACCTTCCTGCATGTGAATGGGGTCCAACACATCAGGTCTGCACCCTATCATCCCTCCACTAACGGCCTGGCAGAAAGGTTCGTGCAAACTTTGAAGCATGCCTTGAAGGCATCGCAAGGTCAGGGCTCAATCCACCAACGTCTGAAGAGCTTCCTGTTGTCCTACAGGAACGAGCCGCATGCCACAACCAAAACTTCCCCTGCTTCGCTCATGATGAAGAGGCAGTTGCGGACAAGTTTTGACTTACTCAAACCTCCAAGGGCAGAGCAGGTTGTCCATCGTCAACAACAAGCTCAAGTTGAAAAGAGAGAGAAAAGAGCCAAGGAGAGATGGTTTCATCCTGGAGAGCACGTCCTAGCTCGAAACTACAACACTGGACCGAAATGGGTTCCTGCTACGGTGTTCGCGCAGATGGGCCCTGTGTCTTACACGGTTGAGACTGCTGAGGACATTGTCTGGAGAAGACACACAGATCAACTGTTGCTAGGAGCAGAGACAGCCACAGAGGCTCCAACGGCTGATTGGCCTGAACTGTTTCCGGATGATACCGCAAACCAGCATCCTTTGCCACAGTGCTCTTCTCCAACATGTAGTGTATGTGCCTTTAAGTCAGAACTACTTTTTACAGCTCCTGTATACTGTAGTACCGGCAGTGACCACACCAGTCTAGAGATTACCCTCCTCTAGTAAAGACCTGTTATTTGTTAATGTACAGCATCCGTGTGATTATTTATCCACTGAACCACGGATCTAACAGTGGCGATGAGTGTCGATTCGAATCTAGCTGCAACATATTAAAAAAAAAAATAGTCGAGGCCAGGAACACGGGCGTCGACCACGAGCAACCGCCCAGCAGTCAGGCAGAGATCCAACTTCACTGGGGAGGCTGTGGAGAGCCGGGCTTGGGTCCTCAGCCACAACGAGCAGTAAGAGACCGACGACAGGCCCAGAGCAGACCCTTCCCGAGCAGCGGCGGCTGGAGCCGACCGACGGCAGAGAGAGAGCTGAGCAGCGTCGACGGGGTAAGAAGAGGGTGAAGAGAGCAGGGTGCAGCCGGGGGTTGAACGCCGAGTGGCGTCGAGGAAAAATACTGCAAACCGGAGAGAGAGAGGGTAAGAAACAGCCGGGTTCTAGACTGAGCGGCATCGACAAATATCAAGAGAAGAACGCGCAGAGCACAGCCAGGGATCACGGGCTGATCAGGGTCCACATGGCGAAGCAAGGGGAGATGCCATTGAGCCGCGGAGAAGCAGGGAGAGCGCGGGAGACGCCATTGAGCCGCGGAGAAGCAGGGAGAGCGCGGGAGATGCCATTGAGCCACGGAGAAGAAGGAAGAGCGCGGGAGACGCCATTTTGTGAAGCCGCAGCGGAGAAGAAGGGCGAGTGCGGGAAGGAAGGAAAGCGCGGGAGACGCCATTTTGTGCCAGCGGAGAAGAAGGGGAAGCGCGGGAGGTGCCATTGGTGATAGTTAATACACAACCAAGGATGCCGAAGAGTGGCAGTATCTCTACGTTCGACAATGAAGTCGAAGATTGGGCGACATATGTGGAATGTATTGAGGTGTACTGCAGGGCGAATGAAGTGCCAGATGCTAATAAAGCACTGGTTCTGTTAAATTCCATAGGTGCAAAGACTTATGGGTTACTGCGAAATCTAATAACCCCAGAGAAGCCGGTAAACAAGAATTTTGAAAGCATAGTAGAAATCCTACAGGACCACTTAAACCCCACACCGCTGCTGATAGCAGAACAATTTAAGTTCCATAAAAGGAACCAACACAAAGACAAAAGCAATGCTGAGTACCTAACAGAACTGCGCAAGCTATCAAAATACTGCCAGTTTGGAGCGGGACTAGCAGACATGTTAAGGGATAAGTTTGTGTGTGGGCTACAAAGTGAAGGAACCCAGAAACAGCTTCTATCAGAAAAGGACCTTACGCTGGACAAAGCTTTCAGTATGGCAGTATCACACGAAGCAGCCGCAAGGGGCGCTGCAGAGATATAACGGAGACCGCAAGAATATGGCACCAACGAAATGACCTATGGAACAGGGAAGTGCTATCGCTGCGGCAGAACAACACATGACCAGAAAGATTGTTGGTTCAAGGACCAAGTGTGCAGACAGTGTGGGAAAGCAGGACACATAGCAAGAGTCTGCAGGTCTGGGAAGAAAACCAACAGTAAGAAATCTCCACAGGAGAAGTACAAAAAGGTACACCAGGTGATGGACAGTGGTTCAGACGAACAGAAAAGTGACACAGACTCCGGAAGTAAGGAGCTGGGTTGTCTGAAACTACATAATGGAACCGAAATGGAGGATCACCAGACTATTTGGGTTACACTCAAATAGACGGAGTCCAAGTGGAAATGGAATTGGACACAGGGTCAGCTCTAACAGTCATAAATCAAAGAGACTACAAGCGGCTATTTTCACATATACCCTTGAAAGCTACAGAGATTGTCTTGAAGACGTATACGGGGCAAAAAGTCTACCCCAAAAGAAAATAAGGGTGAAAGTGACATATAAAGGTCAGGAAATACCTAAAATGGATATATATGTATTGCCAAATGGAGGACCACCACTGCTAGGATGTGAATGGATCTGGAAGATACAATTAGATTGGCATTCCATACAGGCACTGAAGGTTGAGGCCAAAAAGGATGACGACGTCACACCTGGACGACTGTCAAAAATGCTAACTGACGCAAAAGAAGTATTCCAGGAGGGACTAGGAACACTAAAAGGAATAACAGCAACAATTAAAATAGAGGAAAATGCAAGCCCAAAGTTTCTGAAGGCCAGACCAGTGCCTTATGCGATCAGACCAGCAGTTGAAGCAGAGCTGGAAGGGTTGGAACATTCAGGAGTACTGTCCAAAGTGGACTGGAGCGAGTGGGCTACACCCATCATTCCTGTAATGAAGAGGTCGTTGAGTAATATGCCTGGGGAACCAAAGAAGGTCCACATCTGTGGGGATTTTAAGGTGACAGTGAACCCAGTCCTTCACACGGTGCAATATCCGCTTCCACGAATTGAGGATATTTTCGCCTCACTATCTGGTGGTAAACGCTTCACCAAAATTGATCTAGCACAGGCGTACTTGCAAATGGAGGTAGAAGAATCTTCGAAACATTACCTTACGATCAACACTCATAAAGGTCTCAATCAATACAACCGGCTGGTGTTTGGAGTAGCCTCGGCTCCGGCTATCTGGCAAAGGGCGATGGATCAGGTCCTGCAAGGGATTCCAGGGACCCAGTGTTATTTCGACGACATCTTGGTCACGGGCGAAAATGACGGTGATCACCTCGCTAACTTGGAGAAGGTGCTCGCCAGATTAAAGGAATATGGGCTACGAGCTAATCACCACAAGTGCGAGTTTTTCCAGAAACAGATCTCGTATTGTGGCCACGTCATTGATGAAGAGGGGTTACATAAGTCCCCTGACAAGATTGAGGCAGTAGTCAAGGCTCCAGCACCGGAAAATGTGTCACAACTGAGGTCGTTCCTCGGGCTGGTAAACTATTACCACAAGTTCTTACCAAATTTGTCTACGGTATTAAACCCGCTGAACACCCTTCTGCAAACAGGGGTACCATGGAAGTGGGATGACGAACGTAGACGAGCTTTCCAGAAGTGTAAAGAATTGATCACATCAAAAGAGGTGTTGGCCCATTTCAACCCAGCACTACCAATTCGTTTGGCATGTGATGCATCAACCTACGGCATTGGAGTGGTGCTGTCGCACAAATTCCCAGACGGGTTGGAGAGGCCAGTAGCATTTGCGTCTCGGTCACTAACCTCAGCCGAGCGCAACTACGCCCAGATTGACAGGGAGGCCCTCAGCCTAGTATGGGGAGTAAAAAAATTCAACCACTATCTGCATGGGCAGAAGTTCACCTTGCTGACTGACCACCAACCACTTGTCTCCATCTTTAATCCTAAGAAGGGCGTGCCAGTAATGACTGCACAGCGGTTACAAAGATGGTCCCTGTTTCTAGGGGCAAATCAATATGAAATCGAATATAAAGGCACGAAACAGCATGGGAACGCTGATGGGCTACCGCGCCTGCCACTGCCTACTGTGGAGGAAGCACCAGCAGTGGACCCTATCGAGATATTTTATTCGTCGATAATTGAACGATTGCCAGTAACAAACTCGGATATAGAGAAGGAGACCTGCAATGATCCGACGCTGTCACGGGTATATGAATTGACGGTGAGGGGGTGGCCAACACATGGCGACTCACTGTTGCCAGCATTCTCATCCAGAAGAGAACAGCTGTCAGTATGCCAGGGGGCAGTGATGTGTGGATCCAGAGTGGTGATTCCACCCAAGTTAAGGGAGAGAATGCTAAATGAGCTACATGAAGGTCATCTGGGGGGAGTGAAAATGAAAAGCCTTGCTAGGGCTTATGTGTGGTGGCTGGGAATCGATCAACAAATCGAAGACCTAACTAAGAGCTGCTTAGGATGCCAGAAGGTCCAAAATGCACCACCACATGCCCCTCTACACCCATGGGAGTGGCCCTCCTCTCCATGGCAACGGGTGCACATTGATTTCGCTGGTCCATTCATGGACTCAATGTTCTTAATAGCAGTGGATGCTCATTCAAAGTGGCCTGAGGTGATAAAGATGTCTTCAACCACTACAGAGAAAACGATTGCAGTCCTACGGACCATATTTGCCAGAAACGGTTTGCCAGAGCAGATTTGCTCTGATAATGGACCACAGTTTGTGTCTGACGAGTTCCAAAAATTCATGAAAAGGAATGGGGTAAGGCATTACACATCCGCCCCGTATCATCCAGCCACAAATGGATTGGCTGAGAGGTTCGTACAAACCTTTAAGAAGGCGATAAAGGCCATGTGCGATGAGGAAATTCCACTACAGCATAAGATGGACAATTTCTTATTAGCCTACCGAAACGCGACACATGCAGTTCCCAACCAGACCCCGGCCATGATGTTCTTTAACCGAAGGTTGAGATCTCGTCTGGACTTGCTCAGACCAAATGTGCGAAGAAATGTTGAGGACAAACAATTCCAGCACATCAATGAGAAGCCGACAAGGAGCTTCAATGTAGGGCAACCAGTCTTGGCCCGTGACTATCGAACAGAGAAGTGGCAACCCGGTACAATATGTACAAGGCAGGGGCCATTAATGTACACAGTGGATGTCGGGGAGAACATTGTGAGACGCCATGTCGATTAGATCTTAGCGTCACAGGAACGCATCAACCCCATGTCTCGAGTTCCTGGGGATGAACCCGACATACCGGTAGCATCTACTTCAGATCCAGTAGCAGTGGAACCCGATGAACTACCCGATGAAAAGGGGTCAGAATCGCCTCTGCACCAAGAACAAGAACCTCTGGAAAGGCGCTATCCCGAAAGGGTCAGGAAGCCGCCCCAAATACTGAATCTATAAATGGACTTTTGTTATTGAATGTACATGTAAAAATGTAATTGCTATTTGAATATTAAGGGGGTATTATTAATCTAAAAAGGGAGGTATTGTAGTGTATGTGCCTTTAAGTCAGAACTGCTTTTTACAGCTCCTGTATACTGTAGTACCGGCAGTGACCACACTGGTATATAAGCTTTGCGCATGCCTCTGTACCCCAGTCTAGAGATTACCCTCCTCCAGTAAAGACCTGTTATTTGTTAATGTACAGCATCCGTGTGATTATTTATCCACTGAACCACGGATCTAACACAACACAGGAAGTCAAAGAGACTGCTCCACCTGTGCAAACTCCTGACTTTCGACTGACACAGGCACCTTCTCTATCTAGGCCTGTGTCAATGCCTACTGCTGTGGAAGCCAGCGATGACCGCCGGTTTCCTGTCAGAGAGTGGCGGCCTCCAAGACGCTTGGACCTGTAGGCTTAGTGACTTACCCACAAGACTGGGGCAGAACAAACCCCAGGGTAAAGTCTGGGTTTGAGGCAGTCTACCTCTACCCTTGGTTAGTTGAGTGCATTGAAAGTAACTTAGCTGTTGAGGAATAATGTGGTCCTTTCATTTAAGAGGGGAGGAATATGTTATGTATTGGGTGTTCTCCTCCCACCTGCGGTGGCGCTGTCACAGCAGATAAATGGTTGGGGTTGTTCTCTTGGTTAAGTTTAGTTCTCTTTGTTCGGTTCTCTCCAGAACCTTCTTTTTGAATAAAGCACTTCATGTTTGAATCTCTGAGCTCTGAGTCCTAAATTGCGTCTAGGTAGAAAGGTACAGACACAACACTGGCGACAAATTATGTTGCTGCACAATCCGATTGAAATAATCGCAGTATTCTTTTGCGGCGTCATGATCAGCTGATTTCTTCTCCCCGGAAATATCGAGTCGTCGTATCCCGTGCCGTAACTTGAAGCACATTAGCCATCCCTCGGAGAAAGCACATTTGTCAGTGAGCTCCACCTTTATGTAGAAATCCTTCGCTTTCTCTATTAGCATGGGTCCGGAAAGTGGAACACCCTCTGAACGCTTAAGAGAAAACCAGTCATAAAGCAAGGTATCCAGCTCTTCAAGCTTAGGCTTACGAAGCGCACGCCATTTCTCTACACCCTTAGATGTCTCCGAGCTTGAATAAAACTTGAGCAGCTTATCCTTCTGCGATTTGATGTCATAGATTGTTGACGAACCGATTTTGAATTCATTCATAATGTTGATACGCTTCTCTCCCCTTTCTAGTTGTTGGCATATGTCAATTTTCTGTTTAAAGTTAACACCACTCTCTTCCTTTTGCTTGGACCAACTTTTGGGATTTCCATAATGCAATGCAATGACTACCAGCAGCGTGGGAGACACACAGTACCCCTGTAAAATGGTGGATCAGAAGAGACTACCGGCAGCGTGGGAGAGTCAGACTCCTGTTACAGGAGTTTTGAGGTGTTCCGACTCCCGACAGCACCAAGAAGCCGAGTAGTGGCAGTTTGGAGAACTACCCCCACTGACTAACTCGGCCACCGCGGGATACTCGGACTCGGACTCAGCAACATTGCCGGTTATTGAGGTGTTGGTTTCGGAGCGAGAATTTTGCCGGTTAATAGAGAATTCTGGATATTTAGGTGCCGTTTAAACGAGAGTTTCCTGTAAATACTTGAAAGGAAAAAAAATACAGGGCTATGGGGAAAGATCAGCACAGGCATGAAAGGATGAATGACCTCCTTTGTTTCTATTTGTTCCTGGGATGTGGGCATCGCTGGCAAGGCCAGCATTGACTTCCCATTCCTAATTGCCCTTGAGAAGGTGGTGGTGAGCCGTCTTCTTGAACCGCAGCAGTCCATGTGGTGAAGGTACTCTCACAGTGCTCTGTATCATTCTATGATTCTGTGATTCTATGAAATCCATACTGGCTCTCACTGATCAGTTCATGTTTGTCCAAGTGGTCAGCACTTCTCTCCTGAATAACAGATTCTAGTATTTTCCCCACAACAGACATTAGACTAATAGGCCTATAATTTTCTAGTTTATCTCTCCAACTCTTCCTAAATAATGGAGTGACAGTTGCAATTTTCCAATCCACGGAGACAATTCAAGATTCTAGTGCATGTCACAGCTTCTAATGTATATTTCCAAATTTTAAGGTGTGACACAATTTCTAATATAATGGGGAAATGAGGAGTTTTTTTTAATGCAGTGAGTTGTTATGTTCTTGTATACATTGCCTGAAAGGATGGTGGAAGCAGATTCAGTAGTAACTTTCAAAAGGGAATTGGGTAAATACTTGAACAGAAAAATTTGCAGGGATATGGACAAAGAGCAGGGGAGTGGGACTAATTGGATAGCTCTGTCAAAGACCCGGCAAAGGCACGATGGGCCGACTGGCCTCCTCCTATGCTGTATGATCCTATGATTCAATGATATCTTCAGATTGTAATGTATGTCAAAGGTTCTAATGTATATTTTCAGACTCTAATGTGTGTCACAGTTTCTAATGGATATCTCCATATTCTAATGTATGTCATAGGTGCTTATGTATATCTCCAGATTCTAATGATTGTTGCAGGTTCTAATGTTTATCTCTAGATTATAATGTATTTTGCAGATTCTAATGTATGTTTCTAGCTTCTAATGTATGTTGCAGGTTCTAATGTATATATCACATGTTTTAATGCATGTCACTAAAGGGATATAGATAGGCTAAGTGAGTGGGCAAAAATCTGGCAGATGGAGTTTAATGTGGGAAAATGCGAGGTTATCCACTTTGGTAGGAAAAATAAAAAAGCAAATTATTATTTAAATGGGGAGAGATTACAAAATGCTGAGGTACAGGGGGATCTGGAGGTCCTTGTACATGAATCACAAAAAGTTAGCATGCAGGTACAGCAAGTAATTAGGAAGGCAAATGGAATGTTGATCTTTATTGCAAAGGGAATGGAGTATAAAAGTAGGGAAGTCCTGTTACAACTGTACAGGGCGTTGGTGAGACCACACCTGGAGTACTGCAGTTTTGGTCTCCTTATGTAAGGAAGGATATACTTGCATTGGAGGCAGTTCAGAGAAGGTTCACGAGGTTGATTCTGGAGATGAAGGAGTTGTCTTATGAAGAAAGGTTGAGCAGGTTGGGCCTATACTCATTGGAGTTTAGAAGAATGAGAGGGGATCTTACTGAAATATATAAGTGTGGTAAACCACTGTTATACCTGTCTGTACGTGTATGTGTATTCCACTAGGTACAGGTCTGGACATGCCTCGGCTGACTCCTCCCACTATTCCAGGTATATAAGTGACTACCTCCCAGTCCATTAGTATTCTGGACGGGTGGACCACTCGCGACTAGACCTTCATTCTTTAGTTAATAAAAGCCTGGTTGTTACTCGCTTAACCTCAGTCTTTTGAGTAATTGATGGCGCATCAATTTTATTAACTAAATTTTTTATAATGGAGAAGATCCTCACACCAGCATGCCTGGACCTGGACAGTCGGGAAGCGGACGCTTCCACCAAGTTTGCTCACTGGCTCATGTGCTTCGAGACATTCCTGACTGCCTCCACTGCGGTCGCAACGGATGCGGACAAACTGTCTGTCCTGATCTCCAAGGTGAACCACCGAGTGTACTCAGTCATCCGGGACGCGACCTCGTACACAGCCGCCCTCCAGCTCCTCAAGACCCAGTACACGCGCCCTGTGAACGAAGTTTACGCCAGGCACCTCCTGGGGAGTCGCAAGCAACAACCTGGGGAATCGACTGAGGAATACCTCCAAGCACTGTCCGTGCTTGGCCGGGCCTGTGGGTGTAAGGCGGTAACGCCCACTAAGTACACGGAGGAACTGATCCGGGATGCCTTCATAGCGGGCCACATGTCCAACTACACCCGAAAGCGACTGCTGGAGCAGAGTGACCTCACCCTCGACAAAGCCTCCGAAATCGCACTAACGCTGGACGCAGCCTACCGGGGCATGGATGCCTACTCCTCTGCACCGTGGACGCCGCGGGGAACGGCAACCTGGGACACAGTAGGACAGCCCCATAGCACCGTGCCACCCCAGCCACAGCCCAACAACGGCCCAACCACCGCAGCAGTGTCCCAAAGCCAGACAGCAGTATCCCAAGGCCAGAAATGCTACTTCTGTGGCCAGGCCAAACACCCCAGAGCACGCTACCCGGCGAAGAATGCGACCTGCTCGGGCTGCGGGAAAAAGGGACACTACGCTAGCGTCTGCAAGGCCAAAGCCACCCCGAACGCCAGCAGCGCCGCGTGTGGGCCGTGCGAGCCGCCATCTTGGGCCCCCAACAGCGCCGCGTGTGGGCCGTGCGGGCCGCCATCTTGGGCCTCCCCAGCCATGTGCGAACCACCGCAGCAGCAGCCACCTTGGACGACTCCAGCCACATGGGAATCATGGACGCCGCCATCTTGGACACCAGCCGGGACGCAGCAGGCCGCCAACCCCCCCCCATCTGATACCCGCAGCGACACACCGTCCCCTATGCTGGCCTCTGTTACGCTGGACCAAACGAGACCGCACCAACTAGCTCGGTCCAAAATGGACGTTAAGGTAAACGGCCATGCAATAAACTGCCTTTTTGACTCCGGGAGCACAGAGAGCTTCATCCACCCCGACACGGTGCGGCGTTGCTCTCTCCCAGTCCTGCCTGCGCACCAGCGGATTTCTATGGCCGCCGAGTCCCAGTCAGCAGACATTGGCGGCTACTGCGTGGTGACACTAGTAGTAGACGGGACTGTGTTCAATAATTTTAAACTGCTGGTCCTGACCCAACTTTGCGCTGCCGTTCTACTGGGGTTGGATTTCCAGTGCCACCTCAAAAGCGTTACGATGGCGTACGGTGGCCCCCTCCCCCCACTCACAGTCCGCAGCCAGCAGCCTCCAAATTGCGCGCCGCGCACCAGATGCAACCTCTCCACACTCAGAGTCCCACCCCCCCCCACTGTTTGCTAACCTCACCCCCGACTGTAAGCCCATCGCCACAAAGAGCAGGCGATACAGTGCCGGGGACAGGGTTTTCATCAAAACCGAAGTGGAGCGGCTCCTGAATGAGGGGATTATTGAGGGCAGCTCCAGCCCCTGGCGAGCCCAGGTTGTGGTCGCTAAGACCGGCGAGAAACAACGCCTGGTCATCAACTACAGCCAAACAATAAACCACTACACCCTGCTGGACGCCTACCCACTCCCCCGCATAGCTGACATGGTCAACCAGATCGCGCAGTACCGCGTCTTTTCGACCATTGACCTGAAATCAGCGTACCACCAGCTCCCCATCCGCCCCGAAGACCGCCAGTATACGGCTTTTGAGGCAAACGGCCGCCTCTATCACTTCCTTAGGGTTCCCTTTGGCGTTACCAACGGGGTTTCCGTCTTCCAAAGGGAGATGGACCGGATGGTCGATCAAAACGCGAAGCAGGCCACTTTCCCTTACCTAGACAATGTGACCATCTGCGACCATGACTTGCAGGACCATGACGCAAACCTCGAGAAATTCCTCCGCACCGCCCAACTCCTGAACCTGACATATAACAAGGAGAAGTGCATATTCCGCACAGACCGCCTCGCCATCCTTGGCTGTGTTGTGGAACACGGGGTCATCGGTCCCGACCCGGACCGGATGCGTCCCCTTATGGAACTCCCACTGCCCCACTGCCTAAAAGCTCTGAAGAGGTGCCTAGGGTTTTTTTCCTACTACGCCCAGTGGGTCCCCTACTATGCAGACAAAGCCCGTCCGCTGATCAAATCCACCTCTTTTCCCCTGATGGCAGAGGCCCGCTCGGCCTTCCACCGTATCAAGGAGGACATTGCCAAAGCCACCATGCACGCAGTGGACGAATACATCCCCTTCCAGGTGGAAAGCGATGCGTCCGACTTCGCTCTGGCCGCCACCCTTAATCAGGCGGGGAGACCTGTGGCATTCTTCTCACGAACCCTCCAGGGCCCGGAGACCAGACACTCCGCGGTCGAGAAGAGGCCCAGGCTATTGTGGAGGCTGTGCGTCATTGGAGGCACTACCTGGCCGGAAAACGATTTACCCTGCTCACTGACCAGCGTTCAGTTGCTTTTATGTTCAACAACAAGCAGAGGGGCAAAATCAAAAATGACAAGATCTTGAGGTGGAGAATCGAACTTTCCACCTACAATTACGAGATCTTGTACCGGCCTGGGGAGCTCAATGAACCCCCAGATGCCCTATCGCGTGGCACCTGCGCCAGCGCGCAGATCGATAGGCTGAGGGCCCTCCACAATGACCTCTGCCACCCGGGGGTCACCAGGTTCTTCCACTTCATCAAGGCCCGCAACCTGCCTTACTCCATTGAGGAGGTCAGGACCATGACCAAGAACTGCCAAGTCTGCGCTGAGTACAAACCGCACTTTTATAGACCAGACAGAGCCCACCTGATAAAAGCCACTCGCCCTTTCAAACGCCTGAGCGTCGATTTTAAAGGGCCTCTCCCCTCCTCCGACCGCAATGTGTACTTCCTCAACATCATTGACGAGTACTCCCATTTCCCGTTCGCTATCCCCTGCCCGGACATGACCAGTGCCACGGTCATTAAATGTCTGAACAGCCTCTTCACCCTGTTCGGTTTCCCCAGCTATATCCATAGCGACCGGGGCTCATCGTTTATGAGCGACGAACTCCGCCAGTACCTGCTCGCTAGGGGTATAGCCACAAGCAGGACCACCAGTTACAACCCCCGGGGGAACGGACAGGTGGAAAGAGAGAATGCAACAGTTTGGAAGGCCGCCCTACTAGTCTTAAAGTCTAGGGGCCTTCCGACCTCCCGCTGGCAGGAGGTGCTCCCCGATGCGCTCCACTCGATTCAGTCACTGCTCTGCACTGCCACCAATGCCACCCCTCACGAGAAAATGTTTGTCTTCCCAAGGAAGTCCACATCGGGGACAGCGTTACCGCCATGGCTGACATCCCCAGGGCCGGTACTACTGAGAAGACACGTGAGGACCAATAAAATGGACCCCCTGGTCGAGAGGGTCGACCTCCTCCACGCCAACCCCCAGTACGCTTACACTGCGTACCCGGACGGGCGGGAGGACACAGTCTCCATACGAGACCTCGCACCCTCGGGGACCGCTGTAACCCACTATCCATTACCACCGCCCCCCCCACGACACCCTCGGGGACCGCTGTAACCCACTACCCATTACCACCCCCCCCACAACCAGATATCCAACCCCAGCAGCCGGCTCGCCTTGGACCGTCACCCACGAGGACTACACTCCAGTGCCCCAGCCTACACGGGACGCGACGCCGGAAGCTCCACCACCCCTGCCGTCGCCACGTCGATCACAGCGGCAGACAAGACCTCTGGAGAGGCTCCAATACACGAGCTTTTAAATACACTTCACCCCGCCGGACTCATTTTTAAACAAGGGGTGAATGTGGTAAACCACTGTTATACCTGTCTGTACGTGTATGTGTATTCCACTAGGTACAGGTCTGGACATGCCTCGGCTGACTCCTCCCACTATTCCAGGTATATAAGTGACTACCTCCCAGTCCCTTAGTATTCTGGACGGGTCGACCACTCGAGACTAGGCCTTCATTCTTTAGTTAATAAAAGCCTGGTTGTTACTCGCTTAACCTCAGTCTTTTGAGTAATTGATGGCGCATCAATAAGATTCTGAAAGGGCTTGACAGAGTAGATGTTATCCCTCGAGGAGGAATCTAGAACTAGGGGGCATAATTTCAGAATAAGGGGGTACCCATTTAAATCGGATATGAGGAAGAATTTCTTCTCTCAGAGGGTCGTGAATCTTTGGAATTCTCTTCCCCAGAGAGCTTTGGAGGCTGGGTCATTGAATATATTTAAGGTGGAGATAGACAGGTTTTTGAAAGGTAGGGAGTCAAGGGTTATGGGGAGCGGACAGGGAAGTGGAGTTGAGGCCAAGATCATATCAGCCATGATTTTATTGAATGGCGGAGCAGGCTCGATGGGCCAAATGCTCCTACGTCTTATGTTCTTATGTTCCAGATTCTAATGTATGTCAGTGATTCTAATGTATGTCAGTGGTTCTTATGCAAATCCCCAGATTGTAATGTATGTCACAGGTTTTACTGTATAACTCCAGATTCTAATGCATGTCTCCATATTGTAGGTTAGCTTGGTATATCACCAGATGCCAATGTATGTCATAAGTTCCAAAATATATCTCCAGATTCTAATGTATGTCTGGTACATTTCCCAATACTAGAGCTAGCTGTGATTGCTCTCTTGTTGGGCTTCTTACGTACTGAGTAATAATGGAGTCCTGAACACATTGTAAAAACTCTCCCTTTCCCCTTTACATACCACTTCTTGCCAATTTATTCTTCCATCATTATTATTCTATGGGGGTGAAATTCGATTATGCCCCATTTGGGGATGGTAACTGAATTATCGTCGGAGATTTAGCGCCCGGTGCAGAAGTACCGCCCCGGCTGCTAAATTCGGTTTACCGTCCTGGCAAGGAAGCGGAGCGCTATCTCGGGTGCTCCACTTCCTCTTGGGGTGGTGTCAGGGTGCAAAGCGCGGTAGCATCGAAGCGCTACGCGGCCGCTACATGTAGCGCTGACGCATTTCAGTGTCCGTTAAAGGGGAGGGACGCTGCGAGCTCTGCAGGGCCTCCGATGGCCCATACTAGACCACCAGGATGGCATGGTGTCGTGGCTGCAGTCCGGCACCATGACGCAGTGCCGGGCTGCGCGATGCTTGCCATGGTCCACGCCAAGAGCTACCACGGAGGGCCGACCTGGAGGTCAGCCAAAAAAAAAATGGCGGCGAAGGTGGCGGCCACACCTCCCTTTAATTAGCACCCCGTGAACAGAGATCGGCCCAGCTCATGACCTGCGAGGCTGGCGTTGCCACCGCCCATGGCAGCCTCGTGGGGCACAGCTGAATTTCTGCCGCAGGGCGGTAAGGAGTCGTGGCAGAGCGCTAGGTGGCCATGGTGCACGGTGATGACGTCATCACCAGCGGCGCTGCGGCCCGGGGCGCTACTGGCGGGGGCACGGCGCTATTGGCTAGCACGTCAGCAACGCCCCACCGAATTTCTCGGGAGGCGCTTGCCCCCGCCCAGGCAATAAGCCCCGTTAGTGCCCCTCGGAGACTCTAACAGCAAGCACAAAGGATCTGAATTTCGCGGCCATAGATTTGTATACATATTTCTTCCTCCATCACAGGTTCTAAAGTATATCACAGGTTCTAATGAATGTTTCCATATTCTACTGTATGTTGCTGGTTCTAAGGTATGTCTCAGGTATTAAAATATGTTTCCGGATTCTAATGTTTGTCACAGATTTTAATGTAAGCCAATAGTTCTAATGCAAATCTCTAGATTCTTATGTATGTCACAGGTTCTAATGTTTATCTCCAGGTTCTAATGTATGTAACAGATTCTAATGTATATCGCAAGTACTAATTTATTAACCCAAGTGACAATTAATTTTGTCTCGGATTATTGCCACTAAATGTTTCTCCTGTAGGAACGGAAGTTCCTATCCGAATAATGAAGTTCGACGCAGTGAAACAAAATAACAAAGTTTAATAAACAAACAACTTAACTGGTAAAACTACAGGAGCAGATGTAAACAGGCCTGTGCAGCCTCACAGCCTCTCTAAAACTGCTACTAAGTACTGGAAGCTGACGTCATGACGTCATCACGTTCTCCACGCCAACTGGGGGTCACATGATCGGCGTCATGATGTCATCACACGAAAATGCAAGAAACTACATACAGTTTAAAGGTGCAGTCCACAGCTGCACTACATGGTAGTTAAAGGGATGATTACTAATTGCCCAGTGTCTCTTGGTGGCTCCGCCACAGGCGCCCCCCCAGAATTCTCTTTAACAGACAGCGTCAAATGAACAGGAGGTTTAATGATTCTGCCCGAACGACTACGAACTTCAGGCAGTGGAACGTTGGGAGACGAGCCGGTCCTTGGCTGTGTCTGAAGCGGTGCATCTGGGGTGGAGGAAACAGTAGCAGAAGGTGTAGGCAAGGATGAGGCAGAAGCAGGCAGTTCAATGGTGGGCTGTTGCATAACTGGTCTAGCAGCCAACGGTGGTCGTCCACGGGGAGGTGGCTGGGCAGCAACAACTGGTTCACTCCGATCTAGATGGGCTGGTTTAAGTCGGTCGATAGATATGGTATCGGACTTACCTCCCACTTCGACCGTGAAAAATTTCTCTCCCGCTGAGATGACATGAAACGGTCCAGCATAAGGTGGTCTGAGTGTATCTCTATGAGCGTCCTGCCGAATAAAAACGTAATCGGAACTCATAAGTTCTGCCGGAACATGAGGGCTCTGTAGGCTGTGATGCGAGGTTGGAATAGGCAGGAAATTCTTTGCCACCTCGTGATGCTGAAGGGGCTGCTGAGCAGGCGACCACGGTTCTGTATGTGGAGGGAGGAAATCCCCTGGTACTCGAAGTGCTTGACCGTAGACTAACTCAGCCGATGAAGCCTGGAGGTCATCCTTGGGGACTGTGCGGAGGCCTAGCATCACCCAGGGGAGTCTGTCCACCCAGTTGGGACCACGCAAGCTGGCACGGAGGGACGCCTTTAGAGACCGATGAAACCTCTCGCATAGACTGTTCGCTTGCGGATGGTAAGCGGTGGTATGGTGCAGCTTGGTACCCAAGCCCTGTGCAACTGCGTTCCACAACTCTGACGTGAATTGTGGACCTCGGTCAGAGGAGATGTCAGATGGCACCCCAAACCGGGCCACCCACGACGAAATAAACGCCCTGGATACGTCCGCTGCAGTGGTAGCGACCAAGGGAATCGCCTCTGGCCACCTGGTAGTGCAGTCCACTATTTGTCAGGAGATGCATGAAACCCCGTGAAGCGGGGAGGGGACCCACTAAGTCCACATGTACGTGATCGAACCGGCATTCCGGCACTGGGAAGATGGCCACTGGAGCCTTAACATGACGATGGACCTTAGATTTTTGACAGTCCATGCAATTGTTTGTCCAGTCCTGAACGTCCGAATGCATTCCCTTCCAAACAAATTTGCGGGACATGAGCCGTTGTGAAGCTCGCATCCCCGGGTGTGATAAGCCATGTATAGCCTGAAAAATCTTCTTACGCCATTCAACCGGCACAATGGGCCGGGGCACTCCCATGGATGTGTCGCACAAGAGCGTGGTTCCTGCTGATTGGAACATAACATCGGCTACCTGCAAGCTAGAAGGCGTGGTCCGATACGCCTGAACTTCGGGATCTGCCAGTTGTTCTTCCGCCAACCCGACGAAATCGATTCCCAGGTGAACTGCCTGGACTGGGGCACGTGAAAGGCAATCAGCCACGAGATTATCTTTGCCGGACACATGTCGTAAATCCGTCGTAAATTCGGATATAAATGTAAGGTGGCGCTGTTGCCGGGCTGACCACAGCTCCGCCGTTTTGGCCATTGTGAAAGTGAGCGGCTTATGGTCCACGAATACAGTGAATGGGCGCCCTTCTAGGAGAAAATGGAAATGCCGGATGGCCAAAAACAGGGCCAGCAACTCCCTGTCAAAAGTGCTATATTTTCACTCGTTCTTGCGCAGTTGGCGGCTAAAAAAGGCCAATGGCTGCCAAGTCCCGTCAACCCATTGTTCCTGCACTGCCCCGATGGCGTAATCGGAGGCATCGGTAGTAAGGGCGATGGTTGCGCCCGGGAGTGGGTGTGCAAGCATAGTTGCATCTGCCAATGCCGCCTTGGTGTCAAGGAATGCCTGGTCCATCTGCGGTGTCCAAATGATAACATCTTTACCCGAATTCCCTTTGAGTGCTTCGTACAGCGGCTGCATCAATTGGGCTGCCTTGGGGACAAAACGATGATAAAAATTTACCATCCCCAGGAACTCCTGAAGAGATTTAAATATGTGAGGCCGCGGGAATGCCGTAACTGCCTCTACCTTGGTGGCCAATGGGACGGCGCCTTCTGAGGTGATCCTATGCCCCAGAAAGTCAATGCTGGTTAACCCAAACTGGCATTTGGCTAGGTTTATGATGAGGCCATGTTGGCTGAGACGGGCAAAGAGTGTACGTAAATGAGCCATGTGCTCCTTCTTATCCTTACTAGCGATGAGAATGTCATCCAAGTAAATGAAAATGAAGGGAAGGTCCCATAACACAGAGTCCATGAGTCGCTGAAAGGCCTGAGCTGCATTTTTCAATCCAAACGGCATGCGGAGGAACTCAAAAAGGCCAAACGGTGTGATGACCGCCGTTTTGGGGACGTCTTGAGGGTGCACAGGAACTTGGTGATATCCACGGACGAGATCTACTTTGGAAAATATTGAGTTGCCAGCCAAATGAGCCGAAAAATCTTGTATATGCGATATTGGATACCTATCCGGCATAGTGGCTTCGGTAAGGTGTCTGCAATCCCCGCAAGGCCTCCATCCGCCACCTGGTTTAGGTACAATGTGTAGTGGGGAGGACCAAGGACTATCGGAGCGTCGGATAATCCCAAGGCGCTCCATGGTCTGAAACTCTGCCTTTGCGGCTGCAAGCTTTCCGGGTTCCAATCTTCGTGCCCGAGCGTAAACAGGTGATCCCGTTGTGGTGATGTGATGCACCACACCGTGCCTCGCGACTGCTGCTGAAAATGTAGGCCTGGTGAGCTCCGGGAACTCGCCGAGTAGGCGCCTAAACCCTTCCTGCGATGGAACCGCGCAGGCAACCGACCAGGAGACAGCGGTGCTGCGGTGGCAAGGCACCGCGTGGAAAGTAGATGCATTAATGAGTCGACAATGTTGGACGTCGACCAGAAAACCATAGGCACAGAAAAAAATCAGCCCCCAGGATGGCCTGTGATACTTTAGCCGTTATAAACTCCCACACAAAATGTTGACCTCCGAGAGTTAAATTAACTGTCCGTTTACCGAACGTGCGAATGGCCGCACCATTGGCTGCCTCGAGGGAAGGACCGTGACCGCCAGATTGTAGATCTAGCTTTGAAACTGGCAAAATACTACACTGAGAACCAGTGTCACACAAGAATCATCGCCCTGTCATGGAATCCGTAATGTAGAGGAGTTTTCCCGCTGAACCGACTGCCATGGTGAACTGGGTGTGTTTGTCAGACCCTGTCATCCTCATCGAAGTTTGCGGACCTGCTGGAGATTTTTTTTCAGCGAAACTGCAGGGAGGACGGCAGCGTCGAGCCTTGGCGCCAAAACGGGCATGGTACACACACCAGCCTGCTGGAGGAGGGCTGGACTTCACTCTTGTGGGGGAAAGACACCTCGTGGCTGCACAACTCTGCTGTGTGACCGTAAAAATCTTGTCTGCCTCTGCAGCAAGCTCGGCACAGTCCGTAATCGTAGAACTAGCCAAGGCTGCCTGAACTGGTTCAGGTAGCTGGCAGAGGAAGAGTTCTCGAAACAAAAGACATTGGGGCTCCGAACCCAAAAGCGTGAGAATCTGGCTCATCAATTCCGATGGTTTTGAGTCCCTGAGGCCGGGCATAGCAATAAGCCTGCATGCACGCTCTGACTTATTTAAACCAAACACCTGTAGTAAACGAGTTTTTAGAGCTTCATACTTGCCCTCTGCCGGTGGATTGCCAAGGAGGCTGACGACCTGCGAGGCCATGGCGCTGTCGAGAGCGGAGACCACGTAATAATAACGGGTCGAATCCGCTGTAATGTCCCGGAGTGCAAACTGGGCTTCTGCCTGGAAAAACCATGCTGCTGGTTGCTGTTCCCAGAACTGCGGCAATTTAAGGGCAACGGCGTTCGTGTTCATTATAAATATCTCGACGAAAGTTGTCCGACGAGATTGGGGTCACCAATGTAGGAACGGAAGTTCCTATCCGAATAATGAAGTTCGACGCAGTGAAACAAAATAACAAAGCTTAATAAACAAACAACTTAACTGGTAAAACTACAGGAGCAGATGTAAACAGGTCTGTGCAGCCTCACAGCCTCTCTAAAACTGCTACTAAGTACTGGAAGCTGACGTCATGACGTCATCACGTTCTCCGCGCCAACTGGGGGTCACGTGATCGGCGTCATGACGTCATCACGCGAAAATGCAAGAAACTACATACAGTTTAAAGGTGCAGTCCACAGCTGCACTACATGGTAGTTAAAGGGATGATTACTAATTGCCCAGTGTCTCTTGGTGGCTCCGCCACACTCCACCACTAACATTAGGCTGACTGGCCTGTCATTGCCAGGTTTATCTATATTCCCTTATTTGAAAAATAATGTACCATTTGCAATCCTCCAGGCCTCTGGCACTTGTCCCATATATAAGGAGGATTAGAAGATTGAGGCCAGAGCCTCCACAATTTCCACTCCTATTTTCCTTAGCAACCTAGGATGCATCCCAGCCAGACTGGTTACTTTTCTGCTTTAAGCATTGTCAATATTTTAAGTACCTCCTCTTTACATATTTTTAGCCTACTCAATTTCTTTACGAGTTCCTCCTTTACTGTGACATTGGCAGCATCCTCTTCAGTGAAACAGATGCAAAGTATTCATTCAGTACCTTAGCCAAACCCTCTGCCTCCACAAGAAGATTTCCTTTTAGTCCCCAATTGGCCCCACCCTTCTTTGATTGCCCTTTACTATTTATATGTTTAGAAAAGACTTTTGGGTTCATTTTTATGTTACCCGCTAATCTATTCTCATATACTCTCTTTGTCCCTCTTATTTCCTTTTTCTGTGCTCCTCTGTACTTTTTGTATTCAGCTTGGTTCTCTACTGTATTATGAGCCTAACATTTATCATAAGCCTCCTTTCATTTAAATCTCTATGGGGGAGAAATTGAGTATCACACTGTTTGGGAAGATAACTTTAGCGGTAACGAAAAAGTAGCGCCAGGCGCTACACCAGTGAATCTGACATGAGCTTGGGGTTTAGCACTCCAGGAAGGAAGTGGAGCACTAAATCAAGCGCTACCACTTCCCTTGGAGCGCTAAAAGTTCAGCAAGAGGAGCGGTAGCGGTGCAGCGCTGCCCAATGTCGAGGGAAGCGCTGCTGGGAACGGAGGCTCCTTCCCTCCCTTAAAGAAAAGGGCCAATGCTGCAGGCTCTGCATTAAATTGATGTCCCTCGTCGTCGACAGCAGCCATGATCCGCGACGATCAGCCCCAAGCAGGACTGATCGATCGCGGCACTGGATAAAGTTGAAAAAAACAACCTAAGGGGTGAAAACAAATTTTTCATTGACACGAGCAGCCTTACCTTTAAATACCGCTCCCCAAGTGGCAGGCCTCCCTAACAATGCCTCCTGCAGCTGTCAGTGTTGTCGCCCGGTGATGCTGCAGGGGGCGGAACCAAAGTTCAGATCCGGGGCGCTACCGGGGCGCTAGCGGGGCACTGCGCAGCTGGATAACATCACGATCGTGGAGC
Source organism: Somniosus microcephalus (assembly GCF_052327205.1). Taxonomy (NCBI): domain Eukaryota; kingdom Metazoa; phylum Chordata; class Chondrichthyes; order Squaliformes; family Somniosidae; genus Somniosus; species Somniosus microcephalus. Next base: position 70,889,695 of record NC_140996.1, on the reverse strand, counting down.
TAGTGGTTACCGCCACCACAACCTCCGTGTCAATTTTGCGGGTGTCGATACTATCACCACGCCCGGTTGCAAAGCCGGTAGCACCCCGTTATCGCCCCCAGAGGCACTAACGGGAGGTGCAAAGGAGGTGAATTTCTCGTCTAACTTTAGTCATCCTGGCAGCTCTAGCTTTGAAGGCCCTTGCCTTCCACTCTTGTGGGAATGTGGGAATGTACCTGAGCTATCTCCTATTTGAAAGCTTCCTATTGATCATTTACTCTTTTACATACCAATCCACATAGGCAAGACCCCCTTTCAACTATCTGAAATTAGCCTCCGCTAGTTGAGCATTTTCACGTTTGATTGTTCCTAGTTCTTTTCCATAAATACTCTAAACCTAATTATATTGTGATCACTGTTTCCCAAATGTTCCCTCAGTGAAACATACTCCACTTGGCCCACTTCATTCCCCAGAACTAGATCTAGCACTGCTTCCTTCCTCATTGAGCTGGAAACATACTGATCAAGGAAGTTCTCTTATACACATTTCAGGAATCCCTCTTCCTCTTTGCCCTTTACACTGTTATTGGCATAACTGATGTCCCCCATTATCACTACTCTGTAGTTCTTCAAACTTTCTCAAATTTGCCGGCCTGGTGGGGCGGTAACCGAGGCAATGTCAGGGTGCGATTGGCAGCGTCCTGCCGGGTGCCGGGATGCACGATGGTGGCCAGGACCACACCACAGCCCAACAGGGAGGGTCAACCTGGAGGTCGGCCAAAAAAAGAAAATGGCAGTGCGGGTCGTGGCCACACCTCTCCTTTAACTACCGCCCCATGAGCAGAAGTCGGCCCGGCTTGCGACCCGCGAGGCTGCGCTGACATCGCCTGTGGCAGCCTCGCGGGACACAGCCGAATTTCTGTAGCGTGGTGGTAAGGGGCCTTGGCAGGGCGCTAACGGGTCGCGGTGCATGGTGATGACGTCATCGCCGGTGGCAGCGGCCCGGGGTACTACCGGTGGGGCCGCAGCACTATTGGGTAGCGCCTTAGCAACGCCCCACCGAATTTCTCGGGAGGCACTTTTTTCGCCCTCGCCGGGCAATAAGCACTTTGCACCCCGTTAGCGCCCTCCGGAGGTGCTAACGACAGGTGCAAAGGTGCCGAATTGCTAGCCCATTGTTTCTTCTATGATTCAAATAGATTGTCCCCCTGTCCTAACGTATGTCTTTAAATTCTAATGTTATGGCACTATTGTTTTAGTCCAAATGGTCTGGAGGAGTTCTGCTCATTGTTAGAGCCACAGCTGCAGACCAGATTTGAGCAAAGACCATGCTTAGCATTAATGAGAAACTGAACACAGCCCCCTCAATTGCTTTTGCCACTGGTTGAATGTATTTCAAGATATACCTGGGGACTTTTGGCACACTAGTCACTTGCAGTACATTCAGCATAGGCAAGTCACTAATCTATCCTCGGTGTGCCCACATTATCAAGTTTGATACTGGTCAGAGGCACATGAATGAATGTCCGAATGTTAGTTTCCATTTTCTAATGTACGTTTCCAGGTTTTGAATATATGTTTCTGAATTCAGAATGTATCTGCAGATTCTAATATATGTTTCCAAGCTGCTCTATATGTCTCCATGACGCTGCAGGATTACACCATGGCACTTTGTTTAAATATCTAACTCTTGCTACTAATTTTCCTTTCCCACATTCTGCCACAATAATTTCAAGTTAAATCTGTTTTTTATTATGGAGTGCTGTCCAGTCTGTGTTTGTTATTCAAAGCATTTTCAATGTGATATACTTCTGCGTATTGTAACAACAATTTGGAGTATTTAGTCAAGTTTTAGTTTAAAAACCTAAAACAAAATACACAGAAATGAATGCAAATATTGTTAGTATTTGATGATCAAAACCAGTCCAGGAGATCAAGTGTTGTTTATAAAGACTTTTACCTTCTACATGATGCGATCTCTGCCTCAGTCAGGAATGGTCCGGCTCCCTCTTGAAGGCAGAGAGTCAGCACCCACCACACCAGCCGGCAATGTCTTCCAGAGAGTCAGCACCCACCACACCAGCCGGCAATGTCTTCCAGAGAGTCAGCACCCACCACACCAGCCGGCAATGTCTTCCAGAGAGTCAGCACCCACCACACCAGCCGGCAATGTCTTCCAGAGAGTCAGCACCCACCACACCAGCCGGCAATGTCTTCCAGAGAGTCAGCAACCACCACACCAGCCGGCAATGTCTTCCAGAGAGTCAGCACCCACCACACCAGCCAGCAATGTCTTCCAGAGAGTCAGCACCCACCACACCAGCTGGCAATGTCTTCCAGAGAGTCAGCACCCACCACACCAGCCGGCAATGTCTTCCAGAGAGTCAGCACCCACCACACCAGCCAGCAATGTCTTCCAGAGAGTCAGCACCCACCACACCAGCCGGCAATGTCTTCCAGAGAGTCAGCACCCACCACACCAGCCGGCAATGTCTTCCAGAGAGTCAGCACCCACCACACCAGCCGGCAATGTCTTCCAGAGAGTCAGCACCCACCACACCAGCCGGCAATGTCTTCCAGAGGCTCACAATTCTCTGGGAATAGAAGAACCACCTGAAACACAGTCTATTCATACCCTTACATAGTTTAAACTCATGGGGAGAAATTCAGTTGTTTGTGCCACCCGTTAGCGCCTTAAGAGGGCGATAAGTGGGGCGCGAACCAGCTAGCGCCCGGGCGCTGCATTACCTGTGCATCTCGCGAAATTGAGTGGACATTTAGTGGTGGCGCTAAACCGCAACGCCCGCTCAGCTGCGCACGCAGATCCTGACATCATTTCAGAGTGCAACGCCCTTGGGGCGCCCCGGACCGGAAATTCAGTGGCGCCCCCCTCCTTTCCGCCTGTCGCTCCCAACGACAGGTTGACTGGAACGGTTCCCAGTCGCTGTGGGGCTGGGGGGGCACTATTTAAAGGGGGCTCTTCCTGGCTTCTTTGTGGTAGCCATTTTTGGACCACTCCTTCTGAGAGAGAGAGAGATTTGCAGAGACAAAGGGAGAGAGATTTCTGCATTGAGTCAGCGCTCACTGAGGTACTTTTGGCTTCTGACCAGAACTTTGTAGTTGCTTTGCTTTTTCACCGGCATAACTTTGAGTGGCCACATACTATGGGGGCTGCAATGGATGGGAACGTCGTGCTTCTCCATTACATTGAGAGGGCACAGAGACACAGAGAGAGAGTGGCAATCGTGGCCAGACGGAGGAGGGCCAACAGACGTCGGCACACAAGGCCTTACACTCCCAGGGTTTTCCGCTAACAGTTCTCATACATCAATATGTCGGAGGAGCAGTGTTTTTGGAGGCTGCAATTCAGCAAGGAGGTGGTCACTGAGCTCTGCCACCTGCTTCAGCCAGATCTGCAGCCTCAACTGAGGAGCAGGACGTCTCTGTCGGTGGCAGTGAAGGTAACAGTGGCTCTCAACTTCTATGCCACCGGTTCCTTTCAATCTGCTACTGGGGACATTGCCAATATCTCCCAGTTCGCGGTGCATTGCTGCATCCGTCAAGTCACGAATGGCCTCTTTAAAAGGAGACGACAGTACATCTCCTTCACCATGACCCCGGACAAGCAGCAAGAACGCGCAATGGGCTTTGCAAGAATAGCGGGCTTCCCCATGGTGCAGGGCACCATTGACTGCATGCATGTGGCTTTGCGGGCGCCACAAGAGAATGCCAAGGATTTCTGCAACCGAAAGGGGTTCCATTCGTTGAACGTCTAGTTGGTCTGTGACCACAGACAGCTGATACTCGCTGTCAATGCCCGCTTTCCAGGCAGCAGCCACGATGCATTCATCCTGCGCCAGACTTCTGTGGCAGACCTTTTCGAGGCCCCGGCTCACCCAGGAGGCTGGCTTCTCGGGGACAACGGCTATCCTCTGTGCACCTGGCTGATGACCCTGCTCCGTTCGCCCAGCACCCCTGCTGAAGAATGTTACAATGAGAGCCATCAAGCTACCAGGAACATCGTTGAGCACACAATCGGCGTGCTCAAGCAACGGTTCCGCTGTCTGGATCATTCCAGAGGAGCCCTTCAGTACTCACCTGAGCGAGTCTCCCAATTTGTTGTTGTGTGCTGCATGCTGCATAACCTGGCAATCCTCAGGACTCAGCCAATGCCACCAGACATTGGAGCACCAGCAGAGGAGGAGGAGAAGGAGGAGGAGGAGGAGGAGCAGCAGCACCAAGACGGGAGGGAGGCACAAAGTGCAAGGGCCGTCCATCAGCAGTTTATAGCAAGTCGCTTCTAGGCCCCCTCTGAGGGAATGGCTTCTGCCATTCAGAGAACCTGAATGGAACCGTGCCGCAACCCCTAAGCCGGTCAAGGCAACAATTAGTTCAAAGAGCAAACATGCACATTCTGAATAAAGACACTTCTTTATTTAACAAACTGTGTGCCCTTCCCGCATGACAAAGTAATAGAAAGAAACCCAAAAAAAAACAGTCAGTCACATAACTGGCTCTCACAACCTAGAGACAATGACCAAAACAGTAACAAAAATATGACCACGATCCTCGGCCTTCAATAAAACAATTAACAACATTTTGCCACACCTCCTACTTTTTGCCCTTCGAGGGTGATCTGCTTCGCTTGCAAGATTGGCCCCTTCCCACCCTGCAGCTCCTCCGCAATGGGACCCCAGTGGCTGCAGCAAGGCTGGGGGAAGGCTGCTGAGTGTCAGAAACTGAGACTGCAGATGCCCTTGAGGGATGGCCTGGAGCAGCTCTGGGCCTGCAGGGCCCGGCTGCTGACTGCTCCAACTCAGCATGGGCGGCAGCAGTCTGTCCTACAGGTGGTGGCAGCTGCAGTGGAGAAGTGACAGTGCTGGCAGCGGGAATGCTGTCATCCTGAGAGAGGACAGCAACTCCCTGCTCGACCGACACACTGGCACTCCCACGGGGCAGCACTGCAGCATGCGGAGCAATCTGCTGGAGCACAGATTGCTGGCCTGCTGCGTCGCGGTGATGGCCCCGGGGAATCCTGCCCGATCCAGCGAGGGTGGCAGCAGTCAGTGCTCGTGTGGCCTCAATCTGCGTCTGCATGAGACCAGCCACTGACTGCATTGCAGCACTTAGCAATTGCGTGGCAGCCGCCTGTGCTGCGCCGAAGTCCTAGACAGATTATCCTTGCCTGTGCTGCGCCGAAGTCCTGGACACGCCTTGCCAGTGACTCAATGGAATCTGGCATTCTTGCCACTGCAGCCATGAGCTCAGTGTGCCTGTGCTCCGCCTGGGCGCTCATTTCAGCGAGGACCCGCACCTCATTCACGCTCAGTGCAGCAGGACTCAAGGCCAGTCCCTCCCTCTGGGGAGATGGCCTCCGAGCTTGCCTACCCCCCTCGCATTGCTGCAGCCCGCTGGGCCCCAGAGCTTCACCCTCCTCAGACCATTCCCCCCAGAGCTTGGACCTGTGGGAGAGCAGCAGCGCGACCGGCGGCACTTAAAACCGGCGGGTTCAGCAGAGGCGAGGTCAGAGAGCTTGGACCTGTGGGAGAGCAGCAGCGTGACCGGCGGCACTTAAAACCGGCGGGTTCAGCAGAGGCGAGGTCAGAGAGCTTGGACCTGTGGGAGAGCAGCAGCGCGACCGGCGGCAGTAAAACCGGCGGGTTCAGCAGAGGCGAGGTCAGAGAGCTTGGACCTGTGGGAGAGCAGCAGCGCGACCGGCGGCACTTAAAACCGGCGGGTTCAGCAGAGGCGAGGTCAGAGAGCTTGGACCTGTGGGAGAGCAGCAGCGCGACCGGCGGCACTTAAAACCGGCGGGTTCAGCAGAGGCGAGGTCAGAGAGCTTGGACCTGTGGGAGAGCAGCAGCGCGACCGGCGGCACTTAAAACTGGCGGGTTCAGCAGAGGCGAGGTCAGAGAGCTTGGACCTGTGGGAGAGCAGCAGCGCGACCGGCGGCACTTAAAACCGGCGGGTTCAGCAGAGGCGAGGTCAGAGAGCTTGGACCTGTGGGAGAGCAGCAGCACGACCGGCGGCACTTAAAACCGGCGGGTTCAGCAGAGGCGAGGTCAGAGAGCTTGGACCTGTGGGAGAGCAGCAGCGCGACCGGCGGCACTTAAAACCGGCGGGTTCAGCAGAGGCGAGGTCAGAGAGCTTGGACCTGTGGGAGAGCAGCAGCGCGACCGGCGGCACTTAAAACCGGCGGGTTCAGCAGAGGCGAGGTCAGAGAGCTTGGACCTGTGGGAGAGCAGCAGCGCGACCGGCGGCACTTAAAACCGGCGGGTTCAGCAGAGGCGAGGTCAGAGAGCTTGGACCTGTGGGAGAGCAGCAGCGCGACCGGCGGCACTTAAAACCGGCGGGTTCAGCAGAGGCGAGGTCAGAGAGCTTGGACCTGTGGGAGAGCAGCAGCGCGACCGGCGGCACTTAAAACCGGCGGGTTCAGCAGAGGCGAGGTCAGAGAGCTTGGACCTGTGGGAGAGCAGCAGCGCGACTGGCGGCACTTAAAACCGGCGGGTTCAGCAGAGGTGGGACCAAATCAACAGCAGAGTAGAGAGGCCCACAGCCCCGAGACCGGAGAAGCAGCGGACCTGCGCGGGAGCAGCCCGAGGCGGGAGAGCTTAAAGGCTTGAGAGGGAGCAGTCAGAGGCACCGACCAATCCAGGTTCCAGGAGAGAGCTGGGGCAGTCGGGAGAGCAGGAGGCCAGTAACTGGTGAGTTTAAAAGCTCACCTTTCGCGGGCTTTTTCTTTCACAGCTGGTGCAGTCAGGAGAGCAGGAGGCCAGTAACTCTTATATAAGTGGAGCTGTTGCTAAACCCGAAACACTACAGTGTAGTGTCTCCCACCCTTCCACCTCCTCTAACCTTTTAGGGGTTAGGGGAAGTTGAAAAGGTAGGTTCAATTTATTTTATTTCAGGAGCCTAACCTAGGTGGAAAAGGTTCCAGGACAGGAAGCGGCAGTGAAAATACAACACCAGAAAACAGGTAGGTGACTGGTTGGTGAGTACTTTCACAAACTTATTCTAAGTAGAATTCAATAATTAAGCTAAATCGTAGTAAATAAAAGGTTCTTGTAAGGGTTAAGTCATGGAAGGGCAGCTCAGACCCGTGTCATGCTCCTCCTGTGCCATGTGGGAAATCAGGGACACTGTCCCTGACAACTATGTGTGCAGGAAGTGTGTCCAGCTGCAGCTCCTAGCGGACCGCATGGCGGCGCTGGAGCTGCGAATGGACTCACTCTGGAGCATACGCGATGCTGAGGATCTTGTGGATAGCACATTCAGTGAGTTGGTCACACCGCAGGTAAAGGCTAGCTCAGACAGTAAATGGGTGACCAAAAGGCAGGGTAAAGGCAGGAAGGTAGTGCAGGAGTCACCTGCGGTCATCTCCCTCCAAAACAGGTTTACCGTTTTGGGTACTGTTGGGGGAGATGACTTATCAGGGGAAGGCACCAGCAGCCAGGTTCAGGGCACCATGACTGGCTCTGCTGCACAGAAGGGCGGGAAAAAGAGGGATAGGGCTATAGTGATAGGGGATTCAATTGTAAGGGGGATAGGCAGGAGTTTCTGTGGCCGAGACCGAGACTCCAAGATGGTATGTTGCCTCCCTGGTGCAAGGGTCAAGGATGTCTCGGAGCGGGTGCAGAGCATTCTGAAGGGGGAGGGGGATCAGCCAGTTGTCGTGGTACATGTAGGTACCAACGATGTTGGTAAAAAGAGGGAGGAGGTCCTACAAGCTGAATTTAGGGAGTTAGGAGCTAAATTGAAAAGTAGGACCTCAAAGGTAGTAATCTCTGGATTGCTACCAGTGCCACGAGCTAATAAGTTTAGAGAGAGTAAGATAGATAAGCTAAATACGTGGCTTGAGCAGTGGTGCAAGGGAGAGGGATTTAAATTCTTGAGGCATTGGAACCAGTTCTTGGGGAGGAGTGACCTGTACCAAGGGGACGGTCTACACCTGAACTGTGAGGGAGCCGATGTCCTCGGGGTAATATTTTCTAGGGCGGTTCGGGAGGATTTAAACTAATTTGGCAGGGGGATGGGAACCTAGGTAGTGGAAAAGAGGGAAGTCATATGAAGTCAGAAATAGATGGTAGAAAGGTGAGAAGCAATAAGCAAAGGAGAGAAACACAAAGGGCCAAACTAATTCATAATGAGAGTGTGAAAAAAGCAAGCCTGAAGGCTTTGTATCTTAATGCTAGAAGCATTAGGAACAAGGTGGATGAATTAGTTGTGGAAATAGAGGTAAACAAGTATGATTTGATTGGGATTACAGAAACGTGGCTGCAGGGTGGGCAAGGCTGGGAACTTAACATCCAGGGATATACAATATTTAGGAAGGATCGGCAAAAAGGTAGGGGAGGTGGGGTAGCATTGCTGGTAAAGGAGGGGATTAATGCAATGGAAAGGAAGGATATTAACTCGGATGAAACGGAATCTGTATGGGTAGAAATGAGAAATAGCAAGGGGAGGAAAACGTTAGTGGGTGTGATATATAGGCCTCCAAATAGTAATATGGAGGTGAGGGAAGGCATAAAAAGGGAAATTAGAGAAGCGTGCGATAAGAGCACAGCTGTCATCATGGGTGACTTTAATTTACATATTGATTGGACTACCCAAACTAGTAAAAATTCTGAGGAGGAGGAATTCCTGGAATGTTTTCGGGACGGTTATCTGGACCAATATGTCGAGGAGCCGACTCGAGATCAGGCCATTTTAGACTGGGTATTGTGCAATGAGAAGGGACTTATCAGCAATCTTCTTGTACGAGGCCCCTTGGGTCAGAGCGATCATAATATGATCGAGCTCTCAGTCGAGATGGAGAGTGAGGAAATTGAATCAGAGACTAAGGTCCAGAACTTAAATAAAGGGAATTACGAGGGTATGAGACGGGAATTGGGTAAGATTGATTGGGTGGTGTTTCTGGGGGGATTGACAGTGGATAGACAATGGCAAGCATTCAAAGATAGAATGGAAGAATTCCAGAACATGTTTATACCGGTTTGGCACAAAAATAAACCTAAAAAGGTGACTCAACCGTGGATAACGAGGGAAATTAGGGACAGCATAAAATCAAAAAAAAGGGCATATCAACTGGCAAAAAAAAGCACCAGACCGGAAGATTGGGGGCAGTACAAGATACAGCAAAAGAGGACAAAGGGATTAATCAGGAAGGGGAAAATAGAATACGAAAGTAAACTTGCAGCAAACATAAAGACAGACTGCAAAAGCTTTTATCGGTATATCAGGAGGAAAAGACTGGTAAAATCCCAAGTCGGTCCCTTGCAGTCCGATTCGGGAGAATATATAATGGAGAATAAGGAAATGGCAGACCAATTAAACTCATATTTTGGTTCTGTATTCACAAAGGAGGACACAAATAACCTCCCAGGAATATCGGCAAACATAGGGACTAATGAGAGGGAGGAGCTGACAGAAATTAGTATCTCTAGGGATATGGTGCTGGGTAAGTTGAGGGGACTGAAGGCCGACAAATCCCCGGGGCCTGATAAACTACATCCTAGGGTACTTAAGGAGGTGGCCCTGGAGATAGCAGATGCTCTAAGGATCATCTTCCGGAACTCCATTGACTCGGGAACAGTACCCGTGGATTGGAGGGTAGCTAATGTTACCCCAATATTTAAAAAGGGGGGTAGAGAGAAAGCAGGGAATTATAGACCAGTAAGCCTTACAGCGGTTGTGGGCAGAATGCTAGAGTCCATTATTAAGGATAAAATAGCGGAGCACTTGACAAATGGGGAAAGGATCGGACAGAGTCAACATGGATTTACAAAGGGTAAATCGTGTTTGACTAATCTGCTGGAATTTTTTGAGGAAGTAACTGGTAAAATAGATGGGGGAGAGCCAGTGGATGTGGTGTACCTTGACTTCCAGAAAGCCTTTGATAAGGTTCCACACAAAAGATTATCATGCAAAATTAAGGCTCATGGGATTGGGGGCAAAGTATTAACGTGGATAGAGAACTGGCTGGCGGATAGAAAACAGAGAGTTGGAATAAACGGCTCGTTTTCGGAGTGGCAGGCAGTGACCAGCGGGGTGCCGCAAGGATCTGTCCTGGGACCCCAGCTGTTCACAATATATATAAATGATCTGGATCAGGGAACTGGATGCAATATTTCCAAATTCGCTGACGACACTAAACTAGGAGGAGTGGTGGGCTCTGATGAGGATGTCAGGAGGCTACAGTGTGATTTGGACAGGTTGGGGGAATGGGCGGATACGTGGCAGATGCACTATAATGTGGATAAATGCGAGGTTATCCACTTTGGGGGTAAAAACAGGAGGGTAGATTATTATCTAAACGGCAATAGATTGGGAGATGGGGAAGTGCAGAGGGACCTGGGTGTTCTTGTGCACCAGTCACTGAAGGAGAGCATGCAGGTGCAACAGGCGATTAAGAAGGCAAATGGTATGTTGGCCTTCATATCAAGGGGGTTCGAGTATAGGAATAGGGATACCTTACTACAGCTGTACAAGGTGCTGGTGAGACCGCATCTGGAGTATTGTGTACAGTTTTGGTCGCCCCATCTGCGGAAGGATGTTCTTGCCATGGAAAGAGTGCAACGGCGATTCACCAGGCTGATACCTGGAATGGCGGGAATGACCTACGAAGAGAGATTAAATAGTTTGGGCTTGTACTCACTGGAGTTTAGAAGATTGAGAGGGGATCTCATCGAAACATATAAAATTATGGCAGGCCTGGACAGGCTGAATTCAGAGAGAATGTTTCCAATGGCCGGGGAGCACAGAACCAGGGGCCACAATCTAAAAATAGCAGGCAAATCATTTAAAACAGAGATGAGGAAGAATTTCTTCACTCAAAGAGTGGTGAGCCTGTGGAATTCCCTGCCACAGAGGGCTGCGAAGGCTAATTCAATAAATATTTTCAAGAGAGAATTGGATATATTTCTGAAGGCTAAGGGGATTAAGGGTTACGGAGAAAAGGTGGGGACGGGGTACTGAACTGGTAAGATCAGCTATGATCTCAGACGAAGATCAGCCATGATCTCATTGAATGGCGGAGCAGGCTCGAAGGGCCGAATGGCCTACTCCTGTTCCTATCTCTATGTTTCTATGTTTCTATGCTCCCCTCCAGGGAAGGCGTGTCCCCATTATGGCCATGGGCTGCCTCAGCTGAGGGTGGCACTGATGTTCCGGCTTCCTCCTCGTCGTCGCCTTCAGAATCACTCACAGTGACAGCTTGAGGGCCCGCATCCTCACCTGGTGAATCAGCATCTGAAAGCAGGGAGGTACAAGAATGGCTTTAGCATGAGGACAGGGTGGCAGCAAGGGAGGCATGAGTGCTGCGATGTACTGATTTGGCTCGAAAGTGGCAAAGGATGCTGGTGTGAGGAACAAGTGGAAGGAGAGAGGTCAAAAAGGTGATGACCTTACCATTGCTGTCCATAACGGGGTCGGCATCTCCAGTGGCGATGGGGCCAAGCATCCGGCCTGCCATAATCCGTTGGATTCGCTGCTCCAGATCGGTCAGGGCTTGAAGGTGAGGCCGGCCTCCCCCGGTCCATTGCTGCTGCCTCCTATTATGCGCCAGCTTGCCCTGCAAGAGAAAGGACGGGGTCTGACTCCAGTGTGCAGCCCTGATCTTGGCTGCAATGCCTCCCATGGTCGAATAGCCCTGACAGTGTGCAGCCCTGATCTTGGCTGCAATGCCTCCCGTGGTAGAATAGCCGTTACAGTGTGCAAAGTGCTGAATGTGCGTGTGAGTTTCCGGAAAGGCCCATAGGTGTTGGATGAGTGTTGGGCATTGGGGCTTTCAGGACCCTTTGGCCATAAAGTGAGAACATAAGAACATAAGAACATAAGAAATAGGAGCAGGAGTAGGCCAATTGGCCCCTCGAGCCTGCTCCGCCATTCAATAAGATCATGGCTGATCTGATCCTAACCGCCAATCCACTATCACAGAACCATCTCCTGAATCTAACAGAATTAGACACACGAAATAGGAGCAGGATCAGGCTGCACGGCCCCTGGGCCCGCTCCGCTACCCACAGGGCCATGACCGATCCGAACCTAGACTCATGTCCAAATTCCTGCCCGCTCCCTGTAACCCTTAATTCCCTTTACTTCTAGGAAACTGTCTATTTCTCTTTTAAATTTATGTAATGATGTAGCTTCTACAGCTTTTTGGGGCAGCATATTCCATGGACCTACCACCCTCTGAGTGAAGTAGTTCCTCCTCATCTCAGTTTTGAAAGAGCAGCCCCTTATTCTAAGACTGTGCCCCCTAGTTCTAGTTTCACCCATCATCGGGAACATCTTCCCCGCATCCACCCGATCCAACCCCTTCACAATCTTATATGTTTCAATAAGATCGCCTCTCATTTTTCTGAACTCCAATGAGTAGAGTCCCAATCTACTCAACCTCTCCTCATATGCCCATCCCCTCATCCCCGGGATTAACCGAGTGAACCTTCTTTGTCCTGACTCGAGAGCAAGTATGTCCTTTCTTAAGTATGGACACCAAAACTGTACGCAGTATTCCAGGTGCGGTCTCACCAATACCTTGTACAACTGAAGCAATACCTCCCTATTTTTATATTCTATCCCCCTAGCAATGAAAGCCAACATTCCATTGGCCTTCTTAATCACTTGCTGCACCTGCATACTAACCTTTTGAGTTTCGTGCACCAGGACCCCCAGATCCCTTTGTACTTCAGTACTTTCCAGTTTCTTGCCATTAAGATAATAACTTGCTCTACGATTTTTCCTGCCAAAGTGCATAACCTCACACTTTCCAGTATTGTATTCCATCTGCCAAATCTCTGCCCACTTACTTAGCCTGTCTATGTCCCCTTGCAGGTTTTTTATGTCCTCCTCACTCACTACTTTCCCTCCCATCTTAGTATCATCTGCAAACTTTGATATGTTACACTCGGTCCCCTCCTCCAAATCGTTAATATAGATTGTAAAGAGTTGGGGACCCAGCACTGACCCCTGCGGAACACCACTAGTTACTGATTGCCAGTCTGAGAATGAACCATTTATCCCAACTCTCTGCCTTCTGTTAGATAGCCAATCCTCTATCCATGCCAGAATATTAACCCCAATCCCGTGATTTTTTATCTTAAGCAATAATCTTTTGTGTGGCACCCTGAGAGGTCAGTACCTGTCATAGCGTGCTCCCACTTTATGACGTAAGGTGGGACCGCTGTGAAACGAATGTGTGCACCCCCTTGAATGACTCCAATGTTCTCTACCCTGTATATCGGTGCGGGTCGGGCTGTCCTACCCTAGCTACTACTGCCCACAATCCACTTGGACTGGGTAGGCTTCGGAAGCTAGCCGGAGTTGGCACGGGCTTAATGCATTCCCAAATGGATGGAGGGCTGCGAGGTGTTTGTTGCTAATCCAGGAGGGGACTAAACCCTGTTTTAACTCCTCCAGATTACTGCGGCCCTCGCCCAGCAATCATGCCCCATACAGCATGCACACCTCGTTCTGCGCAGCCTGGTCAGAAGCATTTCTGTCTTCCCTTATGAGGGCATTAACCGTCTTTGTGTGCTTCTCCAACTCCGCTATGATCTCCTTTAAATAGACCGTCATGGCCTGATCCTCATGCAACTCTGAGCTCACTACTTTGTTCTCATCCAGTAATATCTTCCTTAACTGTGTTTTTAAACCATTTATCTGGGTCTGTAGCTCTATGTCATCCAAACTGTTGATGACAGAGGACCCAGTATTAAACGCAGTAAAAACATAATTCCATACTCCCCTTCTTTGTCTCCCTGCATTGCCCAAAACTCGCGGTGTGTGGTGTACAGTTCGGTTTTGTCAACATTGGCGAAATCGAACTCATAAAACTTCCTGAACGTGTCCTTTAATAGGGCCTGGTATAGCTGCTCTGTTTCTTTGGGACACCACTCTGGTAAATGTACCTCGGTAAGATTTAAAATCACGGAGGCTACCGCGTAGTGTACCCCCGGTACAGCACCTGATCGGTAGGTACTAGTACCAGCCCATTCCCTGGTCCCTTGGTGGTGGTGGGGCACCCTTCACTGGGTGACCTCGCTGCCTGCACCATGGGCAGTGGCTTTCGGGGGCGGGTCACAAGCTCAGTAGCATTGACGGGGATTGGGGAGAATGGGACTGTGCACGCCTTTAGGCTGGTATCCCACTTCATCCCCTCCCTGGCGTCTTGCCACTGCCGGTGGAAAATGGTGGATATGCCTGTGGGGCAGACCTTCTCTGACCCCAACATACAGATATAAATCCCTTGATCTGGCTCCCACCACTTGTCCCAACACACACTTAATCCTCCATGTGTCCCTGTAATCGTCCAGTGGGTATTGTTCCCTAACCGTTCCCACTCGACTGCGGGGTTCCTCATATCTTTGCTCAGCTTTCTGAGCCACCACCACCTATCCAGAGGAATGTGTTCCTTGCACGTTAAACATACACGATTCCCTATGGTGATGCTGATCCTTGTGGTAACGACCCGTACCCTGGGGCACAGGAGGGAGGCCTCCCCGTACGTGAAACCAGTCTGGCTGGAGTACTGAGACGAATTGGACCCCAGCCACCCTGGCCACCTTCCCTCGTGAACGTAGATGGCGGTCTCCTCCGCATCCCATTCGCCGCTCCCATCGGTTGCTCTAAGTGCTCTCTCCCCCGAGCACCCGTAGATGTGGGATTCCTCCACGTTGCCCCTCCTTCCAAGGCTCAGTCCGATCAGGGCGAGTAGGATTACGCTCCCCTTCATCCCGAAAGTCTTTCTGCAACAGATACAAAAACATACAGCCAGGTCCCCAAGAGATTCTCTGGCTTGGGTGAAGCATAGTCGGGTCTCGCGACCTCGACTCAAATATACACACTCTTAGCAGATTACTACTTAATTAAAACTACCCGTCACCTTACTTAAACTTAAGCTAAAACACCCAAACTTAAGCTAAGTATCTAAACTTAACAATAACCAAAACTTAAACTATTTAATCTATGCACATCTGTTGCCCGTCTCCGGGCGGCCAGCCTAATTCCTGGTTGGGCTGCGGCACACCGCTCCCTTCGGTGTGGTCGCACTGTCCTGCACTGTTGGTCCCTCACCGCCCCTGGCTGCTGGCTGGGGACCTCTGTCCTTTGACTTCCCCCTGACTCGGGAGGTTGTCCCTTTAAACTGGGGAGCTGGTGACCATGGCTTTCTCGGCTGGGGCATCCGTGGGGGCCTTCTAGGCACTTTGGCGGGTGGGGTTTTCTTGGCTGGTTGGCCTTTAACCCGAGCCGCTGCCCCTCCGGCGCGGTCTTTGGGCTCGCCACTGCCGCTGGCTGGGGATCTTCCCCCTTAGGCTTCACCTCTCCCGAACCTGGGCTAGGGGCAGGTAACTCTTCGCAGCCTGTTGCTGCAGGCTGAGAGTCTCCGCCCCCAGGTCCCGAACCTGGGTCCGGGGCGGGGACTTCGCCCTCGGGTCCCTCCTCCTCTAAACCTGGGTCAGGGGCGGGGTCTTCGCCCGCAGGTCCCTCCTCCTCTAAACCTGGGTTAGGGGCGGGGTCTTCACCCTCGGGTCCCTCCTCATCTGGATCCCAGAAGAGGGGGGGGTCCCAATCGGTGGGCGGGATGGCCCCTCCCCTTAAACAAGCCACAGCGCCTGCCCGTGCAGTCTGTGAACTTGCTCCTGCTGCAGGCTGAGGATTTTTATCCTCAGACCCTACCCCAACTGGCTGTTTTCTCCTCTCAGGTTGAAACAGTTTGCACTGGTTAATATGGAACCATTTGGTGTGCAGAGGCATCTTAACGGCGTATACCATGGGGCTGGCTTTATCTACAATGCTGTAGGGCCCCATGTACAATAGCTCCAAACTTCCTACTCGGGCATAGTTCCTCACCATGACCTGATCTACTACCTCCCACTCGTGGTGCTTTCGGGGTTCAAGCAGCAATTGGTTACTCCGATGCTGTCTTCCCATGTTCCCAGCCGCCTGCTCGTGGACCTGTTTAAGGTGCTCAAAAAAGTTTTGGGCAAACCTGTCCTGGTTTATCTCCCTGAGCTGACCCTCCGGGAGCACCGGGGCTAGTACATGGGTGGGGGTCCACATAACCCTGCCAGTCATCAGCTCGTACGTATGCTTTTAGACTCGCTGGCCCGGATCCCCATCAGAACCAACGGTAGGAAATCAGCCCATTTACGGGGCGAGTCCACCGTCTCCTTCCTCAACCTTTCCTTTAGCGTCCTATTCATTCTTTCCACAATCCCTGATGACTGCGGGTTGTGGGCCACGTGCCACTTCCCCTCGATGCCTAGCAGCATAAGGGTATTCTGCATCGCCTGTCCGGTAAAGTGACTCCCTTGGTCGGACTCCACATACTGTGGTAGTCCCCACCGCGAGAACACCTCCCGGACCAAGATCCTGGCAGTACCCAGGGTTGTGGCTGTTCTGCAGGGGAAGGCCTCTACCCATTTCGTGAACACATCTACCAGGACTAGGCAGTACTTATAGCCTTCCTGGGCGATGGGCAGGGGCCCGATGTAGTCGACATGTATCGACTGCCATGGTCCCTCTACCCTCCTGATGTGTCCCATAGGTACCTTCCTTTTCTGGGGGTCAGGGTTGTTAGCAGCGCACACAAGACAGCTGGCACAGAACTTGCGGACATCTTCCCTGAGTCCCAGCCACCATCCCGCCTGTTCCACCCGCTGCCAGGTGGTCTCAGGCCCAGGGTGTCCCGCTCCTGGATCCTCATGGGCCAGTTGAAGGAATTCCCTCCAGTTGTTGCGGCACAGCCCACGGTTCCCCCCGGAACAGCATGCCCTCTTTTACGGTGAGGGTTGCTGTGCCGTACGGACCCTCTACCCCTTTTCCCTCAGTTACTGCACTGAGGACCACCTTGAGGACGGGGTCTTGGGCTTGGACCATCTTAAGGTCCGGGGCTAAAGCTACCCCTGCACTCCCTTGGGTCCCGTCCCTACCTCTGACTGCTGCCATGGGGCTGGACCCGTAGGGGTCCCAGAAAGTGCCTTTGCGGGCACCCTCCTTGGCGAGCATGTCAGCCTGCAGGTTGCCTTGACTGCGGGGTTCTGTGGAGGAATGGGACTTCACCTTGTGGATGAAAATCTCCCCTTCCTCCCCCACTGCTGCCAGAATCTTTTCCAGTCGAGGTTTTACTGAGAGGGGTCTCCCGTCACCGGAGGTATATTGAATGTATGTTGAATGTTTAAATATCTTAATCTAAACGTGCACTCTCGGGAGCCGCAAGCCTACATTTCGTTGTACTGCACTTGTGCACTAACAATGACAATAAAGTTGATTATTATTATTATTAGATGGCCAGGTACTCCATACATGAATTGCACGTGAACATACTGTCCGAGCAAATCATGTATGGGGTAGGGAAGATTTCGGGGTGTGTAACGACGTACACTACTGCGGACAGTTCAGCCTGCTGGGCGCTCCTGGTGCTGGGGAGCTTAATTGCCAGGGCAATGTTTGCCGCTGGGTCATAAACTCCGCACCCCGTGAGTCGCTCGCCAGCCGATGCCGTGGTGGAGCCATCCACATAGATCTCGCGGCCCGTGGGATGTATCCCAGCCTGTAAACCTATGTCCACTTCCCAAACCCCCTCTATGGAACACCGGTGGGCTGTTCCAGGATATACCAGGTTGGCTGCGAGCTTTGGCTCGCAGAGACCCTTCACCTTAAGATCCATCTGTGAGAGGAGGAGGGTCCAGCGAGCAATGCGGGCACTGCTCACTGTTCCATCCTTGATCCTCCCATCCAGAAGCATCTGGGTGGGTGTGTGATGGCTGAGGAGGGTGATGGGAGAGGTGCCTGTGAAGATCAGTGATCTTTTCACAGCCCAATGTGTGGCCAAGAGGTGCCTCTCACAATTGGAGTAGATCCTCTCCACATCCGTGAGTATCCTGGAGGAGTAGACCACCGGCCTCAGCCGGCCATGCCGCTCTTGGAGCAGCACAGCACTCAGGCTGTCCCCGCTGGCTGCTACCTCCAGGAAAAACTCTTTCCCCCCATCTATGGCCCCTAGAATTGGTGCGGTCTGCAAGTCCTTCTTGAGCCAGACAAATGCTGCCTGGCAACCCTCATTCCAAAGCCACTCCACTCCCTTGTGTAGGAGTCGGAGCAGAGGGGCTGCGGTGGCTGCATAGTCCTCAATAAAGTCTCTGCAGTACCCGGTTAGCCCTAGGAACGACCTCACACCCGTGACTGTGTTGAGGACCGGTAACTGCTGTACCGCTTCCCTCCTAGCCTTATCTATAGCCCTTTCTCCAGCGCGGACGGTCAGACCTAGGAATTTCACCACCTGCTGGCCGATCTGTGCTTTCTTGGGGTTCACTTTGAAACCCTTCTGTTCTAACAGCTCCAGCAGTTCGGCCAGTAGTGGGCCATGCTCCTCTTTCGAATCGGTGAACAGGAGCAGGTCATCCACATATTGTACCAACTGTCTGGGCTGACTAAAATTCTTTAAACTGTTTGCCATGCACTGATGGAAAATGCTGGGGCTGTTGTGGAAGCCCTGAGGCAAGCAGTTCCACATGTACTGTTGCCCTTTAAACGTAAAGGCAAACTTGTACTGATCCTCCCTCCTTAAAGGGATGGACCAAAACCCGTTGGAAATATCCAGCACCGTGAAAGTGATCGCGGATGCTGGGATACTTCCTATCAGGTTGGCAACTGCTGCTACTGTGGGTGCACAGGCTGGGATGTTACTATTGAGCACCCGATAGTCCACCGTGGCCCTCCAGGAATTGTCCGGCTTCCTAACCGGCCACAATGGAGAGTTAACGTGGGTGGCTATCGGTCTCAGAACTCCCTGCTGTACTAATGAGGACATGGCTGCTTCCATGTCTGGCTCCGCTTTCCTGGGGAAGTTATACTGTTTCTGTGGTTGGGCCATGGGGTCCCCGTCTACGCTGACATCAAACCCGTTGACCCTCCCGCAATCGTGTTTGTGTGTGGCAAATGTGGCCAGGTGGGCCTGCACAAATGCCTGGAACTCCTGTGGGGTGTTGCTGACCATAAGCTCGAGGTTATCACCCTCTTTGGGCTTCATGGTGCATAGGGTCCCCTTCCCTTCCTTTCCTGGGATCACTACTATCTCGCCGTCCTTTCCTTTACCTTCCCCCCATAGGCAATGATTTCTCAAATCTACTAGGATCCCGTGGCCTACAATAAAGTCGGCCCCCAGGACCCCTCTTCTACCCTCCACTTCCCATTTCATCAGGACACAGGTCCACTTAGAACGGAGAGGTCCTAAACGAATGGCGAGCGGGATGGAAAACGAGCCAGCCTGTTCTTTGCCTGTGAACTCCGACAGACTGTATGGGACCCCGTTAGATAGAGGCGAGGTGGTGGGGTTAGCTGAGTGGACCACGGTGCATGATGCCCAACAGATAGGTCCCCGTCACCCTTTCTACCTCCATCTCCAAGAAGGGTCTTTTCCATTCATCGTACCGGAGAGATCACAGGTAAACAGGCTGCGCTGGCTCTAGTCAGGGCTGTTGGTTGGGTGGGGCTGACAGGGTCAGAGCACCGGTAGCGGCTGCTACTTTCCCGTGGCCAATCAATAAGGACCTCATGGTGTCCAAAAAGTAACTCGACCTCTGCGGAAGGGATTCCTGCCCCCACCTTTTGGGTTGGGGCTGTGGAATTCTTTCCCTTGTTATCTTTCCAAGGGTTTTTGCACTCCTTCCGCCAGTGACCATCCTTCCCACACCCGTAACAATTCATCTTTGTGTTGGGGGGGTTACTCCCTTCCTGGTGCCACTCTTTCCTACCCGGTCCGGGTTTTACCTCATGCACCTTCCCCTTGGGTGGGTGTGCATCGGCTCCCCTACCATTTTTATAGGCTAGAGTCAACTGTCTGATCACCGTAAGTTCGGTGGTCTGGGGGTTCTTGGGGTCGAACCAGACTTCTGCCTTGGCCCGGACCTGTGGCAAGCTGTTCGCCACCAGGCAACGGAACCAATGGGCCAGGGGATCCCCGTTCTGGAACCCCCGGTTTGGCGTCCCCGGACAGGCCCTCCGGCACACCAGCCATAACCGGTCCGCGAAAGCCTGCGGGGTTTCCACTGCAAGCTGGACCATTTTCTCCACACAGGAGAAAGGACTTCCCTCATTCATCCCCATGGCCTCCAGAACTGCATCTCTGAGCTCCTCATACCCGCTCTGCCCCTTCTTACACTCGTCAGAGAGGGATTGGAGGAGACTACTCTCCAGGGAGAATAGCAGCATCTTGGCCTGCTCAGCGCCATCGCAGTTGTTGACGCTGGCTGCCTGCTCTATGTCCCTGAAGTGGATCGAGGGGTCTCCCTTTTCGGAGAGCTTTGGTATATGGCTCACCATAGCCCTAAGCTGTTGGGTGCTATAGGGTAATACGAACTGGTTTTGGAGGGGTCCCTCATCGTTGCCATTGACGGGTGGGCCGAACCTCCGATGCCGGGCTGGGCACATCGGTCCCGGCTCCGACCTCTCTGGCAGGGGTTGCTCCACCTCCGCTTCCACCTCTGGCTCCACCCCACCTTGCTGCCAAACCTCGCTGAAACTTGGCACTACGGGTGGTGGTCGTGAGACCTCCTGTCCCTCAACTGGGTTGTCCCTGGGTATTACCGGTGATGTTTGAACTGTCCTCCCCTCGTTCCCCATAAAATCTGCCTGACCTGCCTTCTGGCTTATAAGGCAGACCATGCCTTTTGCCTTCCTGAGGGCCTGGCTCAGATTTTCTATCCGCTCTTTGCAGGGGCCGTGGTCTGCCTCCTCAAACCTCTGTTTGCTCGCTAGCTTGTAAGCTGCCTTTACCTCCTGTACTTTCTCTTCTTGTCCCCTAACTTGCCTTGCCAAGCGGGCATTCTTTTCCCGCAACCTTAACTCATTTCCCTTGGCTTCGGTGACTTGGCACCGTAGGTATTCCAACTGGGCCTTGTGTTCTCCCATTAAATACACTCTCTCCTAATTCAAGGCCTGCAATGCTACCAATAACTTCTCCCCTGCTAGAGCCTTATCCTGGATCTCCAGGGCTGACTCCTTCAACTCGGCTGCCTGTGCTGCAACGAGCCCGTCCAAAAGCGGGACCTGCTTTTTGAAACACATCAGCCAGACTGCCTTCTCTAAGGACTTCTTGTGTTCCTTTCCCTCTGTCCACTTAGCTGCTGCATCTACTGGACGCCCAGCCCTTAACAGAGTGGTGATCCACTTCTTAGTGATATTCACCTTGCTAAACACATAGGGCCAGTGATTCCAGTCCCAACGCGTGAGTATGGATGGGGTACTCACGCGTAGGCCCGTTGGAAGTGCCGGATTTCAGCATGCACAGCGCATGCGCGGGAAACTGGCATTTCCTCCAAGGGGTTCAGAGGTCCAACGCGTTCGCGCAGGACTCTGCGCGCACGCGCTGAACTTCCTTCTTTTTGACAGGTTTGCCCGTGTGTAAGGGCCTGAACTTTTTAGAAATGTAAAAAGACGTAAGGACTTGATTCTTTAAGGTAAGTGGTCTATTATTTCAAATTATAACATTTTTCCACAGCTTTATTGTTTTTAAGGACTTTACAGTAAGGTAAGTTTATTTTTAGACCCGATTTCTTAAAAAATTATTTTTTTCAAAAATTTGATTAATTGTTTAAAATAGTTTTTTAAAGTTATTTATAGTTCATTTAATTAGTGGGATGTTTTTTAAAATTTTATTTAAAGTTTAAGTAGTGTTTTGGGTGCCCGTAGTTTTCATGAGTTTGACAGTTCTTACTATCAAACTCATGAATGAAGTTTCCCCTCCCCTGATTGGCTGCCCAGTGCTCACCTGATCCCAGCCGGCACATCGCACTAACTACACCGCTGGATCAGGCAAGCACAGTGCGCCGACAGCTGAACTGGGCCAGTGACAGGAATTCCAAGCAGTCCCAGGCTTCAGCTGTCGGCGCGCCGGGTAAGTGCACATTGGGGGCTTGCACACGCGGCAAGCCCCCGAGCCTAATTTCTGGGCCATAATCAGAAACCCTTTCCTCCATCATGGTTTGCTCATCTGAACCATTGTCTACTGTATCGCAATCCTGTTGCTGGTGTCCTGCCACGGTCGTCATTTTCTATAGGGGGTTGCGTGTGCCCAGTCAGTTATGCCCCTGACTGCATGTGAGTGGTTCAAATCGCTTCCACACCCCTGGGTTCTCGACACCGGACTTAGGTACAGGCGGCGATACAGAAAACGAGTAGACAAGTGGTTTGGTGTAAGAAAACCAAGATTTTATTAAAACAGAAATAAAAATTACAAATACTGAAAAGTCACTATGTAGTTACAGGCTTATCAAGAGAATATGCTTAAATGGGAATGGGGAACACACGGCACATCGAGGGAAAAACACACATTAATAAAATCCCTTAACCCTTATCCCACCTATAATACCGAACTAGATTAAGCTAAGAGGGTCCAGGAATTCATGCTCACCAAGTCAAAATCTGCTGAGTTATAATGGTTGTGGGGTTTTGGGGTTCGCTCTTTGTGCTCTCTGCACGTGGTCTCAGGGCGTGGCAAGGGCGTCGTACTGGTAAAGTACCCCGAGGTTAAAGTCTTTGCTTGGGTATTTTACCTCGCAGGGATGATGGTTCTTCTTCTTTGCGTGGCGGTTGAATGTTGCATGAAGATAGTCGTCGGTCGGCTGGATTGAAGGCCCGATTATTTGAAGCGTTCTTCAATCTTCTTCGAAATCATCTCGTCTTATTTCATCTCATCTCGTCTCGTCTCGTCTCGCCTGGCCTGGCCTGGTCTGCCCGCGTTCGCCTGGTGCTGTGCCGGCATCCCTGATGGATTTGGGGAAGCCACGGGCAGTGGCTAGGTAGCAAGCGCAGGAGGAAGAGAGAGCAATGTGGCTACCAATGGGCCTATAATTATACTCCCATTGAAAACCCTTATCTGCGCGCCAAATCAGGTCAGTCTATTGTCCAACTTTTGGCGGGCTGTTTTAAATGATTATACCAATCTAAGTTAACTGGCTTTAGATGGCCGTTTGTCGCACCTAATGGCCCCGATGTCCAGGTTGTATTGTCATTAATGCATTTTAATTAGCCTGTCCAGCCTTGGTGGCTCCCTTGAACTGTTTCCGATTATTTATGCGAACAAACTAATGGCCTTACGCTTAGGCCTAACTGGGCTGATCTGTTTCAATCTGACGCAATGCATATTCAATGTTTGCCTAGCTGTCTGGCTTTTCAAACACAAAGTAATTTTCACAGAAATGCATTTTAAGTTTCGATTTTCCAAAGCTGCCTGTTTGTGCTACAGAATCCAAGCTTTTAAAATCTTACAGGCTTTTGGTCACGAGGTGCGAACGCCATCTTTTGGGTACCCCTTTTAAATTGTCCATACAGGGTCCCTTTTATTAATAACCTTGGGGGAATGTGGGAATTTTGAGAACCTTACAGTATTATGCGGGCTCCCTGGCTCCGGCACCCAGAGAGGTCTGTACCTGTCATAGCGTGCTCCCACTTTATGACATAAGGTGGGACCTCTGCGAAACGGACATGTGCACCCCCTTGAATGATCCCAATGTTCTCCACCCTATATACCGGTGCAGGTTGGGCTGCCCCACCCATGACCGGCATCCTCACTGCTATCCCCATGATAGTATGGTTGGAACGTCCACAATCCACTGGGACAGGGTAGGCTTCAGAGGCTAGGCGGAGCTGACACGGGCTCAGCGAATTACTAAATGGGTGGAGGGCTGCGAGGTGTTTGTTGCTAATCCAGGAGGGGACTAAACCTTGTTTTAAATCCTCCAGGTTGCTGCGGCCCTCACCCAGCAACCATGCCCCGTATAGCACGCACACCTCATTCTGTGCAGCTTGATCTGAAGCATTCCTGTCCTCCCGTATGAGTGCATTTACTGTTTTGGCGTGTCTCTCCAGCTCAGCAATAATCTCTTTTAAATGGACCGTCATAGCTTGGTCCTCATGTAGCTCTGAGCCCACCACTGTGTTCTCCTCTGTTAGGATTTTTCTTAACTGGGTCTTTAATCCATTTATCTGTGTTTGTAACTCTATATCATCTAGGCTGTTTACTACTGAGGATCCTGTACTATAGGCAGTGAAAATGTCATTCCAGGTCCCCCTTCTTTGTCTCCCCGCACCCATATTATACTCAGGGTTTAAACTGTACAGTTTCGCTTTGTCTACACTGGCAAAGTCGAATTCATAAATTTTCTTAAACATTTCCTTCAGCAGGGCTTGGTACAACTGTTCTGTCTCCTTAGGACACCACTCAGGTAAGTACACCTCGGTCAGGTTCAGGATCACTGAGGCCACTGCATAGTGTAACCCCTGGTATAACAACTTGTCGGTTGGCACTAGGACTAAACCATTCCCTGGTCCCTTGGTGGTGGTAGGTCACCTCTGTACTATAGTCCGTGATGTCGTGGTTGTGGGCAGGGGCTTCCGGGGCGAGTTACGAGTTCAGTGGCGTTGATTAGGATCGGGGAGTGTGGGATCATGCACGCATGCAGGCTAGAATCCCACCCCATCCCCTCCCCGGCATCTTGCCATTGCCTGTGGAAAATGATGGATATGCCTGTGGGGCAGACTTTCTCTGACCCCCACATACAAACATAAACTGCCTGATCCAGCTCCCACCACTTGTCCCAGCACACACTCACTCCCCCTCGGGTCCCTGTAATCGTCCGATGGGTATTGTTCCCCAGTCGCTCCCGATCGACTGCAGGGTTTCCTATGTCCTTGCTCAGCTTTCTGAGCCACCACCACCTATCCAAAGGAATCTGTCCCTTACATGTCAAACACACACGTTTCCTCTCGGTGACGCTGACCCTTGTGGCCACGATCTGTACCCTGGGGCACGGGATGAAGGCCTCCCCATACGTGAACCCGGTCTGGCTGGAGTACTGAGTCGAGTTAGACCCCAGCCACCCAGGCCACCTTCCCTCATGGCAGTAGATGGCGAGCTCCTCCACACCCCGTTCGCCACCTCCTGTGGTAACGATCAGTGCTCTCTCTCCCGAGCACCCATAGATGTGGGAGTTCTCCACGTCTCCTCGGTCACCAATGCTCACCCCTACCAGGGCGAGCAGGAGCAGAACCTTTCTCTTGCCGATTTCCTTTCTGTAGGGACACACAAACAAAATAGACATGTCCCGAGAAGGTTCTCTGGCCTGACAGTTATCAAAATTCAAAACTTAAACTTATACTAAACCAAATTAAACTACTAAAAATTCCAAAACTACCAAACTGTAAAAACACTCTTAAACTAAAAGCTATATACATCCGCCGCCCGTCTCCGGACAGCCAGGCTAATCCCTGTTAGGCCTCTGCCTTTTGTGGAAGCTGGGCAGCTTGTACGCCTGGGCGTAAGGTGACTTGTGCCACCGGACCCGGAGAGTCCTCCTTAAAACAACTGGGAGTTTCCCTGAATCCCAGTTAATCGGGGAAGTGTGCCCTCCTATGCTGCAGCAAACTACCTCTTTCTGTGTGGCTGTCGAGTCCCTATCCTGTCCTGTGGGTTCCCCGCAGCCTGATGCCGCAGGCTGGGGACCCGTCTCTTTCTCTCTGCACAACACTACCTCTCATGTGAGTCCCTCACCTTTTCAGGCTGAAGGCTGGGGATCTGTGACCTTAGACTGGTCCCTGACCTTGGTTTTTCCCTTTTTGTTAAGGATTCTCCTGGGGCTAGACCATTTAAAGTGATGCTCGGGTGACCACGGTAGTTTAGGCTGTGGTATGCGAGGAGACTTTCTTAAGGCTCCGGCTACTGGGGGTGTACCTGAGTCCCACTTAGTTGGTGGGAGGGCCTCTCCAGTCACACACGTCACTGCCCCCACCTTTGTGGTCTGTGAGTCTGTCACAGCTGCAGGCTGCTGCTCTCTAACTTTAACACGGTTCACCCTTGCTGGCCGTTCTCCACTCTCAGTCTTGAACAGCTTGCATTGATTAATGTGGAACCACTTTGTGCGGCGGGGCATCTTTATGGCATAGACCATGGGGCTTGCCTTGTCCACAATGCTGTACGGCCCCATATACAATGGTTCGAAACTTCCCACCGGGCAAAGCTCCTTACCATGACCTGATCCCCTATCTCCCACTCGTGGCGCCTGTTGGGTTCTAGCAGCAATCGGTTACTCCGGTGCTGTTTTCCCATGTTGCTAGCAGCCTGCCAGTGAATCTGTTTAAGGTGTTCAAACAGATTCCTGACAAAGCTGTTCTGGTTCACCTCTCTGAGCTGACCTTCTGTGAGCATCGGGGCTAGCACATGGGTGGGGGTCCGCATAACCCTACCAGTCATCAGCTCATGTGGGGAATGCCCCGTGCTTTTTGACTGGCTGGCTCGGATCCCCATTAGAACCAATGGTAAGGCTTCTACCCACTTCGTGGGTGAGTCTCCCGTCTCCTTGCGCAGCCTTTCTTTTATGGTGCGGTTTAAATGCTCTACAGGACCCGATGACTGTGGGTTGTAGGCGACGTGCCATTTCCCCTCGATGCCAAGTACCATGAGGGTCTCTTGCATGACCTGTCCGGTAAAGTGACTCCCTTGGTCAGACTCCACATACTGTGGGAGTCCCCATCGTGAGAACACTTCCCTGACCAGGATCTTGGCTGTACCCAATGCGGTTAGCTGTACGGCCGGGAAAAGCTTCCACCCACTTTGAGAACACATCCACCAGGACTAGGCAGTACATTTAGCCTCCCTGGGCGGTGGGTAGGGGCCCGATGTAATCGATCTGGATCGACTGCCATGGTCCCTCTACCCTCCTGGTGTGTCCCAAAGGTACCTTCCTTTTCTGGGGGTCATGGATATTGGCAGCATACACCAGACAGCCGGCACAGAACTCACGGACCTGTTCCCTCAGTCCTGGCCACCATCCTGCCTGTTCCACCCGCTGCCAGGTGGCTTCCGGCCCGGGGTGCCTCGCTCCTGGACCCTCATGGGCCAGTTGGAGGAATTCCCTTTGGTGCTGCTGCGGCACTACCCATTGCTCCCCACTGAACAGCATGCCTTCCTTGACGGTGATGGCTGCTGTACTGTATGGGCCCTCTACTTTCTCCCCTTTTCTGAGCACATTCAGGACGGCTCTGAGGACAGGATCCCGTACCTGGGCCTGCTTTAGGTCTGGGACCAAGGCTACCCCTTGTGTACCTCCCTTGTCCTGGATTGCGGCCACCGAGCCTGTCTGGTAGGGGTCCCAAAACTCTCCTTCCCTAGCTCCCTGCTTGGCCAATTCACCTGCCTTTTGGTTGCCCCCCCTCATGGGTTCTGTCTTCGAATGGGCCTTAACCTTATGGATATGGACCTTCCCTTCCTCCCCTACGGCTGTCATGATTTTCTCCAGCAGAGGCTTGATTGCCGGGGTCTCCCGTCAGCGGAGGTGTATCCCCGACAGGACCAGATGACCAGGTATTCTGTACATGAATTGTATGTGAACATGCTGTCCGAGCAAATCGTTAATGGTGTAGGGAATTTCTCTGGGTGTGTAACCACGTACACTACCGCGGACAGTTCAGTCTGCTGGGCGCTCATGGTGCTGGGAAGTTTAATTGCCAGGGCAATGTCTGCCCCTGGGTCATAAACTCCACACCCTGTGAGTCGTTTTCCAGCAGATACTGTGCTCGAACTGTCCACATAGATTTCGTGGCCTGTGGGGTGTATCCCGGCCCGAAAACCTATGTTGACTTCCCATACTCCTTCAATGGAACACCGGTGGGCCGTCCCTGGATAAATCATGTTGGCTGCGAGCTTGGGTTCGCAGAGACCTTTCACCCTTAAGTCCATCTGGGACAGAAGCAGGGTCCAGCGAGCAATGAGGGCACTGCTCACTGTCCCATCTTTAATTCTCCCATCTAGGAGAATTTGGGTGGGCGTGTGATGGGTGAGGAGGGTGATGGGCGAGGTGCCTGTGAAGATCAGTGATCTTTTCACAGCCCAGTGAGTGGTGAGGAGATGCCTCTCACAGTTGGAATAGCCCTTTTCCACATCCGTGAGTATCCTGGAGGAGTAAATCACCGGTCTCAGCTGACCGTGCCGCTCCTGGAGCAGCACTGCACTCAAACTGTCCCCGCTGGCTGCTACCTCCAAGAAAAACTATTTCTCCCCATCACTGGCCCCTAGAGCTGGCGCGGTATACAGATTTTGCTTGAGTTTTACAAATGCTGCCTCGCAACCCTCATCCCAAACCCACTCCACTCCCTTGTGTAGGAGTCAGAGCAGACGGGCTGCTGTGGCGGCGTAGTCTTCAGTAAAATCCCTGCAGTACCCGGTTAGCCCTAGAAACGATCTCACTCTTGTTACTGTATTGGGGGCTGGTAACTCCTGCACTGCTTCCCTTCTGGCTTTATCGATGGCCCTTTCCCCTGCGTGCACACCCAGCCCTAGGAATTTTACTTCCTGTCGGCCGATCTGTACCTTCTTGGGGTTTACTTTAAAACCCTCCTGCCTGAGCAACTCCAACAGTTCAGCCAGTAGTGGACCATGTTCCTCTCCTTCATCAGTGAATAGGAGCAGGTCATCCACATACTGGACTAACTGTCGGGGCCGGCTGAAGCCTTTTAAACAATCTGCCATACACTGGTGGAAAATGCTGGGGCTGTTTTGGAACCCCTGTGGTAGGCAGTTCCAGGTGTACTGTTGGCCTTTAAACGTGAAGGCAAACTTGTACTGGTCCTCTCTTCGTAGAGGGATGGACCAAAACCCGTAGGAAATATCCAGCACCGTGAAGGTGGTCCCGGAGGCTGGAATACTTCCAATGAGGTCGGCGACAGCTGCGACCATGGGTGCACAGGTGGGGATGTTTCTATTGAGTGCCCGATAGTCCACAGTGGCTCTCCAGGAGTTGTCCGGTTTTCTAACCGGCCACAGTGGAGAGTTTACGTGGGTGGCTATTGGTCTCAATACCCCCTGTTTGACCAGAGAGGTCATGGCTGTTTCCATGTCTGCCTCCGCCTCCTTGGGGAAATTATACTGCTTTTGTGGTCGGGTCCTTTGCTGCAGCCTGCCACGGGCCTGGACATGCCTTTTAAAATAGCCCTTGGGCCCAATATTACTTTCAAACAGTCCAAAATCTCTTCTCTTCTTGGTTTGAGGGAACCTGTAGAATTTTGCAAACCTTACAGCTGGAGAGCGCCAAACCTCGGGAGATTTCAAAGGTGAGCGAGAGCGGCTGGAGAGCGCCAAACCTCGGGAGATTTCAAAGGTGAGCGAGAGCGACTGGAGAGCGCCAAACCTCGGGAGATTTCAAAGGTGAGCGAAAGCGGCTGGAGAGCGCCAAACCTCGGGAGATTTCAAAGGTGAGCGAGAGCGGCTGGAGAGCGCCAAACCTCGGGAGATTTCAAAGGTGAACGAGAGCGGCTGGAGAGCGCCAAACCTCGGGAGATTTCAAAGGTGAACGAGAGCGGCTGGAGAGCGCCAAACCTCGGGAGATTTCAAAGGTGAGCGAGAGCGGCTGGAGAGCGCCAAACCTCGGGAGATTTCAAAGGTGAGCGAGAGCGGCTGGAGAGCGCCAAACCTCGGGAGATTTCAAAGGTGAACGAGAGCGGCTGGAGAGTGCCAAACCTTGGGAGATTTCAAAGGTGAGCGAGAGCGGCTGGAGAGCGCCAAACCTCGGGAGATTTCAAAGGTGAACGAGAGCGGCTGGAGAGCGCCAAACCTCGGGAGATTTCAAAGGTGAGCGAGAGCGGCTGGAGAGCGCCAAACCTCGGGAGATTTCAAAGGTGAGCTGGGGCTACAATGGACCGGTGAGTGTAAAGAAGTAAAAAGAAATCGAAGTGTGATATCACCAGAAAGTAGGTAAGTGATTGGTTGGTAAGTATTTCTCTCTTTTGCGCTTTTTTCCAAACTTAATTTTTGTGGTTTTTGTTTCTAAGGTCTCTGTTGTGTAGTGGGAGTGCTAGTAACCAAGGGTCCTTGAGTATATCATTTAATTGTAGTGTAATTATTGGTATTGATTGAATTTAATTTAAATTAATTAAAGGGTAAGTCATGGCTGGACAGCTCGGCCACATGGCATACTCCTCCTGCACTAGGTATGAAATCAGGGACACTTCCTGTGTCCCTGACGGCCATGTGTGCAGGAAGTGTATCCAGCTGCAGCTACTGGCAGACCGCATTGCGGCGCTGGAGCTGCAAATGGATACATACTGGAGCATTCGCGTAGCTGAGGACATCGTGGATAGCAAGTTTAGGGAGTTGGTCACAATGCAGGTAAAGGCTGCACAGGCAGGAATGGAATGGGTGACCACCAGGCAGAGTAGTAGGCGCAGGCAGGTAGTGCAGGGCTCCCCTGTGGCCATCCACCTCTCAAACAGGTATACCACTTTGGATATTGTTGGGGGAGATGGCTTATCGGGGGAAGGCAGCAGTAGCCAAATTCCTGGCACCATGGATGGTTCTGCTGCACAGGACGGGAGGAAAAAGAGCAGGAGAGCTATAGTGATAGGGGATTCTATTGTAAGGGGAATAGATAGGCGTTTCTGTGGCCGCAAACAAGACTCCAGGATGGTATGTTCCCTCCCTGGTGCAAGGGTCAAGGATGTCTCGGAGCGGCTGCAGGGCATTCTGGAGGGGGAGGGTGAACAGTCAGTTGTCATGGTGCATATAGGTACCAAGGATATAGGTAAAAAATGAGGTCCTAAAAACTGAATATAGGGAGTTAGAAGGTAAATTTTAAAAAAGGACCTCAAAGGTAGCAATCTCAGGATTGCTACCAGTGCCACGTGCTAGTCAGAGTAGAAATAGAAGGATATTTCAGATGAATATGTGGCTAGAGATAGGGGGAGGGATTCAAATTCCTGACAGTTTGAAATCTGTATGGTTAGAGCTGAGAAATACCAAGGAGTAGAAATCGTTAGTGGGAGTTGTATACAGACCCCCAAACAGTAATGCTGAGGTTGGGGATGGCATAAAACGGGAAATTAGAGACCCGTGCAATAAGGGCACAGCAGTTATCATGGGTGACTTTAATCTACATATAGATTGGGCTAACCAAATAAGTAATAATACTGTGGAGGAGGAATTCCTAGAGTGTATACAGGATGGTTTCCTGGACCAATATGTCGAGGAACCAACTAGAAATCAGGCCATCTTAGACTGGGTATTATGTAATGAGAAAGGATTAATCAGCAATCTTGTTGTGCAAGGCCCCTTGGGGAGGAGCGATCCTAATATGATAGAATTCTTCATTAAGATGGAGAGTGAAGTAGTTGACTCAGAGACTAGGGTCCTGAATTTAAATAAAGGAAACTACGATGGTATGAGGCGCAAGTTGGCTAGGATGGATTGGGAAACGTTACATAAAATGCCGACAGTGGATAGGCAATGGCAAACATTTAAATATCGCATGGATGAACTACAGAATTTGTTCATCCCTGTTTGGCATAAAATTAAAACAAATAAGATGACTCAACCGTGGCTAACAAGGGAAATTAGGGATAGCATAAGATCCAAAGAGAGGACATATAAATTGGCCAGAAAAAGCAGCAAACCTGAGGATTGGGATCAGTTTAGGATTCAGCAAAGGAGGACAAATTAAGAGGGGGAAAATAGAGTATGAGAGTAAGCTTGCAGGGAACATAAAAACTGTCTGTAAAAGCTTCTATAGCTATGTGAAGAGAAAAAGATTGGTGAAGTCAAGCATAGGTCCCTTGCAGTCAGAATCAGGGGAATTTATAATGGGGAACAAAGAAATGGCTGACCAATTAAATACATTCTTTGGTTCTGTCTTCACAAAGGAGGACACAAATAACCTTCCAGAGATGTCGGGAACATAGGGTCTAATGAGAGTGAGGAACTGAATGAAATCAGTGTTTGTAGGGAAATGGTGTTAGGGAAATTGATGGGATTGAAGGCCAATAAATCCCCATGATAATCTACATCCTAGGGTACTTAAGGAAGTGGCCCTATAAATAGTAGACGCATTGCTGGTCATCTTCCAAAATTCTATAGACTCGGGCACAGTTCCCATGGATTGGAGGGTAGCTAATGTAATCCCACTATTTCAAAAAGGTGGTAGAGAGAAAACGGGGAATTATAGACAGGTAAGCCTGACATCAGTAGTGGGGAAAATACTGGAGACCATTATAAAAGATGTAATAGCAGAGCACTTGGAAAACAGTGACAGGATCGGACAAAGTCAACATGGATTTACAAAATGTAAATCGTGCTTGACTAATCTACTGGAATTTTTTGAGGATGTAACTGGTAGAATAGATAAGGGAGAACCAGTGGATGTGGTGTATTTGGACTTTCAGAAGGCTTTCGATAAGGTCCCGCATAAGAGATTAGCGTGCAAAGTTAAAGCACATGGGATTGTTTGTAAAGTACTGACTTGGATAGAGAACTGGTTGGCAGACAGGAAGCAAAGAGTTGGAATAAACGGATCTTTCTCCGAGTGGCAGGTAGTGACTAGTGGGGTACTGCAGGGATTGGTGGTAGGCCCCCAGCTATTCACAATATATTTTAATGATCTAGACAAGAGAACTAGATGTAATATCTCCAAGCTTGCAGACGACACAAAGCTGGGTGGGCGTGTGTGCTGTGAGGAGGATGCAGAGAAATTCCAGTATGATTTGGACAGGTTGGGTGATTGGGCAGAAGCATGGCAGATGCAGTATAATGTGGATAAATGCGAGGTTATCCACTTTGGTGACAAAAACAGGAGGGCAGATTATTATCTGAATGGCAATAGATTGGGAGAAGGGGAAGTGCAACGAGACCTGGGTGTCCTTGCGCACCAGTCGCTGAATGTAAGCATGCAGGTGCAGCAGGCGGTTAAGAAGTCAAATGGTATGTTGGCCTTCATAGCAAGAGGATTCGAGTACAGGAGCAAGGATGTCTTGCTGCAGTTGTACAGGACCTTGGTGAGACCACACCTTGAGTGTTGTGTGCAGTTTTGGTCGCCTTATCTGAGGAAGGATGTTCTTGCCATGGAGGGAGTGCAGCGAAGATTCACCAGACTGATAGCAAAATACTGCTGATGCTGGAAATCCGAAATAACAACAGAAAATGCTGGAAAAACTCAGCAGGCCAGGCAACATCCGTGGAGAGAAAATAGAGTCAACGTTTCGGGTGAAAACCCTTTGTCAAGACTAAAGAAGCACAGGAAATGAAATAGTTTAAGAGGCCAGGCTGGGAGAGAACAAAAGAGAAAAGGAGACATTAAGAGCTATTCAAAACAAGACGAGATGGTGATAGGACTACTGGAGACAAAAGACGGCTCTAGATTAGGTGTGAAATGCGCTGGCAGAATGGGAGACAGCTGCCATGTTGGAGAGAGAAAAAAAAGAGAAGAAGGGGGACGAGGGAAAGGCCAAAACAAAGGTGTGGATAAAAAATATAAGTAAAAATGTAATAGGGGCCGAGGTTATTATCTGAAATTGTTGAACTCGATATTGAGTCCGGCTGGTATTGGAGACGGAGCGAGACCAGAGCTGAGGATATAAAGAGCGCGGCAGAGCAATTCCCAAGAGCGGAGGCAGTGGACCTGAGACAGAGCGAGACCGGAGCTGAGGATATAAAGAGCGTGGCAAAGTGATTCCTGAGAGCAGAGGCAGTGGACCTGAGACAGAGCGAGAGCGGAGCCTGAGGATATAAAGAGTGCAGGAGAGCGAGGCCCGAGAGCGGAGGCAGCGGACCTGAGAGGGAGCGAGAGCGGAGCCTGAGGATATAAAGAGTGCAGGAGAGCGAGGCCCGAGAGCGGAGGCAGCGGACCTGAGAGGGAGCGAGAGCGGAGGCTGAGGATATAAAGAGCGCGGGAGAGCGAGGCCCGAGAGCCAAGGCAGCGGACCTGAGAGGGAGCGAGAGCAGAGCCTGAGGATATAAAGAGTGCGGGAGAGCGAGGCCCGAGAGCCAAGGCAGCGGACCTGAGAGGGAGCGAGAGCGGAGCCTGAGGATATAAAGAGTGCAGGAGAGCGAGGCCCGAGAGCGGAGGCAGTGGACCTGAGAGGGAGCGAGAGCGGAGCCCGAGGATATAAAGAGTGCAGGAGAGCGAGGCCCGAGAGCGGAGGCAGTGGACCTGAGACAGAGCGAGACCGGAGCTGAGGATATAAAGAGCGTGGCAAACTGATTCCTGAGAGCAGAGGCAGTGGACCTGAGACAGAGCGAGAGCGGAGCCTAAGGATATAAAGAGTGCAGGAGAGCGAGGCCCGAGAGCGGAGGCAGCGGACCTGAGAGGGAGCGAGAGCGGAGCCCGAGGACATAAAGAGCACGCGAGAGCGAGGCCCGAGAGCGGAGGCAGCGGACCTGAGAGGGAGCGAGAGCGGAGCCCGAGGATATAAAGAGCGCGGGAGAGCGAGGCCCGAGAGCGGAGGCAGTGGACCTGAGAGGGAGCGAGAGCGGAGCTTGAGGATATAAAGAGCGCGGGAGAGCGAGGCCCGAGAGCGGAGGCAGTGGACCTGAGAGGGAGCGAGAGCGGAGCCCGAGGATATAAAGAGTGCGGGAGAGCGAGGCCCGAGAGCGGAGGCAGCGGACCTGAGAGGGAACGAGAGCGGAGCCGGAGGATATAAAGAGCGCGGGAGAGCGAGGCCCGAGAGCGGAGGCAGTGGACCTGAGAGGGAGCGAGAGCGGAGCCCGAGGATATAAAGAGCGCGGGAGAGCGAGGCCCGAGAGCGGAGACAGCGGACCTGAGAGGGAGCGAGAGCAGAGCCTGAGGATATAAAGATTGCAGGAGAGCGAGGCCCGAGAGTGGAGGCAGTGGACCTGAGAGGGAGCGAGAGCGGAGCCTGAGGATATAAAGAGTGCAGGAGAGTGAGGCCCGAGAGCCAAGGCAGCGGACCTGAGAGGGAGCGAGAGCGGAGCTTGAGGATATAAAGAGCGCGGGAGAGCGAGGCCCGAGAGTGGAGGCAGTGGACCTGAGAGGGAGCGAGAGCGGAGCCTGAGGATATAAAGAGTGCAGGAGAGCGAGGCCCGAGAGCGGAGGCAGCGGACCTGAGAGGGAGCGAGAGCGGAGCCTGAGGATATAAAGAGTGCAGGAGAGCGAGGCCCGAGAGCCAAGGCAGCGGACCTGAGAGGGAGCGAGAGCGGAGCCCGAGGATATAAAGAGTGCAGGAGAGCGAGGCCCGAGAGCGGAGGCAGCGGACCTGAGAGGGAGCGAGAGCGGAGCCCGAGGATATAAAGAGTGCAGGAGAGCGAGGCCCGAGAGCGGAGGCAGCGGACCTGAGAGGGAGCGAGAGCGGAGCCCGAGGATATAAAGAGTGCGGGAGAGCGAGGCCCGAGAGCGGAGGCAGTGGACCTGAGAGGGAGCGACAGCGGAGCCTGAGGATATAAAGAGTGCAGGAGAGCAAGGCCCGAGAGCGGAGGCAGTGGACCTGAGAGGGAGCGAGAGCGGAGCCCGAGGATATAAAGAGTGCGGGAGAGCGAGGCCCAATCAGGGAAGTGATTGGTTGGTCAGTATTTCTCTCTTTATCTTGGGCATTGGTTTAAATTAAGAGCCGGGATTAAAATCTAAACGTTCAAAAAGAGGGAGCTGATTGGTGAGTATCTGGTAAATGTTTTTACTTGGCTTTCTTAAAGTTTTTAAGCTTATTCCAGCTAGGTTAGTAAATAGTCTGTTAATTAGAGGTAATTAGAGGTATGGCATTGTGACGTCCGGTGGTCATGAAAGGCGCTATATAAATCTTTACCAATTACTTTAAAGCTATGCCCCTGGTTATTGACCTCTCTGCTAAGGGAAATAAGTGTTTCCTATCCACTCTATCTAGGCCCCTCATAATTTTATACACCTCAATTAAGTCTCCCCTCAGCCTGCTCTGTTCCAAAGAGAACAACCCCAGCCTATCCAATCTTTCCTCATAGCTAAAATTCTCCAGTCCTGGCAACATCCTCGTAAATCCAGTCTGTACCCTCTCCTAGTGCAATCACATCTTTCCTGTAATATGGTGACCAGAACTTTAGGCAGTACTCTAGCTGAGGCCCAACTAGTATTTTATACAGTTCTAGCATAACCTCTCTGCTCTTATATTCTAGGCCTCAGCTAAAAAAGGAAAGTATCCCGTATGCCTTCTTAACCACCTTATCTACCTGTCCTGCTACCTGCAGTGATCTGTGGACATGCACTCCAAGGTCCCGCCGTTCCTCTACATTCCTCAGTATCCTACCATTTATTGTGTATCCCTTGCCTTGTTAGCCCTCCCCAAATGCATTTTGGACTCTAGGGGAATCAAGGGATATGGAGATCGGGCGGGAAAGTGGAGTTGAGGTCGATGATCAGCCATGATCTTACTGAATGATGGAGCAGGCTCGAGGGGCCGTATGGCCGACTCCTGCTGTTACTTCTTATGTTCTTATGTTCTTACCTCACACTTCGCTGGGTTAAATTCCATTTGCCATTTTTCTGCCCACCTGACTAATCCATTGATATCTTCCTGTAGTCTACAGCTATCTTCCTCATTATCAACTCGGTCTATCCCTTTTTAAACAATGGCACAACATTAGCAGTCCTCCAATCCTTTGGCACCATGCCTGTAGCCAGAGAGGAATAGAAAATGATGGTCAGAGCCTCCACTATTTCCTCTCTTGCCTCTCTTAATAGCCTGGGATACATTTCATCTGGGCCTGGTGATTTATCTACTTTCAAAGATGGTAAGGGGGAAAAATTGGTTACTTTTAGCGCCACGAGAAAGTTAGCACCCCCACACTGGAAATTGAATGGTAGTGCCCCAAGCAGGAGGCAGGGCGCTACTGGAAGTGTTCACCCTCCCTCTTGGGGCACTACCATTCAATATCGCGGCACTATGTGCAACAGCGCCACGTGCGTCGGCGCATAGCGCCATGGTATTGCAGGCCTCCCTCCCCTGATTAAAGGGGAAGGGCCTAGCACAGCATGCACTGGGGCCCTGCTGGACCACCGGGGAGCAGGGTGCCGGCAAAAGAGCCCGGCCCTTAAGAGGAGTGCCGGGCTGATCGATCACGGCCGGCACCCCAGAGAAATTGGTGAAAGCGGGCAGGGCTCCTGGCAGGCGGCCCAAAAAACATGGCTGCCTGGCACCCATCCTTTAATTTGTGCCACCGTGACCGCAAACAAGACACCCTGACCCTGTCGGACATAGCATCCGGCGGTAGGTATGGGGGTGCGAGCAAAGTTTGCGGCTGGGGTGCGAGCGGGGTGCTGCGCACGGTGATGACATCATCACTGGAGGGGCAGCGCCACGGGGTGCTACCAACTACTACCGCCGCTAAACTCCCGCTGAATTTCACGGGAGGCGTTGGCGGTGCCACGCCCGGGTGCTAGGGGCTTTGTGCCCCGTTAGCGCCCCCTAAACCTCTTAATACTTCCTCTCTCTCTATTTTTATCCCATCTAATATTTCACACTCCTCCTCCTTAAATGCAATGTCTGCATTGTCCCTATCTTCTGTGAAGACAGACGCAAAGTATTCATTAAGAACCATACCCATGCCTTTCGCCTCCACACATAGGTTACCTTTTTTGATCTCTAATAGGCCTTACTCTTTCCTTCGTTATTCTCTTGCTCTTTATGTATTAATAAAACATCTTTGGGTTTTCCCTGATTTTACTTGACAATATTTTTCATGCCCTCTCTTTGCTTTCCTAATTTCATTTTTAATTTCACCTCTGCACTTTCTATACTCCTCCATGCTTTCTGTAGTATTGAACTCTCGGTACCTGACAAAAGTTGCTTTTTTTCCTTATCCTATCCTGTATGCTCCTTGACATCCAGGGGGCTCTAGATTTGGGAGTCCCACCCTTTTTCTTTGTGGGAACATATTTGCTCTGTACCCTCCCTATCTCCTCCTTGAATGCCTCCCACTGCTCTGACACTGATTACCTTCAAGTAGCTGTTTCCAGTCCACTTTTGTTAAATCACATCTCAGCTTAGCAAAATTGGCCTTTCCTCAATTGAAAACTTTTACATAGTGTCTATCTTTGTCCTTTTCCATAACTATGTTAAATCTAACTGAATTATGATCACTACTGCCAAAATGCTCTCCCATTGATACCCCTTCTATGTGCCCAGCTTCATTCCCTAAAATGTGTTGTGTCGGTACCTTTCTACCTAGACACACTTTAGGACTCAGAACTCAGAGATTCAAACATGAAGTGCTTTATTGGAAGGAAAGGAAGTTCTGGAAAGTTCCAAACAAAGAGAGCTAAACTTAACCAAGAGAACACCCAACCATTTATCTGCTGTGACAGCGCCACCACAGGTGGGAGGAGAACACACAATACATAACATATTCCTCCCCTCTTAAATGAAAGGTCCACATTATTCCTCAACAGGTAACTTACTTTCAATGCACTCACTAACCAAGGGTAGAGGTAGACTGCCTCAAACCCTGACTTTACCCTGGGGTTTATTCTGCCCCAGTCTTGTGGGTAAGTCACTAAGCCTACAGATCCAAGCGTCTTGGAGGCCGCCGCTCCCTGACAGGATGCCGGCGGTCATCGCTGGCTTCCACAGCAGTAGGCATTGACACAGGCCTGGATGGAGAAGGTGCCTGTGTCAGTTGAAAGTCAGGAGTTTGCACAGGTGGAGCAGCCTCTATGACTTCCTGTGTTGGAGAAGAGCACTGTGGCAAAGGATGCTGGTTTGCGGTATCATCCGTAAACAGTTCAGGCCAACCAGCCCTTGGAGCCTCTGTGGGGGTCTCTGCTCCTAGCAACAGTTGATCTGTGTGTCTTCTCCAGACAACGTCCTCGGCAGTCTCAACCATGTAAGACACAGGGCCTGTCTGCGTGATCAACGTAGCAGGAACCCATTTCGGTCCAGTGTTGTAGTTTCGAGCTAGGATGTGCTCTCCAGGGTGAAACCGTCTCTCCTTGGCTCTTTTCTCTCTCTTTTCAACTTGAGCTTGTTGTTGACAATGGACAACCTGTTCTGCCCTTGGAGGTTTGAGTAAGTCAAAACTTGTCCGCAACTGCCTCTTCATCATGAGTGAAGCGGGGGAAGTTTTGGTTGTGGCATGCGGCTCGTTTCTGTAGGACAACAGGAAGCTGTTCAGACGTTGGTGGATTGAGCCCTGACCTTGCGATGCCTTCAAGGCATGCTTCAAAGTTTGCACGAACCTTTCTGCCTGGCCGTTAGTAGAGGGATGATAGGGCGCAGACCTGATGTGTTGGACCCCATTCACATGCAGGAAGGTTGCAAACTCCTGTGATACAAATTGTGGACCGTTGTCACTTACGAGTTGTTCCGGTGAGCCATAATGGCTGAACATCTCACCAAGTTTCTTAATTGTTTTCTCTGCCGTGGTAGACCTCATCACAGTGACCTCTGGCCACTTGCTACGAGCATCCACAACCACCATAAACATCTTCTCTTCGAAAGGACCGGCGAAGTCCACATGTATTCGCTGCCACACTTCTGTAGGCCAATCCCAGGGGTGTAGGGTTGCCAGCTGTGGAACATTCCGGACCCTTTGACATGGGGAACATGTTTTGGCTTTCTCCTCAATATTCCCATCGAGACTTGGCCACCAGAAGTAGGTTCTTGCCATTTCCATCATCCGAACCATCCCACTGTGGCCTGTATGAAGTTGTTGCAGTATAGGTTCCCTCAGAGGTGGCGGAATGATGACACGGCGTCCCCAAAGAAGACAACCTGCCTGGACGGAGAGCTCATTTCTTTTTGAAACGTAAGGTTTCAAATTAGGAAAATCTCCTATAGCTCTCCCTCGATGACATTGTCCATTGCCTCAGACAGGACTGGATCGTTGCGGGTGTACCTTCGCACCTGAACTGCAGTGACAGGTGCTCCCTCCACTTGTCTAAAGTAGAAGATGTCTATCTGATGAGGCTCTGGGGGAGTAACAGGCAAGGGTAGCCTCAAGAGACCATCTGCGTTGCCGTGCAAGTCTGATTTGCGATATTTGATGTCGTATGTGTGTCCTGACAACAGTAAAGCCCACCTTTGCATTCTGCTTGCAGCAAGAGATGGAATTCTGGTGTGGGGCCCGAAGATTGAAGTCAATGGACGGTGGTCCGTCAGGAGTGTGAACCTTCTCCCAAACAGGTACTGATGAAATTTTCGAATTCCAAAAACGATTCCCAAGGCCTCGCGCTCAATCTGTGCATAGTTACTCTCGGCCTTGTTCAAGGTGCGTGATGCGAAAGCGATAGGTTTCTCTTCACCAGAAGGCATGATGTGGGATATGACTGCTCCCACACCATATGGTGACGCATCACATGCTAGCTGCATGGGTAGCTTTGGGTCGAAGTGTGTCAGGACCTCCGACTTCAGCAATGCTTTCTTTGCTTGGGCGAAAGCTTCGTTGCACAGTTCAGTCCATTTCCATGTTTTGCCTTGACATAGCAACTGATGTAACGGCTTCAGCAATGTTGCTAAGTCTGGAATAAACTTCCCATGGTAGTTAAGTAGCCCCAGAAATGAACGTAACTGGCTCACATTCTGGGGTGCTGGGGCCTCCACGATCGCCTTTGTTGTGTATGTACCTTTAAGAGAAGAACTGATTTTACACTGCAGTACCGGCAGTGACCACCCCTGTATAAAAGGCCCGAGCAGGCTTCTGTACTTCAGTCTGACGTTACCCTCTGTTCAGTAAAATACCTGTTTAATTGTTCTCCCGAAGTCCGTGTATTATTGAGGCGTGGACTTTACAGTGGCGATGAGCAAGTTCGAACTCACCTGCAGTACTGCATCACCTCATGGGGACCTTTCCCTGAGAAGAAGTTTCTTGGAGGTCGAAGTCAGAGCAACGGGCGTCGACCGCGGGCAACCGCCCAAGGATCCATCGGTGTTCGGAGAACTGTGGGAGAGGCTGTGGAGAGCTGAGCTTGGCTCCCCAGTCAAGGTGTTCCAGCAAATCGTGCTGGTAGCAGGTAGTGCGCTGACCCTTCTGGGCTGCAGCGGGCTCGAGCTCGATCGAGCGGCTCTGCAAAAGGGGCCGCGCAGCGTCGCCGGGAGGAAGGAGAGAGAGAGAGGGTGGAGCACACAGGGCGCGGTCGGTGCTCAAGAACCGGGCAGCGGAGAGAAAATAAAACAAGGGGAAGGAAAAGTGAGACGCGCCGAAGCCGCGGGTCGCCGCCATTACCCTGTAGAATGCTAGGAGCAG
Organism: Somniosus microcephalus; assembly: GCF_052327205.1. Lineage (NCBI taxonomy): Eukaryota > Metazoa > Chordata > Chondrichthyes > Squaliformes > Somniosidae > Somniosus > Somniosus microcephalus. Next base: position 70,848,738 of record NC_140996.1, on the reverse strand, counting down.
CGTGGCAGCAAGGGGAAGAAGGAAAAGCGCGGGAGGCGCCATTTTATTCCATTGGGGAAGAAGGAAAAGCGCGGGAGGCGCCATTTTAAATCACCCAAGATGCCGAAAAGTGGCAGTATCACTGCTTTCGACAACGAGGTAGAAGACTGGACCACGTGTGTGGAAAGAATTGAAGTGTACTGCAAGGCAAATGAGGTGGCTGATGGAAAGAAGGCGTCGGTATTATTAAATTTGATGGGCGCAAGAACGTACGGCCTATTGCGGAATTTAATTACCCCAGCTAAACCACTGGAGAAAAGTTTTGAGGAGATTGTTAATATCTTACAGGAACACCTAAACCCTACACCGCTGCTGATAGCAGAAAGATTCAAGTTCCATAAAAGAAACCAGCACAAAGATGAGAGCAATGCTGACTATCTTACGGAACTACGCAAGTTATCGAAGCACTGCCAGTTCAGAGCAGGACTGTCAGACACTTTACGGGATACGTTTGTCTGTGGGCTCCAGAGTGAAGGAACCCAGAAACGACTACTTTCAGAAAAGGACCTGACGCTAGAACAGGCTTTCAGCGTGGCCGTATCCTACAAAGCAGCAGCACGGGGAGCTGCGGAAATACAACAGAAACCACAAGAATACAGCGCTAACGAAATGGCGTATGGAGCAGAAAAGTGCTATCGCTGCGGCAGAACAACCCATGATCAGAAGGACTGCTGGTTTAAGGACAAAGTATGCAGGCAATGCGGGAAAATGGGACATATAGCAAGAGTCTGCAGGTCGGGAAAGAAAACCAACACTACAAGAACTACTAAGGAAAAGTACAAGAAAGTAAAAAAAATGACAGACAGTAGTTCGGAAGATCAGGAGAGGATAATGACTCCGGGAGCAGGAGATTAAGTTGTCTAAAGTTACACAACATGATCGCAAAGGAGGATAACCGAACCATTTGGGTCACCCTCATGATAGCAGGGTCCCAAGTAAAGATGGAATTGGATACAGGATCAGCCCTAACTGTCATGAATCTACGAGACTATGAGCGGCTATTCTCACACATACACTTAAAGGACATGTCCATTGTATTGAAGACATACACGGGGCAAAAAGTCTACCCCAGAGGAAAAATAAGGGTGCCAGTTAAATATAACGGCAAGGAAACACAGAAACTGTATCTATATATGCTACAAGATGGAGGACCACCATTATTGGGACGTGAATGGATCCGAAAAATACAATTGGATTGGCATTCCATTCAGGCGCTAACTGTGACTGACAAAAAGGATGATGACGTCGCACCTGGATGTCTGTCACAAATTCTAACTGACGCGAAAGAGGTGTTCCAACAAGGACTTGGGACTCTAAAAGGAGTAAAGGCAATGATAAAAATCGAAGATAACGCAAACCCAAAATTGTTTAAGGCCAGACCGGTGCCGTACGCGATCCGCCCAGCCGTCGAAGCAGAACTGGAGAGTCTGGAGCGTTCGAGTGTGCTGTCCAAGGTGGATTGGAGCGAGTGGGCCACACCCATCATTCCTGTAATGAAGAAATCATTGAGCAGCACGCCTGGGGAGCCGAAGAAGGTTCGCATCCGTGGGGACTTCAAGGTAACTGTGAACCCAGTCCTGCACACAGTACAATATCCACTTCCACGGATAGAAGATATTTTCGCCTCATTATCTGGAGGGAAACACTTTACGAAGATTGATCTGGCCCAAGCGTATCTACAAATGGAGGTGGAAGAAGCATCTAGGAAATACCTCATGATAAACACTCACAAAGGCCTTTACCAGTACAATCGACTGGTATTCGGGGTAGCATCAGCCCCGGCTATTTGGCAGAGGGCAATGGAACAAGTCCTGCAAGGGATCCCAGGGACCCAGTGTTATTTGGATGACATCCTGGTTACGGGCGAAAATGACAGTGAACACCTTGCCAACCTGGAGCAGGTGCTCACTAGATTGCAGGAATATGGGCTATGAGACAACCGCCCCATATGCGAGTTCTTCAGGAGACAAATCTTGTATTGTGGCCACATGATTGATGAGGAAGGGTTGCATAAGTCGCCAGACAAGATTGAGGCAGTAGTCAAGGCTCCAGCACCGGAAAATGTGTCGCAACTGAGGTTGTTTCTCAGGCTGGTGAACTACTACCATAAGTTCTTGCCGAATTTATCTACAATTCTACACCCACTGAACGCCCTGCTGCAAACTGGAGTAACATGGAAATGGAGTGATGAGTGTAAGTGTGCCTTTCAGAAATGTAAATGCCTAATCACTTCCAAAAAGTATTGGCCCACTACAACCCAACACTACCGATTCGGTTGGCATGTGATGCGTCTCCCTTCGGCATTGGAGCGGTGTTGTCACACAAATTCCTTAACAGTTCAGAGAGGCCAATAGCCTTTGCGTCGCGCTCGTTAACCTCAGCTGAGCGCAATTACGCCCAGATTGACAGGGAGGCCCTCAGCCTGGTGTGGGGGGTGAAGAAGTTCAATCACTATCTGCACGGGCAAAAATTCACCCTACTGACTGATCATCAGCCCCTGGTCTCCATTTTTAACCCAAAGAAGGGCGTTCCGGTGATGACAACACAACGGCTGCAAAGATGGTCACTTTTTCTAGGGGCACATCAGTACGACATAGAATACAAGGGTACGAAGCAGCATGGAAACACTGATGGGCTGTCGCGCCTACCGTTGCCTGCGGTAGAGGAAGCACCTGCAGTGGACCCTGTTGAGATATTCCATGCGACCATAGTCGAATGTCTGCCTGTTACAAACTCAAGTATAGAGAAGGAAACCCGAAATGACCCGACACTGTCTCGGGTCTATGATTTGACGGTGAAGGGATGGCCAGCACATGGCGACTCACTGTTGCCAGCATTCTCGACAAGGAGAGAACAGCTGTCAGTGTGCCGGGGGACCTTGATGTGTGGATCCCGAGTGGTAATTCCACCCAAGTTGAGAGACAGAGTGCTCAATGAGCTTCATGAAGGTCATCTGGGAGGGGTAAAAATGAAAAGCCTAGCCAGGGCTTATGTGTGGTGGCCGGGAATCGATAAACAAATCGAGGACCTGACCAAGAGCTGCTCAGGATGCCAGAACGTCCAAAGTGCACCACCACAGGCCCCTCTACACCCATGGGAGTGGCCCTCGTCTCCATGGCAACGGGTACACATTGATTTTGCTGGTCCATTTATGGACTCAATGTTTCTAATCGCCGTGGACGCCCATTCGAAATGGCCTGAGGTCATCAAAATGTCCTCCACCACCACGGAGAAAACTATTGCAGTCCTATGGACCATCTTCACCAGGAATGGCTTGCCAGAACAGATTTGCTCCGACAATGGGCCACAGTTTGTGTCCGAGGATTTCCGGAGGTTTCTGAGGAATAATGGGGTGAAACATTACACATCTGCCCCATATCATCCAGTCACAAATGGATTGGCTGAAAGGTTTGTTCAGACCTTTAAAAAGGCAATAAAGGCGATGTATAACGACGACATACCACTACAACACAAGGTAGATAATTTCTTGTTTGCTTACCGGAATGCGACACATGCAGTCACCAACGAAGCTCCAGCCATAATGTTCTTCAACCGAAGGCTAAGATGTCGCCTGGATTTGCTCAAACCAAACATAAGACGAGGTGTTGAGGATAAGCAATTCCAGCACATCAACGAGAAGCCAACCAGGAGCTTCAAGATAGAACAACCAGTCTTGGCCCGCGACTACCGAACAGAAAAATGGCAGCCAGGAACGATATGCACACAGCAGGGACCACTAATGTACACAGTGGAAGTTGGAGAGAGCATCGTGAGATGCCATGCTGACCAGATTCTAGAGTCACAGGAACAAGCCAAACCTATACCACGAGCATGTGCACCTGGTAATGAGCCCGAAGTACAGATTGCGTCTACGTCAGAAGCAGTGGTATTGGAAGCTGACGAACCAACCAATGACAATGAGCCAGAATTGACTCCACCGCAAGAACAGGATGCTCGAGAAAGGCGCTATCCAGTCAGGATTAGGAAGCCTCCTCAAAGACTGAACTTATAAATGATTATTTCAGTTGATGTATATAGCACCGAGGAAATTGTAATTGTAATTAGTTATTATTTAGTTGTTAAATTAATGTTATGTACTGTTTATCTAAAAGGGGAGGAATTGTTGTGAATGTACCTTTAAGAGAAGAACTGATTTTACACTGCAGTACCGGCAGTGACCACCCCTGTATAAAAGGCCCTAGCAGGCTTCTGTACTTCAGTCTGATGTTACCCTCTGTTCAGTAAAATACCTGTTTAATTGTTCTCCCGAAGTCTGTGTATTATTGAGGCGCGGACTTTACAGCCTTGACCTTTGACGGCGCCTTATGCAGGCCAGTAGCATCAATCACATGCCCCAGGTACTCAACTGAAAACTGAAAGAATTCACATTTGTCCTTACGAACTCTGAGTCCATAATCTTTCAGTCGTTGTAGTGTCGCATCCAAGTTCAGAAGATGATCCTCCTCATTTGTCCCAGTGACAAGGATGTCGTCCAGGTAGCACTGGACTCCTGGCAGTCCACTCAAAATCTGATCCATTACCCTTTGGAATAGAGCAGGGGCCGACGTAATTCCAAACGGAAGGCGGCAGTACCTGTATAGCCCCTTGTGTGTCACAATTGTCAGCAGCTCCTTTGATTTGTCATCGACATGCATTTGTAGATAAGCCTGGCATAAGTCTATTTTGCTGAACTTTTGCCCTCCGGCAAGGCCCGTAAAGAGATCATCAATGAGGGGAAGAGGGTACTGTTCTGCAGACAGCACTGGGTTAATAGTCACATTAAAATCCCCGCAGATTCGAACAGATCCATCCTTTTTCAGGACAGGAACAATGGGTGTGGCCCATTTGCTCACGCTCACAGGCTCCAGGACTCCATTCTTGACTAAGGCCTCCAAGTTAGCCTCAACTTTTGGCCTAATTGCATAGGGTACAGGTCGGGCTTTGTGAAACTTCGGCTTGCTGTCAGGTTTAATGTCCAGCCTCACGCTGATCTTTTTCATGCTCCCAAGTTCCCCATTGAAGAGTTCTGCATGTTTGTTTAACACTGCAGTCAGACCTGACTCCCCTTTTGACATCATGCGGACTGCAGGCCAGTCCAGCGTGATTTTCTCTAGTCACGCACATCCCAGTAGCGATGGGTAATTTCCCTTTACCACATATAGTGGCAGTTTCGCAGTCTGTCCATTCAATTTAACTGTCACCTCAATGGCGCCTCTCATGGCCACAGGTTCGCCGGTATACGTCTTTAGCACAATGTTTGTTGGCTGAAGGGTAAGATGCTTTAGCATTTTGTTGTAGACAGTGTCTGAAACAACGGACACAGCCGCGCCTGTGTCCACCTCCATCCACACTGATTGTCCCTCCACCAGTGGTGATACCCAGTAGCAATTTGAACCACCTGCAACTGTCAGTATGTGCACCTCTTCCTCCTCAGAGGTGTCGCTCCCCTCTGTTTTGCTTGTTCCACCATACTGCACTGAATGAACGCTCTTTTTCCTCTCTTGTCCAAATACAGACATTTTGCTTCCATGCTTCCCAGCTCTGTCTGTTCTTTTTTTACCTCTACAGGCGCGTTCAATGTGACCCTTTTTGCCACAATTTCGGCATTCCAGCTCCGTACACCAGCAGTCATTAGCGTGATGGCCCGTTTTCCCACAATGGTAACATGTGCCGTTCCACGCACCTTTAGGCTCAGATGACACCTTGTGAACTCTCCCTGTTGAACTCAACTGGTGAGCCTCCTTTTCCGCCATCTCCATGGAGACACTAACTTCAATGGCCTTTTCAAGAGTAAGGTTGTCCTCAGTAAGAAGGCGCTTCTGCGTGGCTGCATTTTGCAGACCACACACGAGTCTGTCTCTAATGGTGTCCTTCAGCACCTCCTTGAACTCGCAGTGTTCTGACAACCTTTTTAAAGCAGCAATAAACATCGTCACTGATTCCCCCTTCTCTTGATTCCATTTGTGAAATCTAAATCTCTCAGCAATAACCAGAGGTTTTGGTGAAAAATGTTCTCCAAGAATTTCCACTAGTTGCTTATATGTTTTAGTTCCTGGCTTATCTGGCTGCACGAGGCTGCGAAGTAAATTGAATGTCTTCAGCCCGATTACACTCAAAAAGGTAGGCACGACCTTTTCATTTGCCACTGCATTCGCCAATACAAAATAGTCAAAACGTTCCGTATATGCGCTCCATTGCTCCACATTTTCATCAAAATCACCGATGTTTCCGAATATAGTAGCCATCTCACATTTCAATTTAAAATTTCTGTTTACTCACTGCCGTAATGTTAATGTGATGTTGCAATCTCTGTTCCGAGTGTTTTGTAGTTGAAAACAAGAAAGTTCCCACAACGCAGATTCATCCGATCCTCGTCGCCACTTGTTGTGTCGGTACCTTTCTACCTAAACACAATTTAGGACTCAAAACTCAGAGATTCCAACATGAAGTGCTTTATTGGAAGGAAAGGAAGTTCTGGAAAGTTCCAAACAAAGAGAGCTAAACTTAACCAAGAGAACACCCAACCATTTACCTGCTGTGACAGCGCCACCACAGGTGGGAGGAGAACACACAATACATCACAAAATGAAGTCCAGAACTGCCCCCTCTCTTGTTGGGCTTGTTACGTACTGGCTAAAAACGTTCTCCTGAATCCATTTTAAGAATTCAGCGCCTTCTATTCCTTTTACACTAATTCTATTCCAATTAATATTAGGGTAGTTGAAATCCCCATCTATTACTGCCCTGTTGTTTTTGCACTTCTCAGAAATTTGCCTACATATTTGCTCCTCTATCTCCCTCTGAAAAGTACACTCCCAGCATTGTGACTGGCCCTTTTTTGTCCTTCAGTTCAACCCATATGGACTCATTTGATGATCCTTCTAACACATCATCCCTCCTCGCAGCTGTAATTGTTTCTTTAACCGATAATTCCACCCCCTCCCTTTTTATGGCCCTCTCTATCTCCTCTGAAAATCCTGTAACCAGGAATGTTGAGCTGCCATCCTTGCCCTTCTTTAAGCCATGTTTCAGTAATAGCTATTGTATCATACTTCCACGTGTCTATCTGTGCCTTCAGCTCATCTGCCTTATTCACTAGGCTCCTTGCATTGAAGTATATACCATTATTAATAACTGCCAAACCCCTTTGTTGTCTATTTTCTAGCCTTTGCTTCCTCTACCTTCCAAACCAACTTACTAATTTTCTGCCTTCCATTTCCAGCTTTGCTTCTCTCCCTGCTAAATCTATGCTCAGATTCCCATCCCCTGCCAAGCTAGTTTAAACACTCCCCAACAGCACCAGCAAAACCTTCCCATGAGGATAATGGTCCCAGCCCTGTTGAGGTGCAACCCGTCCGGCTTGTACAGGTTCCACCTCCCCCAGAACTGGTCCCAATGACTCAGGAATCTAAAGCCCTCCCTCCAGAACCATCTCTCCAGCCATGCATTCATCTGCTCAAACCTCCTATTTCTGTGCATGGCACCGGGAGTAATCCAGAGGTAACTGCCCTTGAGGTCCTGCTTACTAATCTTTTTCCTAGCTTCCTAAATTCTGCCTGCAGGACTGCATCCCTCTTTCTACCTATGTCATTGGTTTCAATATGGACTATGACCTCTGGCTGTTCACCCTTCCCCCTCAGAATATCCTGTAGCCGCTCAGTGACATCCTTGACCCTGGAGTCACATCTGCAGCCCCAGAAACACCGATCTGTTCCCCTAAATATTGAATCTCATATCACTATTGCATAGTGACATTCCTCCTCCTCCCTCCCCCCCACCCATACAGCTGAGCCACCCATGGTGTCATGGTCTTGGCTCTGGCTGCACTCCCTAGAGGAACCATTGCCCTCACCAGTATGAATACCAGTTAGAGAGCGAGGTGCACTCAGGGGACTCCTGCACTACCTGCCTGGTCCTTCTTGTCTGTCTGGTGGTCACCCATTCTCTATCTGCCTGCGCACTCTTCTAATGTGTGGTGACCACCTCCTGAAACGTGCTATCCATGTAGCGCTCAGCCCTGCGGGTGCATCGCAGTGACGTCAGCTGCTGCTCATGCTCAGAAACACGGAGCTCAAGCTCCTACAGCTTACGGCACTTCCTGCACATGTGGTTGTCCAGGACACGAGAAATGTCTAGGATTTTCCACATGTCACATGATGTGCATTCGAAGGGATTGAGGTGCCCTGCCATGTCTCTATTTACTAGGCTACTAACTAAACTTCTTAGCTAATCAACTGACCTAATGTAGAGAGAAAAAGACAAAGGTAATTCTCAACAACCAATCACCTACCTGCTGTCCTGTGACATCAATCCTTACATTTTTTTTGTTCGGCAAATCTATCTTGCTGCCTCCGCTGCTGCCGCCTCCACTCAGGTGCACATTCTGTCCTGGGCCTCCTCCAGCGCTCCCTTTATGCTGCCGCTTCCGCTGCTGCCAGCTCCACTCAGGTCCGCGCTCTTGCAGTGCCCTAGACAACATTCATCTCTCAACCAACACCACCCAAAACCAATTAACTGTTTGTGGGATTTTGTGTTGTGCAAAGTTGGCTGCCGTATTTGCCTATATTACAACATTGACTCAACTTCAAAAGTATTTCATTGGCTATGAAGTGCTTTGGGTTGTCCTGAGCATATGAAAGGTGTCATATAAATGCAAGTTCCTCTTTTTGTAGCCCTTTGTTAAAGATATTTATAGATTTAATTTTATTTTAAAACCATTTCATTGTAAAATCAATTGGCCCAGAAATTTATGTCTCCACGGGTGAGTACGCACGAGGTACTCACCCGTAAGCCCAATGGAAGTGCCGGTTTCCTGCATGCACTGCGCATGCGTGGGAAACCGGCACTTCCGTTCCCCTGAACGAAGGGGTTCACAGGTCGAACGCGTGCACAGGAGAGGCTGCGTGTGTGCATCGAACTTACTTTTTTTTGCAGGTTTTCCCGGGAGGGTAAATCTCCAAAATTTACACATATAAAAAGCAGTCGCAAGGCTTGCTTTTAACAAGGTAAAGTGGTGAATTAATTAAAATTCAAACATTTTTTCCACAGGTTTATTATTTTTAAATACTTTAAAGAAAGGTAAGTTTATTTTTAGCCCCGTTAGAAAATAAAATTATTTTTTTCAAAAATTTAAATTATTGTTTAAAATAGTTATTTCATGTAATTTATAGTTTATTTAAAAAATGTGATTTAAAAAAAATTTATTTGAAGATTTAGTGATGTTTTGGGGCTTATAGTATTTATAAGTTTGACAGCCCTTCCTGTCAAACTTATGAATGAAGCATTCCCTGCTCCGATTGGCTCCCCATGGCCCATGTGATCCCAGGGGACGCATCGAACTTACTGCGCCCCTGGGATACGCAAGCACTGCGTGCCGGCAGTTGGAGCAGGCCCAGGATCGCAATTCCATGGGAGCCCACAGCTCAACGGCCAGCGCGCTAGGTAAGTGCAGGTTGGGGGCTTACACCCGCGGGACGCCCCCGACACGAATTTCTGGGCCATTGGCTGGAATTTTCTTCTCGTGGGTGGGTCTGGTGCGAGCAGTGTCTGTGGCGGGTCATGACCCCGCTGCTGGCTCCATCACACTGTAGAAAATGAACTTACCTTACTGGGGCCTATTAAGCCCACCCAACACGTTACCTGGCCCATTGAGATCGAGCGGGTCTGGTGATGTCATTCATGAGGTGTTTTTCAGCTGGGATCTTTAAAGGGACCATGGCCATTTTAGATTTGAAGTTTAATCTAACACAGTGCTCTCAGTACACTACAGCACTGAAGTGCTGCAAACACTGACAATGACTGCACAGAGGCACAGGGCTACACACAGGTTCTCCCATGACTCCCTCCATATGCTTATGGAGGGAGTCAGAGCACGCAGGGAGGTCTTCTTCCCTTCCAGTGGGTGGAAGAGACCTCCGCAGGAGACAAAGAGAGCCTGCTTGCAAATTGCAGAGGGGGTCACAAGCAGGGATATGTTTAGGAGGGCCTGGGTGCAGTGCCGCAAACGTTTCAATGATCTCATTAGATCAGGAAACATTAGTACAAAGCCACACTCGACTGTATCCTGCTGTGCCTCTCATCTCATCCCCATCACTCTGCCTTCCCTACCCTACTCCTGCACATCCTTACTCACACCAACATACCTTGCACCACTCTCTCTATCTACATTATCGCATCCCTATCTCACGAGCCACCCCTCACATTCACCCTCATCCTAGTGCAATCATACCAACTAACAACACACAAGGGTAGCCACTTGGGTGTTTTATCCAATGTTTGTGTAAAGTTTCTGTTAATGTGCTGTCAAACATAAAAATCTTTATTTTCAACACGTTGCGTTCTTGGACAGATTTGTGTGCACCTTTAGAAGTGGCTTAGTGAGTTGCAGTGAATGATGAGACACAACGGTGATGAGTGTGAAATGAATGGCTTGGTCATTGTAGAGATGCTTTATGGTGTTGGTCTGGTGGGGTGCCAACCTGGCACATCATGTGGCAGCCAAGGTGCACAGCATAAAGTGAAGTAAATCTGGCCATGGTGAGGCCATCCCTGGCCTCCTGGGCAGCAATGTGCTCGGGTGCTGATGCCTTGTATCCTGTGCAGCATTAGGTGATTGCGGAAAAGGTTGGTGTTGCTGCTGGTGTGCCTGGTGTTGCTGGTGTTGGGGCTCATCGTGGTCCGATTCTGAGGACCAAGGTGTGACAGTATAATCAGCACTCTTATTGATGGAATAGATGGCAGGTGAAGTACAGATGACAGAAATGGTGAGAGAGTTCTTCCAATGAGGAGACATTGGCTGGAGACTTTGCTGGAAACACTTGCAGCCTGCAGAATCTGTACTGGAAATGGGCTGAGCAACAGTTTCTACCTGAGGAAAGTGATCATCTGTCAGGTGGGAGATTTCACTGAACATTTGATGCTGTCAAGTAATCAGCTGGAGCAATGGCCACGGAACTCCCGCCTCAGGTTGACAGACATGGTTCTCGAGCTGCAATCCTGTAGGATTCGCAAAATTTCCACATTTCCCCAAAGGTTATTATTAATCAAAGGGACCCTGCGTGGACATTTTAATAAAAGGGTACCCAAAGATGGCGTCCGCACCTCGTGGGCGAAAGCCTGTAAGATTTTAAAAGCTTGGACTCTGTGGCACAAGCAGCTTTTGGGGAAATCGAAACCTAATATGCAGTTTCTGTGAAGAAGGACTTTTGTATTTTGAAAAGCAGAAAGTAGGACTTTGAATATGCATTAAGCCAAATCGGAGACAGAACAAAACCAGTTAGGCCTATACTTGAAGCCATCAAGCAGTTTGCATAAATAATCGGAAACAGCTTAAGGAAGCCATCGAGGCTGGTCAGGCCGATTAAGATGCATTAATAACAATACAGCTCAGACATCAGGCCAGTAGGTGTGATCACCGGCCATCTAAAAACAGTTAGTTTAGATTACTATCATTATTTAAACTAGCCCGCCAAGATTGGGACAATGAACTAACCTGATTTGGTGCACAGATAAGGGCCATCCGAAGGAGTATAACTGAAGGCCCCGGGTAGCAATCCCTCTCTCTGGCTCTCGCTCTCTGCTCCTGCTCCTTGCCCTTGTGGCTGCTGCTCTTCCCCCGTCCCGCGCTTAACGCCTGGCCAGTGCCCGTGCCTTTCCCCATCCCATCAGGAACGCCTGGCATTGCACCAGGCGGACACGGACAAACCAGGCCAGGCAAGGCGGGACGAGACAAGGTGAGGAGGCAAGACGAATTGGGAAGACAATTGAAGCACGCTTCGAATAATTGGGCCTTCAATCCAGCCGACCTGCGAGTATCTTCATGCAAACTCCAACTACCGCCCGAGGAAGAGGAAATTTCATCCCTGCGAGGCAAAGTACCCAAGCAAAGACTTTAACCTTGGGGTACTTGTACCTGGATGACGCCCTTGCAGCGCCCCGAGACCATGTGATGACGGCAGGCCCCAGAGAGCACAAAGAGCGAACCCCAAGCCCCACCGTTGTTTGAATTCAGCAGATTTTGGATTGGTGAGCATGAATTCTGGCCCCTCATAGCGTAATCTAGTTAGGTATAGGAGGTGGGATAAGGATAAGGGGGTTGTTAAGATAGTTGTTTTCCCTCGATGTGCTGTGTGTTCTCCATTCCCTATATAAGTATAGTTATTTTGTATTTGCCTGTAATTTTATACTAATAACTTCTCATAAGTTTGTGTTAATTTCTATTTCAATAAAATCTTGGTTTTGCTTACATCCAAACCACCTGTCTACGCGAGTCTTTTCTGTATCGCCGCCTGTACCTAAGTCCGGTGTCAAGAACCCAGGGTCATGGGAGCGATTCGAACCGCTCACAGTCAGGGGGATAACTGACTGGGCACATGCGCCAACCACACCACCCCCTATGGAAATGGCGACCGCGGCAGGACACCGGCAACAGGGTTGCAATACAGTAGACAATGGTTCGGATGAGCAAACCATGATGGAGGAAAGGATTTCTGATTATGTGTTTAGCAAGGTGAATATCACTAAGAAGTGGATCACCACTCTGTTAAAGGCTGGGCAACCGGCAGATGCAGCAGCTAAGTGGACAGAGGGAAAGGAACTCAAGAAGTCCTTAGATAAGGCAGTTTGGCTGATGTGTTTTAAAAAGCAGGTCCAGCTGTTGGACAGGCTCGTTGCAGCACAGGCAGTCGAGTTAAGGGAGTGAGCCCTGGAGATCCAGGATAAGGCTCTAGCAGGGGAGAAGTTATTAGTAGCTTTGCAGGCCCTGAATCAGGAGAGAGTGCATTCAGTGGGAGAACACAAGGCCCAGTTGGAATACCTACGGTGCCAAGTCACCGAGGCCAAGGGAAATGAGTTAAGGTTGCGGGAGAAAAACGCTCACTTGGCAAGGCAGATTAGGGAAGAGGAAGAGAAACTACAGGAGGTAAAGGCAGCGTACAAGCTAACGAGCAAACAGGGATTTGAGGAGGCAGACCACGGCCCCTGTAAAGAGAGGATAGAAAATCTGAGCCAGGCCCTCCGGAAGGCAAAAGACATGTTATGCCTCATAAGCCCAAAGGCAGGTCAGGCAGATTTTATGGGGAACGAGGGGAGGACAGTTCCAACGTCACCGGTAGTGCCTAGGGACGACCCGGTTGAGAGAGAGGAGATCTCACGACCACCACCCGTAGTGCCAAGTTTCAGCAAGGTTTGGCAACAAGGGGGGGTGGAGCCAGAGGTGGAAGCAGCGGTAGAGCAACCCCCGCCCGAGAGGTCGGAACCGGGACCGATGTGCCCGGCACAGCATCGGAGGTTCGGCCCACCCGCCAATGGCGACAATGAGGGACTCCTCCAAAACCAGTTCGTGTTACCCTTTAACACCCAACAGCTTAGGGCTATGGTGAACCATATCCCGAGGCTCTCCGAAAAGGGAGACCCCCTCGATCCACTTCACGGAAGTAGAGCAGGCAGCCAGCGTCAATGACTGCGATGATGCTGAGAAGGCCAAGATGCTGCTATTCTCCCTGGAGAGTAGTCTCCTCCAATCCCTCTCTGACGAGTGTAAAAGGGGGCAGAGCGGGTACGATGAGCTTAGAGATGCGGTTCTGGAGGCCATGGGGATGAATGAGGGAAGTCCTTTCTCCCGTGTGGAGAAGATGATCCAGCTCCCAGGGGAAACCCCGCAGGCTTTTGTGGACCGCTGTGGCCGGTGCACCGGAGGGCCTGTCCGGGGATGCTGGACCGAGTGTTCCTGAATGGGGATCTCCTGGCCCATTGGCTCCGTTGCCTGGTGGCGAACAGCTTGCCACAGGTCCGGGCCAAGGCAGAAGCCTGGTTCGACCCCAAAAATTCCCAGACCACCGAACTTATGGTGATTAGGCAGCTCACTCTGGCCTATAAAATCAGTAGGGGAGCCGATGCACACCCACCCAAGGGGAAGGTGCATGGGGTAAAACCCGGACCGGGTAGGAAAGAGTGGCACCAGGAAGGGAGTAACCCCCCCAACACAAAGACCAATTGTTACGGGTGTGGGAAGGATGGTCACTGGCGGAAGGAGTGCAAAAACCCTTGGAAAGATAACAAGGGAAAGCATTCCACAGCCCCAGCCCAAAAGGTGGGGGCAGGGATCCCTTCCGCAGAGGTTGAGTCATTTTTGGACACCATGAGGTCCTTATTGGCTGGCCAGGGGAGAGTAGCAGCCGCCACCAGTGCTCTCACCCCGTCAGCCCCATCCAACCCACAGCCATGTCTAGAGCCAGCACAGACTGTTTACCTGTGTTCTCTCCAGTATGATGAGTGGAAAAGTCCCCTTTTGGAGATGTAGGTGGAAAAGGTGACTGGGACCTATCTGTTAGACACGGGGGCATCATGCACCGTGGTCTACTCAGCTAACCCCACCGCTCTCTAACGGGGTCCCATATAGTCTATCGGGGTTCACGGGTAGAGAACAGGTTGGTTCGTTTTCCATCCCGCTCGCCATTCGGTTAGGACCGCTCCGCTCCAAGTGGACCTGTGTCCCGATGAAATGGGAAGCGGAGGGTGGAAGAGGGGTCCTGGGGGTCGACTTTATCGTAGGCCACGGGATCCTAGTGGATTTAAGGAGTCATTGCCTTTGGGGGGCAGTTAAAGTAAAGAACAGAGAGGTAGTAGTAATCCCAGGAAAGGAAGGGAAGGGGACCCTCTGCACCATGAAGCCCAAAGAGGATTATAACCTCGGGCTCATGGTCAGCAACACCCCACAGGAGTTCCAGGCATTTGTGCAGGCCCACCTGGCCACATTTGCCACTCACAAACACGACTGCGAGAGGCTCACAGGGTTTGAGGTCAGTGTAGACGGGGACCCCATGGCCCGACCACAGAAACAGTATAAATTCCCCAGGGAAGCAGAGCCGGACATGGAAGCAGCCATATCCTCGTTAGTGCAGCAGGGAGTTCTGAGACCGATAGCTACCCACGTGAATTCTCTGTTATGGCCGATCAGAAAGCCGGACAATTCCTGGAGGGCCACGGTGGAATACCGGGTGCTCAATAGTAACATCCCAGCCTGCGCACCCACAGTAGCAGCAGTTGCCGACCTCATAGGGAGTATTCCAGCATCCGCGACCACTTTCACGGTGCTGGATATTTCCAATGGGTTTTGGTCCATCCCTGTAAGGAGGGAGGATCAGTACAAGTTTGCCTTTACGTTTAAAGAGCAACAGCACACGTGGAACTGTTTGCCGCAGGGCTTCCACAACAGCCCCAACATTTTCCATCAGTGCATGGCGAACAGTTTAAAGGATTTTAGCCAGCCCAGACAGTTGGTCCAATATGTGGATGACCTGCTCCTGTTCACTGATTCGAAAGAGGAGCATGGCCCACTATTGGCCGAACTGCTGGAGCTGCTAGAACATAAGAACATAAGAAATAGGAGCAGGAGTAGGCCAATCGGCCCCTCGAGCCTGCTCCGCCATTCAATAAGATCATGGCTGATCTGATCCTAACTGCCAATCTACTATCACAGAACCATCTCCTGAATCTAACAGAATTAGACACACGAAATAGGAGCAGGATCAGGCTACACGGCCCCTGGGCCCGCTCCGCTACCCACAGGGCCATGACCGATCCGAACCTAGACTCATGTCCAAATTCCTGCCCGCTCCCCGTAACCCTTAATTCCCTTTACTTCTAGGAAACTGTCTATTTCTGTTTTAAATTTATGTAATGATGTAGCTTCTACAGCTTTTTGGGGCAGCATATTCCATGGACCTGCCACCGTCTGAGTGAAATAGCTCCTCCTCATCTCAGTTTTGAAAGAGCAGCCCCTTATTCTAAGACTATGCCCCCTAGTTCTAGTTTCACCCATCATCGGGAACATCCTCCCCGCATCCACCCGATCCAACCCCTTCACAATCTTATATGTTTCAATAAGATCGCCTCTCATTCTTCTGAACTCCAATGAGTAGAGTCCCACTCTACTCAACCTCTCCTCATATGTCCATCCCCTCATCCCTGGGATTAACCGAGTGAACCTTCTTTGTACTGACTCGAGAGCAAGTATGTCTTTTCTTAAGTATGGACACCAAAACTGTATGCAGTATTCCAGGTGCGGTCTCACCAATACCTTGTACAACTGAAGCAATACCTCCCTATTTTTATATTCTATCCCCCTAGCAATGAAAGCCAACATTCCATTGGCCTTCTTAATCACTTGCTGCACCTGCATACTAACCTTTTGAGTTTCGTGCACCAGGACCCCCAGATCCCTTTGTACTTCAGTACTTTCCAGTTTCTTGCCATTAAGATAATAACTTGCTCCACGATTTTTCCTGCCAAAGTGCATAACCTCACACTTTCCAGTATTGTATTCCATCTGCCAAATCTCTGCCCACTTACTTAGCCTGTCTATGTCCCCTTGCAGGTTTTTTATGTCCTCCTCACTCACTACTTTCCCTCCCATCTTAGTATCATCTGCAAACTTTGATATGTTACACTCGGTCCCCTCCTCCAAATCGTTAATATAGATTGTAAAGAGTTGGGGACCCAGCACTGACCCCTGCGGAACACCACTAGTTACTGATTGCCAGTCTGAGAATGAACCATTTATCCCAACTCTCTGCCTTGTGTTAGACAGCCAATCCTCTATCCATGCCAGAATATTACCCCCAATCCCGTGATTTTTTATCTTAAGCAATAATCTTTTGTATGGCACCTAGTCAAATGCCTTTTGGAAGTCTAAATACACTACGTCCACTGGTTCCCCTTTATCCACCCTATATGTTACTTCCTCAAAGAACTCCAGCAAATTTGTCAAACATGACTTCCCCTTCATAAAACCATGCTGACTTTGTCCTATTAAATTATGATTATCCAAATGTCCTGTTACTATCTCCTTAATAATGGACTCCAAAATTTTACCTACCACAGATGTTAGGCTAACCAGTCTATAGTTTCCAGCCTTCTGTCTACTGCCCTTTTAAAATAAGGGTGTTACATTAGCAGTTTTCCAGTCTGCCGGGTCCAGGGAGTTTTGGAAAATTATTACCAATGCATCCACAATCCCTACCGCCACTTCCCTCAAGACCCTAGGATGTAAGCCATCAGGTCCAGGCGATTTATCCGCCTTGATTCCCATTATTTTACCGAGTACCACTTCCTTAGTGATTTTGATTGTGTTTAGCTCCTCCCCCCCTTTAGCCCCCTGTTTGTCCAGTGTTGGGATATTCTTAGTGTTCTCTACTGTAAAGACTGTTACAATATATTCATTCAGTGTTTTTGCCAACTCCATATTTCCCACCATTAATTTCCCGGTCTCATCCTCTAAGGGACCAACCTTTACTTTAGCCACCCTTTTTCTTTTTATATAACTATAAAAACTCTTACTATCTGTTTTTATATTTTTTGCTAATTTACTTTCATAATCTATCTTCCCTTTCTTAATCAATCTTTTTGTTATTTTTTGCTGTCTTTTAAAGTTTTCCCAATCCTCCATCCTCCCACTAGATTTGGCTACCTTATATGCTCTTGTTTTTAGTCGAATACTATCCTTAATTTCTTTACTTAGCCACGGATGGCTGTCTTTTCTTTTACACCCTTTTCTTCTCAGTGGAATATATTTTTTTGGAAGTTGTAAAATAACTCCTTAAATGTACACCACTGATCATGTATTGTCTTACCCTTTAATCTATTTTCCCAATCCACTCTACTCAATTCCACTCTCATACCTTCATAGTCTCATTTATTCAAGCTTAGCATGCTTGTTTGAGATCCAACCTTCTCACACTCTAATTGAATATGGAATTCAACCATGTTATGGTCACTCATTCCAAGGGGATCCTTTACTAGGACATTTTTAATTAATCCTGTCTCGTTACACAGGACCAGATCTAAGGTTGCCTGCCCCCTGGTTGGTTCAGTTACATACTGCTCAAGAAACCCATCGCTAATACACTCAATGAACTCATCCTCAAGGCAGCCCTGCCCAATTTGATTTGTCCAATTAATATGATAGTTAAAATCCCCCATAATTATAGATGTTCCCTTATTACAAGCCTCAACTATTTCCTGATTGATACTCCGTCCAACAGAGTTGCAACTGTTCGGAGGCCTATAGACTACGCCCACTAGTGTTTTTTTCCCCTTATTATTCCTTACCTCCACCCAAACTGTTTCATTATCCTGATCTTTTGACCCAATATCATTTCCCTGTATTACAGTGATTCCTTCCTTTATTAACATAGCCACCCCACCTCCCCTTCCTTCCTGCCTGTCCTTCCTGATCGTTAAATAACCTGGTATGTTTAATTCCCAGGCATTGTCACCCTGCAGCCATCTTTCTGTAATGGCCACAAGATCATACCCATATGTAGTTATTTGTGCCATTAACTCGTCTATTTTGTTACGAATGCTACGTGCATTCAGATAGAGAACTTTCAAAGATGTTTTGTGACACTTAGTTCCTGCTTTTGCCCTTTTTATTACTTTACCTTTTACTCCATACCTTCTGCCCCTTCCTGACATGCTCTGGTTTTTAATTTCCCCACTGCTACCTAAGTCTATGAGCTTCTCTGTTGTCATTTTTATTATTTGCTCTCTAGGAACCTCCCCCGCCCTAGTTCTGCTAGGGCAGAAGGGTTTCAAAGTAAACCCCAAGAAAGTGTAGATCGGCCAGCAGGAGGTGAAATTCCTCGGCCTGACCGTGCGTGCTAGATAAAGGGCCATAGATAAGGCTAGGAGGGAGGCGGTACAAGAACTACCGGTCCCTAACACAGTAACGGGTGTGAGGTCATTTCTAGGGCTAACCGGGTACTGTAGAGACTTTATTGAGGACTATGCAGCCACTGCAGCCCCTCTGCTCCGAATCCTACACAAGGGAGTGGAGTGGCTTTGGGATGAGGGTTGCCAGGCAGCATTTGTCAGGCTCAAGAAAGGCTTGCAGACTGCGCCAGTTCTAGGGGCTATAGATGGGGGAAAAAGTTTTTCCTGGAGGTAGCAGCCAACGGGGACAGCCTGAGTGCTGTGCTGCTCCAACAGCGGCACGGCCGGCTGCGGCCGGTGGTCTACTCCTCCCGGATACTCATGGATGTGGAGAGGAGCTACTCCAACTGTGAGCGGCATCTTTTGGCCACACATTGGGCTGTGAAAAGATCACTGATCTTCACAGGCACCTCGCCCATCACCCTCCTCACCCATCACACACCCACCCAGATGCTTCTGGACGGGAGGATCAAGGATGGAACAGTGAGCAGTGCCCGCATTGCTCGCTGGACCTTGCTCCTCTCACAGATGGATCTGAAGGTGAAGTGTCTCTGTGAGCCAAAGCTCGCAGCCAACCTGGTATATCCTGGAACAGCCATTGAAGGGGTTTGGGAAGTGGACATAGGTTTACGGGCCGGGATACATCCCACAGGCCGCGAAATCTATGTAGACGGTTCCAGCACGGTATCTGCTGGTGAGCGTCTCACGGGGTGTGGAGTTTACGACCCAACGGCAAACATTGCCCTGGCAATTAAGTTCCCCAGCACCATGAGCACCCAGCAGGCTGAACTGTCCACCGTGGTGTACGTTGTTACACACCCCGAAATCTTCCCCACCCCCTACACGATTTGCTCGGACAGCATGTTCACGTGCAATTCGTGTATGGAGTACCTGGCCATCTGGTCCCGCCGCGGATACACCTCCGCTGACGGGAGACCCCTCACAGTAAAACCCCTGCTGGAAAAAATCCTGGCAGCAGTGGGGGAGGAAGGGGAGGTTTTCATCCACAAGGTGAAAGCCCATTCCTCCACAGAATCCCACGGCCAAGGCAACCAGCAGGCTGACTTGCTCGTCAAGGAGGGTGCCTGCACAGGCACTTTCTGGGACCCATTTGGGTCCAGACCCATGGCGGCGGTCAGAGGCAGGGACGAGACCTAAGGGAGTGTATGGGGTAGCGTTAGCCCCGGACCTTAAGACGGTCCAAGCCCAAGACCCCGTCCTCAAAGCAGTCCTCAGCGCTGTAGCTGAGGGAAAGGGAGTAGAGGGTCCATACGGCACAGCGACCCTCTCCATTAAAGAGGGCATGCTGTTCTGGGGGGAACAGTGTGTTGTGCCACAGCAGCACCGGAGGGAATTCCTTCAACTGGCCCACGAGGGTCCAGGAGTGGGACACCCCGGGCCTGAGACCACCTGGCAGCGGGTGGAACAGGCGGGATGGTGCCCGGGACTCAGGGAGGATGTCCGCGAGTTCTGTGCAGGCTGTCTTGTGTGCGCTGTAAATAACCCCGACCCCCACAAAAGGAAGGTCCCTATAGGACACGTCAGGGGGGTAGAGGGACCATGGTAGTCGATACATTTCGACTACATCGGGCCCCTGCCCACCGCCCAGGGAGGCTATAAGTACTGCCTAGTCCTGGTGGGTGTGTTTACCAAATGGGTAGAGGCCTTTCCCTGCAGAACGGCCACAGCTCTGGGTACTGCCAGGATCCTGGTCCGGGAAGTGTTCTCAATGTGGGGACCACCACAGCATGTGGAGTCCGACCAAGGGAGTCACTTCACCGGACAGGTGATGCAGAACACCCTCATGCTGTTAGGCATTGAAGGGAAATGGCACGTGGCACACAACCCCCAGTCATCGGGGATTGTAGAACGTATGAATCGGACCCTAAAGGAAAGGTTAAGGAAGGAGACGGTGGACTCGCCCCGTAAATGGGCCGAAGTCCTACCGCTGGTTTTGATGGGGATCCGGGCCAGCCAGTCTAAAAGCATGGGGTACTCCCCGTACGAGGTAATGACTGGCAGGGTTATGCGGACCCCCACCCACGTGCTAGCCCCGGTGCTCATGGAGGGTCAGCTCAGAGCAGTAAACCAGGACAGGTTCGCCCGAAACCTGTTTGAGCACCTGAAGCAGGTCCATGGGCGGGCGGCTGGGAACATGGGAAGGCAGCATCGGAGTAACCGATTGCTGCTCGAACCAAGAAAGTACCACGAGTGGGAGATAGGAGATCAGGTTATGGTGAGAAACTATGCCTGAATAGGTAGTTTGGAGCCATTGTACATGGGGCCCTACAGTATTGTAGATAAAGCCAGCCCCATGGTATACGCCATGAAGATGCCCCGGCGTACAAAATGGTTTCATATCAACCAGTGTAAGCTGTTTACACCTGAAAGGGGAAAACAGCCAGTTGGGGTAAGGTCTGGGGATAAAGATCCTCAGCCTGCAGCAGGAGCGAGTTCACAGACTGCACAGGCAGGCGCTGTGGCTTGCTTGAAGGGAGGGGCCATCCCGCCCATCGATTGGGACTCTCCCCCACCCTTCTGGGATCCAGACGAGGGGGAGGTGTAATGTATATACCTTTAAGGAGGGAACTATTATTTACAGCTCATGTATACTGCAGTACCGGCAGTGACCACACCTGTATATAGCACTGAGTGGTGATCTGTACAGATCAGTTCCACTGCGAGCCACGTTGAGTAAATACCTGTTGTACCGTTTCTCCTGCAGTCTGTGTCTTATTAGACACAGACACAACATTGGCGACGAGGCAAGTTCGAACCTACCTGCAACTCTGCATCACCTCCCGGGGATTCATTCCTGCAGATCAGTGGATTGGAGGTCAAGGCCAGAGACTCAGGCATTGACCACGGGCAACCGCCCAGTCATCCAGCAGAGACTCGAGAATTGCGGGGGAGGCTGTCGAGAGCCAGGCTTGGCTTTCCAGTCGAGGTGGTCCAGCGAAACGGGCTGGCAACAGGTAGTGCGCAGACCCTTCCCAGACAGCGGCGGGCTAGAGCCCGACCGAGCGGCACAGCAAAGGGCCAAGCAGCGTCGACGGGGGAGAGAGAGAGAGGGCAGAGCGCATAGGGTGCAGCCGGTGTTCAGGGGCCGAGCAGCGTCGGAGAGAGGGAGAGAGAGATGCACAGAAACTCGCGAGGCGCCGCCATTGCCACGAGGACTGCCGAGAGCAGCGTTGGCAGCGACGCAGGAGAAGCGCGCGAAACCTACAGGGTGCTGCCATTGCCACGAGAACCGCCGGGAGCGGCGTTGGCAGCAGCGGGGGAGGAAGGAAAGCACGGGAGATGCCATTTTAAGCCATTGGGAGACGCCATTTTAAACCACACCCAAAATGCCAAAGAGTGGCAGTATCACCGCATTTGACAATGAAGTCGAAGATTGGACGACATATGTTGAACGAATAGAGGTGTACTGCAAGGCAAATGAGATGTTAGATGACAAGAAAGCGTCGGTATTGTTAAATTTAATGGGTGCAAAGACGTATGGGTTATTACGAAATCTAGTAACCCCAACGAAGCCAATGGAAAAGAGTTTTGAAGACATAGTAACGATACTACAGGAACATTTAAACCCCACACCGCTGCTGATAGCAAAAAGATTCAAGTTTCACAAACGGAACCAGCATAAGGATGAAAGCAATGCTGATTATTTAACAGAACTGCGCAAACTATCGAAACACTACCAGTATGGAGCGGGAGTGGCAGATACCTCAAGGGACGAGTTTGTGTGTGGGCTTCAAAGTGAAGGAACCCAGAAACGGCTTTTATCTGAAAAGGACTTTACGCTGGAAAAGGCTTTCCGCATTGCGGAATCATATGAAGCAGCAGCACGGGGCGCTGCAGAGATACAACAGAGACCGCAAGAATATGGCACAAACGAAATGTCTTATGGAACAGAGAAGTGCTATCGCTGCGGCAGAACAACACATGACCAGAATGATTGCTGGCTCAAAGACAAAGTGTGCAGACAGTGTGGAAAAGTAGGACACATAGCACGAGTCTGCAGGTCGGGAAAGAAAACCAGCAATAAGAAACCTACCAAAGGAAAGTACAAGAAGGTACATAAGATGATGGAGAATAGTTCAGACGAACAAAAGAGTGATAACGACTCCGAATGCAGGGAACTGAGTTGTCTGAAACTACATAATGTGATCACAACGGAGGATCACCGAACCATTTGGGTCACTCTCAAGATAGCAGGAGTCCAGGTAAAGATGGAATTGGACACAGGATCAACCCTAACAGTCATAAACCGATGGGACTACGAGCGGCTATTCTCACACATACCCTTGAGAAACACAAAAATTATTTTGAAGACGTACACGGGGCAAAAAGTCTACCCCAAAGGAAAAATAAGGGTGACCGTTATATATAACGGTAAGGAAACACCAAAACTAGACCTGTGTGTATTGCAAGATGGAGGAGTACCATTACTGGGACGTGAATGGATCCGGAAAATACAACTGGATTGGCATTCCATACAGGCACTGACTGTGGCTGACAAAAAGGATGACGACATCAAACCTGGGCGACTGTCAAAGATCCTAACTGACGCGAAAGAATTGTTCCAGCAAGGACTCGGAGCACTAAAAGGCATAACAGCGATGATTAAAATTGAAGAAAACGCAAGCCCAAAATTTTTTAAGGCCAGACCGGTACCTTATGCGATCCTCCCAGCCGTCGAAGCAGAGCTGGAGAGTCTGGAACGTTCAGGTGTACTGTCCAAGGTAGACTGGAGCGAGTGGGCTACACCCATCGTCCCTGTGATGAAAAAGTCATTGAGCAGCACGCCTGGGGAACCAAGGAAGGTTCGCATCTGTGGGGACTTTTAGGTAACAGTGAACGCGGTCCTTCACACCGTACAATATCCACTTCCGCGGATTGAAGATATTTTTGCCTCGCTATCTGGGGGGAAACGCTTCACTAAGATTGATCTGGCCCAGGCGTATCTGCAAATGGAGGTAGAAGAAGCATCAAAAAAATACCTCACAATCAACACCCATAAAGGACTCTACCAATACAACTGGCTGGTATTCGGGGTAGCATCAGCTCCGGCTATTTGGCAGAGGGCAATGGAACAACTCCTGCAAGGGATCCCAGGGGCCCAGTGTTATTTGGACGACATCCTGGTCACGGGCGAAAATGACAGTGATCACCTTGCCAACCTGGAGCAGGTGCTCACTAGATTGCAGGAATATGGGCTCCGAGCTAACCGCCCCAAATGCAAGTTTTTTAGAAAACAGATCTCGTATTGTGGCCACGTTATCGATAAAGAGGGGTTACATAAGTCTCCAGAGAAGATTGAGGCAGTAGTCAAGGCTCCAGCACCGGAAAATGTGTCACAACTGAGGTCGTTCCTCGGGCTGGTAAACTACTACCATAAGTTCTTGCCAAATTTGTCTACAATACTACACCCACTGAACACCCTACTGCAAACTGGGTGTGATGAAATATATGCCTTCATCAGCCCCTGTGTTTTACCTGCTTTGTATTGTGTGTACCGCCCCCTTTTTCCTATTGTGTGTATTGGCTACGCCCCTGTCTTTTGTCATATAAAGGTCTCAAGAGCTGTATGAGTCATTCTATCAGACGAACCCGATGTGGAAAGACCTGCAATGTTCTTAGTGATTAAAAGCCTTCAGTTGAATCCTTTAAACTCCTTGGGCTAAAAATTCACTTTGGGGCGCCAAGCTCGCCTGGGCGCCGGAATTACCGCTGCGCGCGGAGCCACTTGTGCCATCGGGATATTCAGTTTCTGCGCCCCAAATGGAAGCCGGCCGCTATACAAGGCTTCCCGCGCCCTGCTTGGGGCGCTGAAACTGAATATCGGCGCGCAAAGTGCCGCAGCGCCACATGCTGCAGCACGGCACGCTGCGGTACTGCAGGCCTTCCTCCCACTGTTAAGGGGGAGGTGCCTGCAACAGCGCGATCCCCGCTCGCAAGTGCCGGCAAGTGAGCCCAGCACCAAGGAGAAGTGCCGGGCTCTCGGGAAACAGCCGGCAATGCCGCGGGGGCGGGGGTGTAGGAGGCCGGGGACGGAGGTGCGGGCAGGCGGCCACCGAAAAAGCGGCCGGTCGCACCTCCACCTTAACTCGCGGCACTACCGCCACAGGTAGGAACCTGTGTACCGGTCGCTTGTAAGATTCGAAATTTTCAGCAATAATCACGCAAGAAAACAGGATAAAATAAGACAGTTTATTGACCAAAGTAAGCTTGCACAGAAAAACCTTTG
This sequence comes from Somniosus microcephalus, assembly GCF_052327205.1. Classification (NCBI taxonomy): domain Eukaryota; kingdom Metazoa; phylum Chordata; class Chondrichthyes; order Squaliformes; family Somniosidae; genus Somniosus; species Somniosus microcephalus. The sequence goes on along the minus strand of NC_140996.1, from coordinate 70,823,741 downwards.
ATAAAAGGGCATACAAAATGGCCACCGGGCCTCGTGATCAGTTTCTGGACCATTTGATTTCTGTTACTGCAAGCCAGACAGGCTTGTGGATTGAGAGCAGTAAGCCCGCGAAAGCCAGTATCGGGAAACCGAAACTCAGGGAAACAGCATACATATTCAATGGATTCTAAGTACAGGACAGTTTCAGGCAAACAGGATGGAGCCCATCAAGATATGGGCGGACAATGCATGAACACTTAAACCCATTTAATGTACAAAGGAAAAACCGTTTAACAGCCATCAAGGGAAATCTCCAGACCGATCAATATGCGAACCGAGTTACGGTGACAAAGTAAAAGACATTAAAAGACATTATCGGCCAGGAAGGCCAGTTAAGTTATCACCGGCTCCCGTTACAAGACAAAGCGCCCCTGCAGAGATTTCTGCCCGCCAAAATATTACAAAGACTGGACTATGATTTGGCGGGAGATAAGGCTGGCCCAAAAGGGGTATAAATATGGATTTTGAAAAGTCCATCAGTGCCTCTTCTACCTCGGTAGCTTCGGAATCGATCAAGACGCTTCTTCTTTTAAAGACGCTTCGGACGGACAATTTCGGTGAAAAGACAACGTGGTCGGTGTTCAGCCAGACAAGGCTCGGCCACGATGGGAAGACAACGAGGGTGGCCCGGGTGCTGTTGTCGGGAGCTCATCGACGACCCAGGCCGAAGGAGAAGACACCCTCGGGAAAAACGACGATCCAGGCCGGAGAAAAGGACACTCCGGGCCTAGCACCCCAGTGCCTCAACAACACAGGTTTACAGGAAACCAAATCCAGACAGAATCTTGGTGGATTTCAGCCATGACGAGCGCTCACCGAGGCTGTGTCCACTGCCTCATCGCCTGAGAGAGAAAGAGAAAAACAAGCTGCGCCAGAAGTTTCCAAATCCACGTGACGACAGAAAGCTGTGCCAGAAAGGCTGCGAACCCCTCCCTCTTGCGATTCTGATAGTGGTGAGCATGATCCCGAGTTCCTCAAGTCAAAACTTAGTTTAGGTATTAGGGGAGGGGGTAAGGTTAAATCGTAATGTGTTTCCCCTTTTACGACGTGCCGTGTGTTCCCCATTTCCATAGAGTCAAGTTCATAAATTTGTGCATGATTGTAGTTACTTTAATCTGTGCCTGTGACATGTATTTTGTAATGCTTCAAACTGTTTAAAAATAAAAGCATCCATTTCGTGCTATTCAACCTGGTCTATTGAGTCCTTTCTCTGCACTACAGTTCTCTGCATCTAAGTCCAAGGTCTAGAACCGTAGGGGAGAGTGGGTCGAACCACTCAAGGGTAATTATTGCACAAAGCCTGGCAGGAGACCAGAACGAGCAAGAGAAACCCCCTACAGAAATGGCGACCGCGGCAGGACCTTGGCAGCAGGAAAGTAGTGTGTTAGATCAAGGTCTGAATAAACGAAATGTGATGGATGAAAGAATAGCGGATTATGTTTTTGGAAAGGTAAACCTCACAAAACAATGGATATCTGACCTATTAAGCGATAGGCGCCCGCTAGACGCAGCCATCAAGTGGACAGAGGGTAAAGAGCATAAGAAATCTGTAGAAAAGGCGGTCTGGCTGATGTGCTACAAGAAGCAAGTCCAGCTTTTGGACCAAGTCGTTGGAGCACAGACAGCCCAGATCAAAGGGTTGCTTACAGAAGTAGAGGAAAAGGTTGCGGGAGGTCAAAAACTGACTGAATCGCTTAATGCGCTGAATCAGGAATGCCAATCCACAACTCACCGCCACGAAACCCAGGTTGAGTATTTAAAATGTCAGGTCATTGAAGCCAAGGCCTGTGAAGGTAGAATGAGAGAAAGGTGTTTCCGTCTAGCTAAGCAAATAGAGACCCAAGAGGAAAAACTCCTGGGAGCCAGGGCAACATATAAGATGGCCATGGAGGATAGATCTGAGAGCACCGACCACAGCGCTTGCCGCCGGGAGCAAGAGGACCTGAGAACGGCCCTAGCCAAGGCAAACGGGTTGGTGTGTCTCATAAACCCACCAGCGAGCCAGCTATTGCTAGCCAAGGAATCCAAAAGACCGATTCCACAAGAGATAGTTCAGGAACCAACCCCCGAACCCTCTGCGCCTCCTGCTTATGATGAGTCTTGGACTCCGGGAAAGGAAACAGAGACGGTAGATGAAGAGATTCTTGAGGAAGAGCCACCCCAGGTAGCAGAGTCAGGACCGGCACCGATGTGTCCCATGCGACACCGGAGGCTCGGTCCAGGCACCAATGATGGCGAGGACGGACCCCTTGTGAATCAGATCATAATGCCCCACAGCGCACAACAGCTGAGGGCAATGATAAGTCACATCCCAAAACTCTCCGAGTCAGGAGATCCCTCCGTCCATTTTAGGGACGTGGAGCAGACCGCAGCCGTTAATGACTGCGACGGGGTTGAACAGTCTAAGATGCTGCTGTTCTCCCTGGACAGCTCGCTCCTCCAGTGTCTCCCTAATGAGAGCAAGAGAGGGCACAGGGAATATGGGTTGTTACGGGACGAGATCCTGGAGATTATAGGAGAGGGTGACGGAACTCCGTTCCTCCGTTTAGAAAAGACAGTGCAGCTAGAAGGAGAAACCCCACGGGTTTTCGCCGGAAGGTTGTGGCCCGTGTATCGGCGCAGCTGCCCGGGAGGGCCGGACCGGAACATGCTAAATGATGAACAAAGGGCTCATTGGCTCCGGTGCCTGGTAGCAGGTTGCTTGCCAATAGTGAGGGAGCAGGCCAAAGCATGGTTTGACCCCACTAACGCCCGCTCCACAGAAGACGTAGTGCTCGATCAGCTCACGATCAGTTAAAGGAACAACAAGGGTAGGAAAACGCCTGCTTTAAAAGGAAAGGTACATGAGGCAAGGCCCGCAGCTTCTGCTAAAATGGAATGGCATCAGGAGGGGAATCGCCCTCCCCAAGCCAAAAGCAGTTGTTATGGGTGTGGGAAGGAGGGCCATTGGCGCAAGGACTGTAGAAATCCATGGAAGGATAATAGAGGGAGATTCCCCGCAGCCCAAGCCCAAGCCCAAGCCCAGACCGTTGCCCCAGCACCAGCCCAAAACCCAACCGTAGCCCCTGCCCCAGCAGCAGGAGGTGGTGCGGTTGTGGATCCCGCTCCGATTGAGTCAATTTTAGAGACTATGCGGTCTCTGATGACCTCGCAGGGGAAGGTAGCAGTCGCCAACAGCCCTATCGCTCCCGAGACCCCAACCGAAGCACCTAAATGACTGACGCCTGCGCAGCCTGTCTACTTGTGTCCGCTCCGCTATGACGCCTGGAGAAGACCTGTGGTGGAAATGGAGGTGGAAAGGGAAAAGGGTAGTTACCTGTTGGATACGGGAGCTTCATGCACCGTGATCCACACAGCTAGACCTTTTGCCTCACCTCTGTCCACCCAGGCTCCATTCTCAGTAGCGGGTTTCACAGGCAGAGAACAGGCTGGCGCGTACTCCATCCCGCTCTCCATTCATTTGGGAGCACTCCACACCACATGGACGTGTACCCTATTGAAGTGGAGTGAGGGGGGTGGAAAAGGCATCCTCGGGGCTGATTTCTTGGTGGAACACGGGATCCTCGTGGGCCTGAGAAATCACTGTCTCTGGGGAGCCGAGAGCGGTTTAGGTAAGGTAGTTGTAATCCCAGGGAGGGAAGAAAAGGAGGCCCTGTGCACCATGAAGCCGTCAGGAGGTTACGATCTCGAGCTCATGGTAGCGAACGTCCCAACGGACTTGCAGGCGTGTGTGTCGGAAAATCTGACCGCGTTTGCCACCCACAAGCACAACTGTGGGAGAGTCACTGGGTTTGAAGTCAGCGTAGACGGGGACCCCATGATCCGACCCCAAAAGCAGTATAACTTCCCCAAGGAGGCAGAACCCGACATGGAGACCGCAATATCTTCATTGGTGCAGCAGGGCGTATTGAGACCAATAGCCACTCACGTGAACTCCCCCTTATGGCCGGTAAAGAAGCCGGACAATTCGTGGAGAGCCACGGTGGACTACAGAGTCCTCAATAGTAACATCCCAGCCTGCGCGCCCACGGTAGCAGCAGTTGCAGACCTAATAGGGAGTATTCCAGCATCGGCGACCACGTTCACGGTGCTGGATATCTCGAACGGTTTTTGGTCCATTCCGCTGCGGCGGGAGGATCAGTACAAGTTTGCCTTTACTTTCAAAGGGCAACAGTACACTTGGAACTGCTTGCCACAGGGTTTTCACAACAGCCCCAGAATTTTCCATCAATGCATGGCGGGGAGTTTAAAAGAATTAAGCCAGCCCAACCAGATAGTACAGTATGTGGACGACTTACTCCTGTTCACGGACACAAGGGAGGAGCACGGCCCACTATTAGCCGAATTATTGGAGCTGTTAGAAAGGAAGGGTTTCAAAGTAAACCCAAAGAAAGCACAGATCGGCCAGCAGGAAGTCAAATTCCTGGGTCTGGCCATCCGCGCTGGAGAAAGAGCCATAGATAAGGCCAGAAGGGAATCAGTACAAGATCTGCCGATCCCCAACACAGTAACGGGTGTAAGGTCCTTTTTGGGATTGACCGGGTACTGCAGAGATTTCATCGAGGACTATGCTGCCACAGCAGCCCCGCTACTCCGACTCTTACACAAGGGAATCGAGTGGTCTTGGGATGAGGGGTGCCAGGCAGCATTTGAGAAGTTGAAAAGAGATCTGCAGACCGCGCCAGCCCTAGGGGCCATAGATGGGGGAGAGGAGTTTTTCCTGGAGGTAGCCGCTAGTGGGGACAGCCTGAGCGCCGTGCTGCTCCAGGAGCGGCATGGCAAGCTGAGACCGGTAGTTTATTCCTCCAGGGTGCTCACGGATGTAGCGAGGAGTTTCTCCAATTGCGAACTCCTGGCCACGCATTGGGCTGTGAACAAATCAGTGATCTTCACAGGAACCTCTCCCATCACGCTCCTCACCCATCACACCCCCACAAAGATGCTTCTGGATGGAAGGATTAAGGATGGGACCGTAAGCAGCGCTCGGATTGCGCGGTGGACCCTCCTCCTTTCCCAGATGGATCTCAAAGTTAAAGGCCTCTGCGAGCCAAAGCTCGCAGCCAACATAGTATATCCCGGAACAGCCCATCGGTGTTCCATAGAAGGGGTCAACATAGGTTTACGGGCCGGGATACACCCCACAGGCCGCAAAATCTACGTAGACGGTTCCAGCACTGTATCTGCTGGCGAATGACTCACAGGGTGTGGAGTTTATGACCCTGCGGCAAACATTGCCCTGGCAATTAAGCTCCCCAGCACTATGAGCGCACAGCAGGCTGAACTGTCCGCGGTGGCGTACGTGGTTACCCACCCTGAGATTTTCCCAACCTCATACACGATTTGCTCAGACAGCATGTTCACATACAATTCGTGTACGGAGTACCTCGCCATCTGGTCCCGCCACGGATATACCTCCGCGGACGGGCGGCCTTTAACAGTTAAGCCCTTGCTGGAAAAGATCCTGGCAGCTGTGGGGGAGGAAGGGGAAGTGTTCATCCATAAGGTGAAGGCTCATTCCACCACAGAACCCCGCAGTCAGGGCAACCAGCAGGCGGATGCGCTAGCCAGGGAGGGTGCCCGCAACGGCATTCTCTGGGACCCCTATGGACCCGGACCCATGGCGGCGATCCAAGGCAGGGAGGGAACTCCAGGGAACACAGGGGTTACACCGCCCCCAGACCTAAAGACTGTCCAAACCCTGGATCCCGCCCTAAAAACAGTCCTAAAAGCCATCACAGAAGGCAAGCAGGTAGAGGGTCCGTACAGTACGGCAGCCCTCTCAGTCAAAGAAGGCATGCTGTTCCGAGAGGAGCAGTGGGTTGTGCCGCAGCAGCACCGGAGGGAATTCCTGCAACTGGCCCACGAGGGTCCAGGGGCGGGACACCCCGGGCCTGAGGTTACCTGGCAGCGGGTAGAGCAGGCGGGATGGTGGCCGGGACTTCGGGACGATGTCCGCGAGTTCTGCACAAGCTGTCTTGTGTGCGCTGCAAACAACCCAGACCCCCACAAAAGGAAGGTGCCCATGGGGCACATCAGGAGGGTAGAGGGACCATGGCAGTCGATTCAGGTCGACTACATAGGGCCCCTGCCCGCCGCCCAGAGAGGATATAAGTACTGCCTTGTCCTGGTAGATGTGTTCACCAAATGGGTAGAAGCTTTCCCATGCAGAACAGCTATGGCACTGGGCACTGCTAAGATCTTGATTCGGGAAGTGTTCTCACGGTGGGGACTCCCCCGTTTTGTAGAGTCCGACCAAGGGAGTCAGTTCACCGGTCAAGTAATGCAGAACGCCCTCATGCTCTTGGGCATTGAGGGGAAGTGGCACGTAGCATACAATCCCCAGTCATCCGGGATTGTTGAACGCATGAATCTGACCCTCAAGGAAAAGCTGAGGAAAGAGACAATGGGCTCGCCCCAGAAATGGGCGGAGGTCCTGCCTTTAGTCCTCATGGGGATCCGGGCCAGCCAGTCCAAAAGTACGGGGTATTCCCCGCACGAATTAATGACTGGAAGGATCATGCGAACACCCACCCATGTACTAGCCCCGGTGCTCACTGAGGGCCAGCTCCGAGAGGTGAAGCGAGACAAATTCGTCCAAACCCTTTTGGAGCGCCTGAAACAGATTTATGGGCAGGCGGCTGGGAACATGGGAAGACAGCATCAGGGAAATCGACTGTTACTGGAACCTCGTAAGCAACAAGAGTGGGTAGTCGGAGACCAGGTCATGGTCCGAAGCTATGCCAGGGTAGGGAGTTTTGAACCATTGTACATGGGGCCTTACAGCATTGTAGACAAGGCCAGCCCCATGGTTTATGCAGTGAAGGTGCCCCAACGTACCAAATGGTTTCACATTAACCAGTGTAAACTGTTTAAATCGGGTGCACAAGGGCCAACAACAGGGACCAGGTCTGAGAACAAAAATCCTCAGCCTGTAACAGAGTCACAGACCACACAGGCTGGAACAGTAGCCTGCGTGAAGGGAGGGGCCACCCCATCGGAGTGGGAGGTCTCCCCTCTAATTTGGGATTCGGATGAGGAAGAGCCCGAACAGCTCGACCTCGCCTTAGACCCAATCACGGAGGAGGAAGAGTCAGAGGACGACGATCCCGCCCTCGACTCAAGCTTGGGGGAGGTAGGGAATGGGGGCGGAGACTCACTACCTGTAGGGACAGGTGAGGTGGAGTCGGAAGCCACAAATCCCGGCCCCGGGGGGGCGGAGCCTGTGGGAGGGGAGCTGGAGCCGGCAGCTGTGGTGGAACCACAGGCTGTGACGGTGACAGTCCCAACCCCCGGTCCATCAGCCCCGGGAGCCTCACCCAAAGCAGCCCCTCGTAGGTCGACTCGAGCGCCCCAGCCCAGAAGGTTTTGGCCAGATTCTCCACATCCTTCCCAACCTCGGTTTAGAGCAGCCCCAGAAAGGCATGGTTCCCGTTCAACAGCGACAGGCTGCGGGGGATCAAAGCCGAAGGTCAGTGCAGCCCCACCACAGGGTGCGGCACGCTGCAGCCCTCACAGGAATTCAGTAGGCCGCCCGGCGGAGGGTGGCGCTGTACATAAGTTAAGTTAGATAATTATGATGATAGTTTAAGGAATATAAAGTTTACAGTGTTAAGAAATGTTAAGAGTACAATTTTGAAGTCTGCCCGGTATGTGTGCTTGTTTGGAAGCGGGGTCTAGGAACCCGCGCATCCATTTAATTAGGCCAGCACCTATTGGGAGCCTGTCTACATCATTTTATTGGTTACAGAAGCCTGGGATATGATGAAAAAGATTCTCATCGTGTTCGTGGCGATCGGGTGCGTGTGGGCCTACCGAGGCCGCACAAAGGACGTCATCATCTTCGGGTGTTCCGGGGACACGGCCCCCATCGCGACGGATGGGACAGGGGAGCGAGAGGTTGAGGAAACCGCCACCTACTTCCACCAGGGGAGATGGCCAGGTTGGCTGGGGACGAATTCTACGGAATACTCCAGCAATTTCAGTTTTGCCTACCAAGAGACTTCGTTAACGTGCCCTCGGGTGAGGATCCTTGCACCCAGAGTCAGCGTTACCGTGGGAAAGAGGATCTGTCCAGTGTGTAATGGGAACGTACCACTAAGGCGATGGTGGTGGCTGCGAAAGCTGGGAAAGGACATGAAGAACTCTACGGTCGAGTGGGAGCGACTGGGTAATAATATCCATCGGACTATTACGGGGACTCACGGACAATTACGTGTGTGTTGGGACAAATGGTGGGAACCAGATGAAGGAATATATGTCTGTATGTGGGGTTCAAAACGCGTTTGCCCCAAGGGCGTATCCATCTTCTTCCAGAGGCAGTGGCAGGATGAAGGAAAGGGGATGAGATGGGATGTCAGCACTCGAGCGTGCAGAGCCCCATACGCCCCTATTCCGGTAAACGCCACTGAACTCATCACCCGCCCACGCAAGCCCCTGCCCACGCTTCCGGTAGCACTAGCCCAGAAAGAAGGGTGCCCCACCACCACCAAGGGACCCGGGAACGGTTTAGTATTGGTACCCACCGGTCAGGTGCTGTACCAAGGGGTACACTACGTGGTGGCCTCAGTGATTTTAAACCTCACTGAGGTACGATTGCCGGAGTGGTGTCCCAAAGAAACGGAACAATTATACCAGGTCCTGTTAACCCGAATGTTTAGACAGTTTTACGAGTTTGACTTTGCCGACATCGACAAAGACAAATTATACACCACACCACCGGAAGTTTTGGATCGAGTCGGGAGGCAAAGAAGGGGTACAGTGAATGACATATTCACTGCTTTTAATACCGGGACATCTGTCGTCAACGCTCTAGATAACGTGGAGCTGCAGACACAGATCAACGGTTTAAAAGCCCAGTTAAGGAAGATACTGGCAGATGAAAATAAGGTAGTGGGTTCTGAGTTACATGAAGACCAGGCCATGACACTACACTTTAAGGAAATAATAGCTGAGCTGGAGAAACACGCGAGAACGGTAAATGCGCTCATTAAGGAGGATTGGAATGCGTCCGATCAAGCTGCGCAAAACAAGGCCTGTGTGCTGTACGGGGTGTGGTTACTGGGCGAGGGCCGCAGTAATCTTGAGGATTTAAAACAGGGTTTGGTCCCGTCCTGGATCAGCAACAAGCACTTGCAAGCGCTCCACCCTTTTGAGAATGCATTAAGCCTGTGCCAGCTCAGACTAGCTGCAGAAGCGTACCCAGTCCCAGTGGACTGCAGACGTTCAAATCATACTATCATGGGAATAGTGGTAAGAATGCTGGTGTTGGGTTCCGCAGCAAAGCCCGCCCCGGTATACAGGGTAGAGAACATTGGAGTCATTCAGGGGGGCGCGCACATTCGTTACGCAGTGGTCCCGCCTTACGTCATCAGGTGGGAGCGTATGATGACAGGCACCGACCTCTCGGGGTGTCGGAGCGGGTGAGCACACATCATCCTGTGTCCCCAGCACTTGAATGCCTTTTTGAAACCACAGTGCGGGTTCAGAACCGCTAGCGCGAAGCCGATAAATTGCACCATGGAGGCAATGGCAGAGGACCATGTGCCCCCGCAGGTAGCATATATCGGGGGTGGGACATACTGCGTCACCACTGCAGCGCCTCACTACCGCTACGGACAGCACGAGTGGTGTTCGATCAGTGATAGCAGTTTCTGTTTCAAACCCAGGGCCGAGGTTCAAGTGGCACAACAACGAATTGTCCCCATTCCTGCACCCTCCACCATTCACCTCACTGTAATAGAGAATTTCACGGACTTGCAACGATTCGTCGCGCATTTTGGTTATGTCATTCCCCCTCTTCCCGAACACCTCACCAAGATTTTAAAAGCCGTTATAGTTTCACAGAAACATTTTTACACACTGGAGCAGAAGACTTTAGAGATAGGAAAAGACATATTGGACATAGTCATCCCACCATGGTGGGACTTGTTCACTAACATAGAGATCCCGGCCTGGATTAGAATAGCATCCCACATCCTAGTAGTGTGTCAGGTTTTAATTGTGATATTTTTGCTGTTCGTGCATTGCAAGAGAGGCAAACGCCTCCAGAGGCACGAGAACACAGGAGAATGGAGAGAACGCTATGTGCGAATGGGGGAAGAAGACACCCCTCTTTAAGCTGCTAGTATTGAAAGTTAGGCGTCCCTCCATTTTTAGATTTTGGCCATTTGCGTGTTTTTTTTTAGGTATATGAATATTGTTATGTTATTAGTCGTTGTTAAGTTTTTGGATTAATAAAAGGTGTATGCAGGTGGTGCAAGAGGGTATCAACCCCTGCATATCGGACAGATGAATGTGTTATAGTTTAAGAAGTACTGCCTATGATTGTCCAAATGTGCACAAGGTAATTTTCGTTTTTTTCAGAAATGGGAACTGCATGTGTCGTGAGGGTCATAGATAGTTAAGTGCCAGGAATGTTTGGATGTGGGGAATCAGGGAAAATTTGCTCACCAAGGATCATTGATACCTCTAGCAAGCTATCAGTATCACAGGGGGGCCTGTAAGATTCGAAATTTTCAGCAATAATCACGCAAGAAAACAGGATAAAATAAGACAGTTTATTGACCAAAGTAAGCTTGCACAGAAAAAACTTTGAAAAAAGGGCATACAAAATGGCCGCCGGGCCTCGTGATCAGTTTCTGGACCATTTGATTTCTGTTACTGCAAGCCAGACAGGCTTGTGGATTGAAGAGAGTAAGCCCACGAAAGCCAGTATCGGGAAACTGAAACTCAGGGAAACAGCATACGTATTCAATGGATTCTAAGTACAAGACAGTTTCAGGCAAACAGGATGGGGCCCATCAAGATATGGGCGGACAATGCATGAACACTTAAACCCATTTAATGTACAAAGGAAAAACCGTTTAACAGCCATCAAGGGAAATCTCCAGACCGATCAATATGCGAACCGAGTTACGGTGACAAAGTAAAAGACATTAAAAGACATTATCGGCCAGGAAGGCCAGTTAAGTTATCACCGGCTCCCGTTACAAGACAAAGCGCCCCTGCAGAGATTTCTGCCCGCCAAAATATTACAAAGACTAGACTATGATCTGGCGGGAGATAAGGCTGGCCCAAAAGGGGTATAAATATGGATTTTGAAAAGTCCATCAGTGCCTCTTCTACCTCGATAGCTTTGGAATCGATCAAGACGCTTCTTCTTTTAAAGACGCTTTGGACGGACAATTTCGGTGAAAAGACAACGTGGTCGGTGTTCAGCCAGACAAGGCTCGGCCACGACGGGAAGACGACGAGGGTGGCCCGGGTGCTGTTGTCGGGAGATCATCGACGACCCAGGCCGAAGGAGAAGACACCCTCGGGAAAAACGACGATCCAGGCCGGAGAAAAGGACACTCCAGGCCTAGCACCCCAGTGCCTCAACAACACAGGTTTACAGGAAACCAAATCCAGACAGAATCTTGGTGGATTTCAGCCATGACGAGCGCTCACCGAGGCTGTGTCCACTGCCTCATCGCCTGAGAGAGAGAGAGAAAAACAAGCTGCGCCAGAAGTTTCCAAATCCACGTGACAACAGAAAGCTGTGCCAGAAAGGCTGCGAACCCCTCCTTTTTGCGATTCTGATAGTGGTGAGCATGATCCCGAGTTCCTCAAGTCGAAACTTAGTTTAGGTATTAGGGGAGGGAGTAAGGTTAAATCGTAATGTGTTTCCCCTTTTACGACGTGCCGTGTGTTCCCCATTTCCATAGAGTCAAGTTCATAAATTTGTGCATGATTGTAGTTACTTTAATCTGTGCCTATGACATGTATTTTGTAATGCTTCAAACTGTTTAAAAATAAAAGCATCCATTTCGTGCTATTCAACCTGGTCTATTGAGTCCTTTCTCTGCACTACAGTTCTCTGCATCTAAGTCCAAGGTCTAGAACTGTAGGGGAGAGTGGGTCGAACCACTCAAGGGTAATTATTGCACAAAGCCTGGCAGGAGACCAGAACGAGCAAGAGAAACCCCCTACAGCTATTTGCGGCCGGCGCGGAAGAGGCGTCTGCGACCTAATATGGCGTTCGGGGTGGTAGCGGGGCGTTGCGCACACCTATCACGTCATCGGTGGCGGCGCAGCGCTACAGGCTAACGCCGCCATTAGCGCCCCGCTAAATATCGCGGTGGTTGCGGCCAGTGGCGCTAAAGCCTCTGAGTGGCCTCTTTGGGCGCAAACTGGTGGCGCAAGCAACTGAATTTCTAGGCCCTTGTCTTTGAGTTATTGATGGCACATCACTGGGTGCCATGGAAGTGGAGTGACGAATGTAGACGAGCTTTCTGAAGAGCAAAACACTAATCACATCGAAAGAGGTATTGGCCCATTACAAACCAGCATTACCAATTCGGTTGGCATGTGATGCGTCACCCTATGGCATTGGAGCGGTGCTGTCGCACAAATTCTCGGACAGCTCAGAGAGGCCAATAGCCTTTGCGTCACGATCACTAACCTCAGCCGAGCATAACTACGCCCAGATTGACAGGGAGGCCCTCAGCCTAGTTTGGGGAGTGAAAAAGTTCAATCACTATCTGCACAGGCAGAAATTCACCTTGCTGACTGATCACCAGCCTCTTGTCTCCATTTTTAATCCGAAGAAGGGCGTTCCGGTGATGACTGCGCAACGACTACAAAGATGGTCACTTTTTCTAGGGGCGCACCACTATGAGATTGAATATAAGGGCACGAAACAGCATGGAAATGCTGATGGGCTATCAGGCCTGCCACTGCCTACTGCGGAGGAAGCACCAGCAGTGGATCCTGTCGAAATATTCCATTCGACTATAGTTGAATACCTACCGGTAACTAACGCTTGTATCGAAAAGGAAACCCGAAATGACCCGACACTGTCTCGGGTATATGATTTGACGGTGAAGGGATGGCCAGCACATAGCGACTCACTGTTGCCAGCATTCTCGACAAGGAGAGAACAGCTGTCAATGTGCCGGGGAACCTTGATGTGTGGATCCCGAGTGGTAATTCCACCCAAGTTAAGGGATAGAGTGCTCAATGAGCTTCATGAGGGTCATCTGGGAGGGGTAAAAATGAAAAGCCTAGCCAGGGCTTATGTGTGGTGGCCGGGAATCGATAAACAAATCGAGGACCTGACCAAGAGCTGCTCAGGCTGCCAGAAAGTCCAAAATGCACCACCACAGGCCCCTCTACGCCCATGGGAGTGGCCCATGGCAACGGGTGCATATTGATTTTGCTGGTCCATTCATGGACTCAATGTTTTTAATAGCCGTGGATGCGCACTCAAAATGGCCTGAGGTCATCAAAATGTCCTCCACCACCACGGAGAAAACTATTGCAGTCCTAATGACCATTTTTGCCAGGAATGGCTTGCCAGAACAGATTTGCTCTGACAACGGACCACAGTTTGTGTCCGAAGAATTCCGGAGGTTCTTGAAAAAGAATGGGGTAAGGCATTACACATCCGCCCCGTATCATCCAGCCACAAATGGATTGGCTGAGAGGTTCGTCCAAACCTTTAAGAAGGCAATAAAGGCTATGTACAATGACAACATTCCGCTGCAGCACAAGGTGGACAATTTCCTGTTCGCCTACCGGAATGCGACACATGCAGTCACCAACCAGGCCCCAGCCATGATGTTCTTTAACCGAAGGTTAAGATCTCACCTGGATTTGCTCAGACCAAACGTACGACGAGATGTTGAGAGTAAGCAATTCCAGCACATCCATGAGAAGCCAACAAGGAGCTTCAATGTAGGGCAACCAGTCTTGGCCCGCGACTACTGTAGGGGTTGTTGGTTGGGTGGTCGGTTTGGCCCGGGCCTGACCCAATGGACGTTTTCGAGGCGTCCCCACACTCCCACTTAGTTCTGACACTGGGATCCTACCAGGCAGCTAATGCGCAGAATAACAAGCTCGAGACAGACAAGCAGGTGAAAGGTTAAAATAATAACGGTTTTATTGAGAGAAAAATAAAACAAAACAAGCAACCAGAGAAATTAATAGGTTCAACGATACTAAACCAAGGCTACAGCTCTATACACTTTAAAAAGAAAAAAAAAGGAATACTATATATTCAAAACAGAGGGCACGCGAGTGCGGGAAGGAGTACGACACATCGAGGGGTATCACACATTAACACCCCCCTTAGCCTTATCCCCACCTCCTACACTATCCCTAACCTCGGTCGAACTAAAGGGGGGCCGGACTCTCATGCTCACCCAACGCATTGGAACAACGGCCTTTAGGTTGTCCTGGGACTGCAGCTTTAGTTGGTCTGGCCTGGTAAAGTTCAGTGTGCACTGGCCACACACTCTCCCATCAGTCAGGTGGTGGATCTTCCTCCTTGGCTGGGTGAAAAGGCTTCCCTCCCGGGTCGGGTTGCGCCGTTTAGCGAGGCCCGCTCTGGGCTCCGGTCCGTACCGGGATGGTGCACTCCATCCCGTGTCTTCCTGGTTCCACTCTGAATCCCTGCCTGAGGTGGTGGGCACGGTGGGGGGGAACAGTCAGGTTTAAATCGGGAGGCAGTACGGACCGGGAGCTTCGCCTGCTTACCAAAGCATGGGCCTGCTGCACATAGCCTTCCCCGTCTTGGAGGCTGCTTCTCCCAGTAGAGTCCTCGAAGTTTCCTTTTGCAGCGAAGTCCCAGGATGAAATCGAAGTGAAGTGTAGAAGCTGTCTCTCCCGAAGTGTGTTCCAAGTCGAAGTGTCTCCAACTGCTCTTTCTGTCTGCTTACTAAAAACAGTTATACTCTCTCGATCTGCCTTGCCTCCCCCAGAACGAGAGGTGTCCCAGGTTACTTTGTTAACTGTAAATGGCTGCAAAACGGCCGATTTCCCACTAACGGCCTTATCACCGGCCCTCATTGTTTTTGGTTTCAGTCACACAATGGTGTCTCTGGTGCCTAGTCCTCTAAAACGGTTTCTGATATGATTGGATCTGTTAGGATGGGCCCGATGATGGTTTTAACTAGCTTAACCCTGATTGCAGAGCAACCAGGTTCATTGTTCTTACCGGCCTACTGGCGACTTGCTATTACATATTCAATTCCATGTCTGGCCTGGAATCCACATAGGGACTGTGGAATTCCAGGCCCTGTCTCCAGTCTTGTTGCTGGGGAGAAAAATGACTCACTTCCAGCAGCTTTCTGGTCACGTGTCCCAGAACTCCATTTTGTACGTTTAAAAAGTGGCCAACTTTGTTTGATTCGGAAAGCAGGTGAGGTGGGGGAATTTTGCAAACTCCCTACACCCACCGTGATACATAATAATTTTTCTTGAAAATTCCATTACGTATCATAATTCTGGCCCTCCTTAGTCGACCTTCCCCTTAGATTAATCTCTCCCCTCTACAGATACCCGCGATACATCGCACTTCCCATAACGCGAGACCGTGGTGTACACAAGCAGCTAGAAAAGGAAAAATCAACCTAGTACATTACATTACTTACATCCAAACATGGAGGGGCTCCGACGTCCCTGCTCAGTTCGGTACATTCATCATTCACAATCTTAATTAACAACCGCGCCGCAAGAATTCTCATAGTATGGAGAGTCCCTTGGGAGGGTTTACGCAGACGAACCCCCGTTGATTCCCACGTAGTGTTCCTGCCAAGTTCTTTGGTTGCGGAACTGTGTCAACCGACCCCTCCCTCTACACTGCACGCAGGCTAGGTACAGTTCGATCCCTATCTGACACACCACCAGGATGTGGGAGGCCAGACGGATCCACGAGGGGACCTCTATACTCTCAAAAATGTCCCACCACGGTGGAACCACTATATCCAAAATCTTGGACCCTATATCTATCGTCTTTTGCTCTAGGGTGTAAAAGTGTTTTTGGGAAACCACTACGGCCTTCAGTAGCTTTGCGAGGTGTTCAGGGAGAGGGGGAATCTCGTAGCCGAAGTGTGCTACATACTGTAACAAGTTGGTTACATTCTCTTTAACAGTGAGGTGAACGGTGGAGGGCTCTGGGATGGGGACAATTCGTTCCTGGGCCACTTGAACTTCTGCCTCGGGTTTGAAACAGAAACTGCTATCACTCACCGCACACCAGCTGTGCTGTCCGTGCCGGTAGTGGGACGCGCCGGTGGTGACACAGTAGGTCCCACCTCCTATATATGCCACCTGGGGAGGAACGTGGCCTTGTGCCATCGCCTCCATGGTGCAATTTATAGGCTTCACGCCAGCAGCTCTGAACCCACACTGCGGTCTTAAAAAGGCATTCAAGTGCTGGGGACACAGGATTATGTGCGCTCCCCGGCTCCGGCACCCTGAAAGGTCCGTGCCTGTCATTTCGTGCTCCCACTTGATGACGTAAGGCGGGACCGCGGCGATCACTCCAATATTCTCCGCCCTGTACACCGGTGCGGGTCGGGCTGTCCTACTCATGACCGGCATCCTAACAACCACCCCCATGACTGTGTGGTTAGACCGACCACAGTCCACGGGAACTGGATAAGCCTCGGAGGCTAGCCGGAGTTGGCACGGGCTCAATGCGTTCTCATACGGGTGGAGGGCGGCGAGGTGTTTGTTACTGATCCAGGAGGGGACCAAACCCTGTTTCAGGTCCTTCAGATTACTGCGGCCCTCGCCCAGTAACCATGCCCCGTACAGTACGCACACCGCGCTCTGCGCTGCTTGGTCAGACGCATTCCTGTCCTCCCATATGAGAGCATTTACCGTTTTCACATGCTTCTCCAACTCTGCTATGATTTCCTTCAAATGGACCGTCATAGCCTGGTCCTCATGCAACTCCGAGCTCACTACTTTGTTCTCATCCATGAGAATCCCCTTTAGCTGTGTTTTCAGCTCATTTATCTGGGTCTGTAACTCAATGTCGTCTAAAGAGTTGATGGCAGAAGTCCCAGTATTAAACGCGGTGAAAGTATCACCCAAAATACCCCTTCTCTGTCTCCCCGTGTTGGCCAGAAACTCGCGTGGTGTAGTGTAGAGTTCAGTCCTATCCCCACTAGAAAAATCAAATTCGTAAAACCTCCCGAACATGTCCTTTAAGAGGGCCTGGTATAACTGTTCTGTTTCCTTGGGGCACCACTCGGGTAGACGTTCCTCGGTGAGATTTAAGATCACCGAGGCCACCGCATAGTGTACCCCCTGATACAGCACCTGATCAGTAGGCACTAGTGCCAGTCCATTCCCAGGTCCCTTAGTGGTGGTAGGGTACCCTTCCCAGGGTGTCCTATTAGGTGGATTGGTGGGTAACGGCTTGCGGGTGCGCGCCACCAGTTCCGTGGCTTTAACTGGGGCTGCCCCTTGAAAAACCACGCATGAACGTATGTGAGAGCCCCACCTTATCCCCTTCCCCTGGTCCTGCCAGGCAGCAGAGAAGACAACTGAGATTCCTGCGGGGCAGGCCTCCTTCGATCCCCACATACACACATAAATCCCTTGCTCGGATTCCCACCATTTGTCCCAACAGACACTTGTCCTTTCTGCCGTAGCAGTGACAGTTCGGTGGGTGTCATTGTCCATTCGCACCCACGTGGATGAAGCGTCTTTTAAGTCATTCTTTAACTTGCGGATCCACCACCATCGCGCGGCCGGGATCCTTCCGGTGCAGGTCAGGCAGACCTTCTTGCCAACGATGACTCCCACACATGCAGCCACTATTTCCACCATGGGACACACTAGGGATGCCTCGCCGTAGGTGAAATCGGGCTGGTCAGAATACCGGGTGGAATTGGACCCAACCCATCCGGGCCAGCGCCCCTGGTGGGTGTAGGTGGCGGGTCCCTCGGAGCCTCTCTCACAGCTCCCTGCAGTGACTACCGGAGCTCTCGGTCCGGAGCACCCAAAAACGTGGGAGTCTTCTACGTCTCCCCGGAGTCCTCTGCTCCCCTCGATTCGGGCGAGCAGGATGGCCAGCTGCCATGCGCGAACGCCTCTCTGTAAAACAAAAGGAACATGCAGCCAGGTCTCTCCGGAGATGCTCTGTCCTGGGTTAAGCGGTGGTTGGGTCCCTCGACCTCGAACCCAAACACATACACTGTGAGCAACAAGACTTACTTAACCACTAAACTTATAAACCTAACTTAACTTAAAATATACTATATACATCCGCCGCCCATCTCCGGACGGCTAAGTCAGTCCCTGGTAGGGCCCCGGCTTGCCATTGCTTCCGGCGGGCCCGCTGTGTCCCTACCTATGGCCCCTTCGCGGTCTGTGGCCGGCCGCTGGGGACCCCTGTCCTCAGCTTTCCTAATCCTCGGGATGGCTCTGGGCAAATGGAAGATGGGTGACCACGTCTTCTTGGGCTGGGGTGTGCGGGAAGACCTCCTGAGGGCGGGTGGAGCTTTCCTGGCCGGTGGTCCCCTGACTCGGGCCGCCGCTCCCTTGCATCCATCCCCCCCTCCTACCGTTGGGACAAACGTCCCGCTGCAGCCTACTGCTGCGACCCGCAGGTCTCCGCCCCCTGTTCCCACGACGGGGTCCGGGGCGGGGTTCCTGACCTCAGGTCCCTCCTTCCCTACACCTGAGCTAGGGGCGGGGCTACTCTCCTCGGTCTCCCCCCCGTCCTCATCCGAACTGAGAGCGGAGGCGCTGCCCTCGGGCTCCTCCCCCTCTATAACCGAGCTGAGGCTGGAGACGCCGCTCTCGGGTTCCTCCCCCTCAGCCACATCCCACAGAAGTGGAGGAACGCCCCACTCGCCGGTGGCTCCTCCCTTCAAACACGTCACCAGACCTGCTGCGGTCTGTGACCTGGTTCCCATATCGGGCTGGGGATTTCTATTCCCCAACCCCTGACCAGCCAGCTGTCCAGCCCTGCTTGGCTTAAACAGCTTGCACTGGTTGATATGAAACCACTTTGTACGCCGGGGCATTTTCACGGCGCACACCATGGGGCTGGCTTTGTCTACCACACTAAAGGGCCCCATGTACAAAGGCTCCAAACTTCCTACTCTGGCATAATTCCTGACTATGACCTGGTCTCCCACTTCCCATTCTTGGTGCCCTTTCGGTTCCAGCAGCAATCGGTTACTCTGATGCTGCCTCCCCATGTTCCCTGCTGCCTGCCCATGGACCTGCTTCAGGTGCTCATAGAGGGTTCGGGCGAACTTGTCCCGATTCACCTCCCGGAGTTGCCCCTCCGTAAGCAGCGGCGCTAACACATGGGTGGGGGTCCGCATGACCCTGCCTGTCATCAGCTCGTACGGGGAGTACCCCGTGCTTTTTGACTGGCTGGCCCGGATCCCCATCAACACTAACGGCAGGATCTCGGCCCATTTGCGGGGCGAGTCCACCATCTCCTTTCTCAACCGTTCCTTGAGGGTCCGGTTCATGCACTCCACAATCCCGGACGACTGTGGATTGTGAGCTACATGCCACCTTCCCTCAATGCCCAACAGCATGAGGGCCGTCTGCATCACCTGTCCGGTGAAGTGACTCCCCTGGTCGGACTCCACATACTGTGGTAGTCCCCACCGCGAGAACACCTCTCGGACTAGGATCCTTGCAGTTCCCAGAGCCGTGGCATTTCTACAGGGGAAGGCTTCCACCCACTTGGTGAACACATCCACCAGGACTAGGCAGTACTTAAAGCCTCCCTGGGCGGTGGGCAGGGGCCCGATGTAGTTGACCTGGATCGACTGCCATGGTCCCTCTACCCGCCTGATGTGTCCGATGGGCACCTTCCTTTTCCGGGGGTCAGGGTTGTTTGCAGCGCACACGAGACAGTCTGCACAGAACTCGCGGACGTCCTCCCTGAGTCCCGGCCACCATCCCGCCTGTTCCACCCGCTGCCAGGTGGCCTCGGGCCCGGGGTGTCCCGCTCCCGGTCCCTCATGGGCCAGTTGCAGGAACTCCCTCCGGTGCTGTTGCGGCACAATCCACTGCTCCCCCCTGAACAGCATGCCCCCTTTAACGGAGAGGGTCGCTGTCCCATACGGCCCCTCTACCCTCCTGCCCTCAATGACTGCACTGAGGACAGCCTTCAGGGCCGGGTCCTGCGCCTGGACGGACTTAAGGTCCGGGGCTAATGCTACCCCTACCCTCCTTTGTGTCCCGTCCCTACCTCTGACCGCTGCCACAGGTCCGGACCCGAATGGATCCCAGAAAGTGCCGGTGCGGGCACCCTCCTTGGCATGCAGGTCAGCCTGCTGATTACCCTGAACGTGGGGTTCTGTGGAGGAATGAGCTTTCACCTTATGGATGAACACGTCCCCTTCCTCCCCCACAGCTGCCAGAATCTTTTCCAGCAAGGGCTTCAGCGGAGGTGTATCCGCGGCGGGACCAGATGGCCAAATATTCCGTACACGAGTTGCACGTGAACATGCTGTCCGAGCAAATCGTGTAGGGGGTAGGGAAGATTTCGGGGTGTGTAACGACATACACCACCATGGACAGTTCAGCCTGCTGGGCACTCATGGTGCTGGGGAGTTTAATTGCTAGGGCAATGCTTGCCGTAGGGTCATAAATCCCACATCCCGTGAGACGCTTGCCAGCGGACACCGTGCTGGAACCATCAACATAGATTTCGTGGCTTGTGGGATGTATCCCGGCCCGTAAACCTATGTTCACCTCCCAAACCCCTTCTACGGAACACCGATGGGCTGTTCCCGGGTAGACCAAATTGGCCGCGAGCTTTGGCTCGCAGAGACCCTTCACCCTCAGATCCATCTGGGAGAGGAGCAAGGTCCAGCGAGCAATGCGGGCACTGTCCCATCCTTAATTCTCCCATCCAGTAGCATCTGAGTCGGCGTGTGATGCGTGAGGAGGGTGATGGGAGAGGTGCCTGTGAAGATTACGGACCTCTTCACAGCCCAATGCGTGGCTAACAGATGCCTCTTGAAATTGGAGTAGCTCCTCTCAACATCAGTGAGCACCCTGGAGGAGTATACCACGGGCCGCAGCCGGCCGTGCCGCTCTTGAAGCAGCACTGAGCTCAGGCTGTCCCCGCTGGCTGCTACCTCCAGAAAAAACTCCTTTCCCTCATCTATGGCTCCCAGGGCTGGTGCGGTCTGCAGATTCTCTTTGAGCCCGACAAACGCTGCCTGGCACTCCTCATCCCAACGCCACTCCACTCCCTTGTGCAGGAGTCGGAGCAGAGGAGCTGCCGAGGCTGCATAGTCCTCAATAAAATCTCGACAGTAACTGGTCAGTCCTAGAAACGACCTCACACCCGATACTGTTTTTGCGATCGGTAGCTCTTGCACCGCCTCCCTCCTGGCCTTATCTATGGCCCTTTTTCCAGCGCGCACGGTCAGGCCCAGGAATTTTACCTCCTGCCGGCCGATCTGCGCTTTCTTGGGGTTAACTTTAAACCCCTTCTGCCCTAACAGCTCCAGCAACTCGGCCAATAGTGGGCCATGCTCCTCCTTTGAATCGGTGAAGAGGAGTAGGTCGCCCACATATTGGACTAGTTGTCTGGGCTGGCTAAACTCCTTGATGCTACCTGCCATGCACTGATGGAAGATGCTGGGGCTGTTGTGAAAGCCCTGCGGCAAGCAGTTCCAAGCTCAATATTCTGGGGTATAGAAACTTCAGGCGAGACAGAGGGGGGTGTAAAAGGGGAGGGGGTATTGCAGTATTAATTAAGGAATCAATTACTGCTGTAAGGAGGGATGATATATTAGCGGGTTCCTCTAATGAGGCCATATGGGTAGAACTTAAAAACAAAAAGGGGGCAAGCACTTTGCTGGGAGTGTACTATAGGCCCCCAAACAGTCAGGGGGAGATAGAGGAACAGATATGTAGGCAAATCTCAGAGAAGTGCAAAAATAATAGGGTAATAATAGTGGGGGATTTCAACTTCCCCAATATTAATTGGGATAGTCAGAGTGTGAAAGGCTAAGAGGGTGCAGAATTCTTAAAGTGCATCCAGGAGAGCTTTTTGAGCCAACATGTAGAAAGTCCTACAAGAGAGGGGTCAGTACTGGACCTAATTCTAGGGAATGTAGCCGGGCAAGTGGTGGAAGTGTCAGTAGGAGAGCATTTTGGCGACAGTGACCATAATTCGGTGAGATTTAAGGTGGTCATGGAAAAAGACAAAGACGGCCCGGAAATAAGGGTTCTAAATTGGGGAAAGGCCGATTTTAATATGATAAGGCAGGATCTGGCCAAAGTGGACTGGGAGCAGCTACTTATAGGAAAATCCACATCAAAGCAGTGGGAGACTTTCAGAAGGGAAATAGAGAGAGTACAACGCCAACATGTTCCTGTAAAGGTCAAGGGTGGGACCAACAAGCAAAGGGAACCTTGGATGACAAGGGATATACAAAAATGCATTAGGAAAAAAAGGGGGGCTTTTGGCAGTTACAAAAGACTAAAGACGGAGGAAGCCCTAGAGGAGTATAAAAAGTGCAGGGGCATACTTAAAAAAGAAATTAGGAGGGCAAGGAGGGGCCATGAAATAACACTGGCGAGCAAAATAAAGGAAAATCCTAAGATGTTTTATAAGTATATTAAGGGCAAGAGGATAACCAGGGAAAGGGTAGGGCCCATTAAGGACCAAAGTGGCAATCTGTGTGTAGAGCCAGATGATGTAGGCGGGGTTTTAAATGAATTTTTTGCATCTGTGTTCACTATGGAGAAAGACGATGTAGACATAGAAATCGGGCAAGGGGACTGTGACATACTTGAACATATTAGCATCGAGAGGGAGGAGGTACTAGCGGATTTAGCAGGCCAAAAAGTGGATAAATCCCCAGGCCCGGACGAGATGTATCCCAGGCTGTTGTGTGAGGCAAAGGAGGAGATTTCAGGGGCTCTGACACAAATTTTCAGAACCTCTCTGGCCACAGGGGATGTACCAGAGGACTGGAGAACAGCTAACGTAGTACCATTATTCAAGAAGGGTAGCAGGGATAAACCAGGGAATTACAGGCCAGTGAGCCTAACATCTGTGGTAGGGAAATTATTGGAAAAAATTCTGAGGGACAAAATTAGTCTCCACTTAGAGAGGCAAGGATTAATCGGGGATAGTCAGCATGGCTTTGTCAAGGGTAAATCATGTCTGACCAATCTGATTGAATTTTTCGAGGGGGTGACTAGGTGTGTGGATGAGGGAAATGCTGTGGATGTGGTTCACATGGATTTCAGTAAAGCTTTTGACAAAGTCCCGCATAGGAGACTGGTCAAGAAGGTAAGAGCCCATGGGATCCAGGATGCCTTGGCGCGTTGGATCCTAAACTGGCTGAGTGGCAGGAGGCAGAGGGTGCTGGTCGAAGGTTGTTTTTGTGACTGGAAGCCTGTGTCCAGTGGGGTACCTCAGGGATCGGTGCTGGGTCCCTTGCTGTTTGTGATCTACATAAATGATTTGGATGAGAATGTAAAAGGTATGATCAGTAAGTTCGCAGATGACACGAAAATTGGTGGGGTGGTAAATTGCGAGGAGGAAAGCCTCAGGCTACAGGACGATATAAACGGGTTGGTCAGATGGGCGGAAAAGTGGCAAATGGAATTTAACCCTGAAAAGTGCGAGGTGATGCATTTTGGACGGACAAATAAGGCAAGGGAATACACAATGAGTGGTAGGACCCTAGGAAGTACAGAGGGTCAGAGGGACCTTGGTGTACATGTACATAGATCCCTGAAGGCAGCGGAACAGGTAGATAAGGTGGTTAAAAAGGCATATGGGATACTTGCCTTCATTAGCCGAGGCATAGAAGATAAGAGCAGGGAGGTTATGATGGAGCTGTACAAAACGCTGGTGAGGCCACAGCTGGAGTACTGTGTGCAGTTCTGGTTGCCTCACTATAGGAAGGATGTGATTGCTTTGGAGAGGGTGCAGAGAAGATTCACCAGGATGTTACCTGGGATGGAGCGCCTCAGCTATGAAGAAAGACTAAACAGGCTGGGGTTGTTTTCCTTGGAGCAAAGAAGGCTGAGGGGGGACCTGATTGAGGTGTACAAAATGATGAGGGGCATAGATAGGGTAGATAAAGAGGAACTTTTCCCCTTAGTAGGGGGGTCAATAACAAGGGGGCATAGATTCAAGGTAAGGGGCAGGAGGTTTAGAGGGGATTTGAGGAGGAACTTTTTCACCCAGAGGGTGGTTGGAATCTGGAACTCACTGCCTGAAAGGGTGGTAGAGGCAGGAACCCTCATAACATTCAAGAAGCATTTGGATGAGCACTTGAAATGCCATTGCATACAAGGCTATGGATCAAATGCTGGAAAATGGGATTAGACTGGACAGGGATTGATGGTCGGCGCAGACACGATGGGCCGAAGGGCCTCTTTCTGTGCTGTATAACTCTATGACTCTATGACTCTGCTGTTGCCCCCTAAACGTAAAGGCAAACTTGTACTGGTCCTCCCTCCGTACAGGGATGGACCAAAACCCGTTTGAAATATCCAGTACCGTGAACGTGGTCGCGGATGCTGGGATACTCCCAATTAGGTCAGCAACTGCTGCCACGGTGGGGGGCGCAGGCAGGAATGTTACTATTGAGGACCCGACAGTCCACCGTGGCTCTCCAGGCACCGTCCAGTTTCCTCACCGGCCACAATGGAGAGTTCACGTGGGTTGCTATAGGTCTCAGAACTCCCTGCTGCACTAGGGAGGACATGGCTGCTTCCATGTCTGGCTCAGCTTCCCTGGGGAAATTATACTGTTTCTGTGGTCTGGCCATGGGATCCCCATCTACCGTGAACTCAAACCCCGTGACCCTACCGCAGTCGTGGTGGTGAGTGGCAAATGTGGCCAGGTGCGCCTTCACGAATGCCCGAAACTCCTCGGGGACACCATGACCATAAGCCTGAGGTCGTCGCCTCCCTTTGGCTTCATGGTGCAGAGAGTCCCCTTCCCTTCCTTTCCCGGGATCACTACTACCTCACCATCCTTTATTCCACCTGCTCCCCACAAGCAGTGGTTCCTTAGATCCACCAGAATCCCATGACCTACAGTGAAGTCGGCCCCCAGGACTCCCCTTCCACCCTCCACCTCCCACCTCATCAGGATGCACTTCCATGTGGTGTGGAGTGGTCCCAACTTGATGGAAAGCGGGATGGACACCGACCCAGCCTGTCCCTTCCCTGTAAATCCTGATAGACTGTAGGGGACCCCGCTGGAGAGGGGCGAGGCGGCGGGGTTATCTGCATAGATTACGGTGCTTGATGCTCCCGTATCCAGCAGATAGGTCCCCTTCAGCCTCTCCACCTCCATCTCCACGAGGGGTCTTCCCCACTCATCATAGCGGACAGAGCACAGGTGGACCAGTTGCGTTCTTGCTAGTCAGGGTTGGGAATTGGCTGGGGCTGCCGGAGTAAAACGCCGGTGGCCATTGCTACCTTCCCCTGGCCAGACAATACGGACCGTACGGCGTCCAGTATTATCTCGACCTGGCTGGGTCCTGCCCCCGCCGGTTGGGCTGGGGCAGTGGGCACCTTCCCCCTGGTCTCTTTCCAAGGGTTTCTACACTCCTTCCGCCAGTGGCCATCTTTACCACACCCGTAACAATTAAGTTTGGGGTGTGTTGGGGTAGCCCCTTCCTGGCGCCACTCCTTCCTACCCGGCCCGGGTTTTGCCTCATGCAGCTTCCATTTCGCTGGGAGCGCTTCGGCTGCCTGACCGTTCTTGTAGGCTAGGGTGAGCTGCCGGATCACCCCGGCTTCTGTGGCCCCGGGGTCCTTGGGGTCGAACCAAACTTCCGCTTTTGCTCTAACTTGCGGCAGGCTGTTCGCCACCAAGCAATGGAGCCAATGGGTCAGGAGATCTCCGTTCAGGAACGTCCAGTTGGGTGTCCCTGGGCAAGCTCTCCGGTACACCGGCCACAGCCGGTCCGCGAAAGCTTGTGGAGTCTCTTCCACCAATTGGACCGTTTTCTCCACACGGGAGAACGGACTACCCTCATCCATGCCCAATGCCTCTAAGACTGCGTCCTTGAGCTCCTCGTACCCACTCTGACCTCTTTTATCCCCGTCAGAGAGGGACTGGAGGAGGCTGCTTTCTAGGGAAAATAGCAGTATTTTGGCCTGCTCAGCGTCATCACAGTCGTTGACGCTGGCTGCCTGCTCTACCTCCCTAAAATGAACCGAGGGATCTCCCTTCTGGGAGAGCTTTGGAATATGGCTCACCATACTCCTAAGCTGTTGGGTATTAAAAGGGACCACAAACTGGTTCTGGAGAGGCCCTTCCCTGTCCCCTTTGGCGGGCGGACCTAACCTCAGCTGCCGGGCCGGGCACATGGGCCCCGCTCCCATCCTAGCCGGGGCTTGGACCACCTCCGCCTTCACCTCCCCTTGGTGCCACACTTCCCCGAAACTCGGAGTAGTGGGTGGTGGACGCGCGGTTTCCTCTCTTTCCTCTATTGCTTCCCTAGGTACCACTTGGGATGGTGAAATGGTCCTACCCTCATTCCCCAGAAAATCCGCCTGACCCACCTTCGGATTCATCAGGCATACCATGCCCTTGGCCTTCCGGAGGGCTCGGCTAAGACTCTCTATCTTCTCCTGACAGGGGCTGTGGTCAGCTTCCCCGAACCCCTGTTCACTGGCCAGCTTATAGGCTGCCTTCACTTCCCTGACTTTCTCCTCCTGTTCTTTTACTTCCTTTACCAAGCGGGCACTTTTGTCCCGCAGCCTAAACTCATTCCCCTTGGCCTCGGTGGCTTGACACCGCAGGTATTCCAACTGGGAATTATAATCCCTTAAGAGCTGCACCCTCTCCTGTGCGAGAGCCTGCAGCGCCACAACTAACTTCTCTCCTGCCTGAGCCTTCTCCTGGACTTTCAGTTCCAGCTCCTTTAACCTGGCTGCCTGGGCTGCGACGAGCCCATCCAGGAGCTGTACCTGCTTTTTGTAGCAGCACAGCCACACAGCATTTTCAAGAGATCTCTTGTGTTCCCTCCCCTGCGTCCACTGAGCTGCGGCATCCACCGGACGGCCAGCCTTCAGCAGAGCGGTGATCCACTTCTTAGTGAGATTCACCTTCCTGAACACATAGTCCGAGATTCTCGTGTCCATCAAGCTTGTCTCATTCGACTCGCCATCTACAACTCCAGATGCCTGCGCCCAGTGTCCTGCCGCGGTCGTCATTTTGTAGGGGTTGTTGGTTGGGTGGTCGGTTTGGCCCGGGCCTGACCCAGTGGACGTTTTCGAGGCGTCCCCACACTCCCACTTAGTTCTGACACTGGGATCCTGATGCGCAGAATAACAAGCTCGAGACAGACAAGCAGGTGAAAGGTTAAAATAATAACGGTTTTATTGAGAGAAAAATAAACAAAACAAGCAAGCAGAGAAATTAATTGGTTCAACGATACTAAACCAAGGCTACAGCTCTATACACTTTAAAAAGAAAAAAAAAAAGGAATACGATATATTCAAAAAACAGAGGGCACGCGAGTGCGGGAAGGAGTACGACACATCAAGGGGTATCACACATTAACACTCCCCTTAGCCTTATCCCCACCTCCTACACTATCCCTAACCTAGGTCGAACTAAAGGGGGGTCAGATTCTCATGCACACCCAATGCATTGGAACAAAGGCCTTTAGGTTGTCCTGGGACTGCAGCTTTAGTTGGTCTGGCATGGTAAAGTTCAGTGTGCACTGGCCACACACTCTCCCATCAGTCAGGTAGTGGATCTTCCTCCTTGGCTGGGCGAAAAGGCTTCCCTCCTGGGTCAGGCTGCGCCGTTTAGCGAGGCCCGCTCTGGGCTCCGGTCCGTACCGGGATGGTGCACTCCGTCCCGTCTTCCTGGTTCCACTCTGAATCCCTGCCTGAGGTGGTGGGCACGGGGGGAGGGGGGTGGGGGAACAGTCAGGTTTAAATCGGGAGGCAGTACGGACCGGGAGCTTCGCCTGCTTACCAAAGCATGGGCCTGCTGCGCATAGCCTTCCCCGTCTTGGAGACTGCTTCTCCCAGTAGAGTCCTCGAAGTTTCCTTTTGCAGCGAAGTCCCAGGATGAAATCGAAGTGAAGTGTAGAAGCTGTCTCTCCCGAAGTGTGCACGGTGGCATAGTGGTTAGCACTGTTGCCTCACAGCGCCAGGGACCCGGGTTCGAATCCGGCCTCGGATGACTGTCTGTGTGGAGTTTGCACATTCTCCCCGTGTTTGCGTGGGTTTTCTTCGGGTGCCTCCCACAGTCCAAAGATGTGCGGGTTAGGTTGATTGGCTATGATAAAAAAAAAATTAAAAATTGACCCTTAGTGTTAGGGGGATTAAATACGTGGGGTTACGGGGATAGGGTGGGATATGTGTCGGTGCAGGCTCGATGGGCCGAAATGGCCTCTATCGTTTCTGTGATTCTGTGAAGTCGAAGTGTCTCCAACTGCTCTTTCTGTCTGCTTACTAAA